>NC_088712.1:6721461-7050383 GCF_963576615.1 Watersipora subatra
CCCAAAACTCGATTCCATAAATTAAAAGAGAATAGAAAAAACTGTAGTACAAATTGATCATGGTTGATTTGTCTAGGTAGGGGCGAATGAAACGTAATATTAGTAATATGTAATTAAGTTTTTTGATGAGACTTTGGATGTGTTTTTTAAAAGTCAAGTTGTTGTCTAACGTGATACCTAAAAATTGAGTCGAATCTTTGATTTGTAGTTGAGAATTGTTTAAAGAAAGGCTTAGATTATAATTTTGAGTGTTTTTAGACGGATTTTTGAAAACTACTTGAAATGTTTTACTGTTGTTTAAAATGAGTCTGTTTGATAGGCACCATTCATTAATAATATTTAATTCCTTTTGGAGTTTAGAATTATCTGTTGAAAATATATTGGTGTCATCTGCGAATAAAATACAATCCAAAGCAGGTGCAGCATTTACTAAGTCATTTATAAAAATTAGAAATAAGAGGGGTCCTAAAATTGATCCTTGTGGAACACCAATCGTAATTGCCCTCATTTGCGAACAATCAGTATCTGTTTTGGTAAATTGAAATCTATTTTGGAGATAACTTTGAATAAGAGAGGAAGACTTTACACTAAAATTGTAGTAAAAAAGTTTGTCAATTAAAATTTTGTGATTAATCGTATCGAATGCCTTTGAAAAATCTAAAAATACGCCCTGAGTTATATTACTTTGATCTAAATTAGTATATAAAAATTCCATTAGACTGTTTATTGCTGTAGTGGTGCTTTTACCTTTTCTAAAACCAAATTGTTTAGGCGACAAGATGTTATTGGTTTCTAAAAAATCACGTATTTGCAAAGACAAACATTTTTCTAAAATTTTTGATAAAGCAGGAAGAATGGAAATGGGCCGGTAATTAGATGGATCTGTTCTATTTCCTTTTTTAAATAATGGAGTTACGCGAGCTATTTTTAAACAATTTGGGAAATTAGATTGTTGTATAACAAGATTTATAAGATGTGTTAAAACTGGAATTAGGACTAGTTTATTTTCTTTTATTGCACGGAGAGAAATTTTATCATAGCCGGTTGCTTTAGGAAGACTGAAAGAATCAATTATTTGCAGTGTTTGGTAGGGGTAAATTATCTGGAAGCTAAAATCAATATCATTTACACAGTTGTCCATAAATTTAGAAAAGTGAATATCGGAAAGTGGCAACTCATTGGCCAGTTTATTACCAACATTTACAAAATGATCATTTAAGGTCTCAGCTATATCTTGCGAGTCTGTTAGGAGTTTTCCATCTTTGTTTATGCTCGTTGGGCTATCTGAATTTTTAGAGCCTCTATTTAACAATCTGTTTATGAATTTCCACTTTTCGTTTTGATTATTTTTACATTTATCAAATTCTTTTTTATAGAATTTAGTCTTCGCAGTTTTAATTTCATTTGTGACTAAATTTCTGAAACTGTGGTAAAAGGTGTGGAGCGAAGTATTGAAAGGTTCTTTTTTGCATTTAATGTGCAATTTTCTTCGCTTATTTATCTGTTTAAGTAGATGGTGATTCATCCAAGGTTTTAAAAAGTTGAGCTTTTTCTGATTTGTGGAAATTAATTTTTTCTTCCCAGCTATTTTTATTAAATTTTGGAACGACAAAGAAAAGGATTCAAAGCTTTTGTTAACATCAGAACAATCCATTATCGCCCGCCAATCTTGTTCAGCAAGCTTGATTGCTAGCTGATCATAGTCAATAATGAAAATGGATAATTTTGAACGCTTGGGAATTTTGATTTTAAACTCAATTGATGCAAAAACTGGTTGATGGTCGGAAATATTAAAATCTATTGTTGCAGAGTTTATGTTAGAGTCAACCCGGTTAGTTGCTATGTGGTCTATAAGGCTATTTTTGGTACTACCTAGTCTTGTCGCAGTTAAAATTGTGTTGCAAAAACCATATGATGTTAACAAATTTTCATAATTGAATGAGTTTATGTCAAGAATATTTTCGGGACCGAGATCGATATTAATGTCACCTACAATTATTGTGTCCGGTGGTAATGAGGGGATCAAAGCTCCGAGATCCTCCAGAAAAGACGGCAGAGCACCCGAGGGCGCCCTGTAGACTGCCAACACCGAGAAAATCCGGCGCCCCGAAGAATGCACCGACGCGAACACCGCTTCCGCCCCAGCCAGTGTAGCTGCCAAAACTCTAGTCTCAAAACCATCTGCCACATACACGCAAACTCCTCCACCTCCTTCATTTGGCCGTGAACTGTTTACGTGAAACGTTTAAAGTGTTATTTTATAGGATTGCAATTTATACTGCCCAGCAAAAAAGACATTTATACAAAACAATACCTTTTATTTAGGTTTGCAAAGTGCAACCAAATTTACCGATGCTAGTAAATGTTTGTCTTTAGCTTTCAAAAATACGGAAAACTTAGTTTACTATTGGGTTGACCATACAGATTGTTACATACTCTAACAAGAAGCATTATTAGCAAATGTGATATTTCAATTAGACAGCTTTATTTGGAACTGAACCACGGTTAACACTGCTAAATAAGACAAAAAATAGGAGATGACTGTGGGTAGGAAAGACAGGACACTCTGCTATGGTATAAACTGCAAATTGGATTTCAACTAAATTTAAACAACCTAAACATTTCTCTAGATGTCTACCTCATGAAAATATATTGGAAAACTAAGTCAAACATGATATTTTTAATAACTAATGGAAATTATACTTTTTATTGTTATATATTATTGTTTATAGTAATAATACATCATTAACCTTACTAAGCTAATAGAGCCATCACTTAATGGTACTATTGTTTATTTTATATTATATGTGTTATGTTATTATATACTATATTATGTATATTTTAACTTCAAACATAACAATCTAACAACCCATACTACATGAGATTCTTTGTTCAATTTTGTTAAACAAACAATTTGTTATTGTCAGAACAAATTAAAGATTATCTAGTTGGTTGACTAAAGCTGATTGATCAATAACTATGTTGGTATATTTAGCTCATATTTTTATATAGCTTAGCTTAAGATAGCCTCAGATTCCTGACGCAAACTACCCATACCACAATTATAACAGGGATGTATTGTTTCCTAGGAAAGTTTTCTACTAATGAACTGCTTAGTCTTTCATTATTATGAACAAAACTATAATAGTGATGGTTGGTAGAGTTGCTTGACAGTTGCAGCAAATATCATTACTCTTTGATAGCAGTTTAATTATGAGACAAAACAATAATATTTACAAATTTAAAAGTCATGAATAAAATAGTCACTGTTGGTTGCTGTATTGCTCAGGGTACTGTAGTACGACAATGTTGTAGTCATCAAATGCTTTATCAAGTAGATTTGGAAACAAGGTCATGTGGATCAATCACAGGAATCAGCTTTTATTTTAGTTTCAATTGAGACCTGCCTATTTTATAGCTAGTAATTCTCTTTCTGACGTACAATAGTCTGTAGAAAATGTGTAGAAGACAGCGCATTGATCTAAAATGACTCAAAGTCTAACAAAAAAACAGACCTCAGGGTTACATACTATATTATATAATAAAAGAAATATAATTGTTAATAATTGGTTATATATAAAAGTATTTTTTATAGTTTATTCGAGATGTTTAACATATTTAACATATCAATTACTTTAAACTAGGGCTGCACAGTGATTATAAAAAATAATCACGATTAATAACTGGCCTGAACCAGTTTATCTTCGACTAATCTTAGAATTAATCTAGAGAAAAACCTGCATATTCAAAAACAATTAATACAGCTATATAAATTAATTATACTTGAGACAATTATTGTCAACATGATTACATATTATGTACGATGTACATAAGTTACAATGCAATAATTATTATAGTATAAAATATGTAAGAAAATAGTCTATGAAAGTCTATAATTAAGCCAGCCAATAGTCTAGGCAGCACAGTTTATTCACATCCGAATGAAGAGATGCCCTCTTCCTAAGTACAGTAGTAGTAGTTATTGTCTGCTTATCGTCTGCAATTGAATATCTTAATGATGATGTGCTGTGGTGGTAGGCATATTCTTTCTGGCAAATATTGCACTTCACTTCATTCTTCCAACAATTGGAAAATTCGCCACCTAGTACAGAGGACATTTTTCTACTTTCATGTTCCAATAAAGTGTCAATCTTATATTAGTACCATTCTGAATCTAAAATATGATTGTGATTCATTTGAAAAAGGAAGATACATGTATCATTTACCTTGAACATTTAAGATATAAACAAAAATAGACTGTATAAGGTATTAAATAATACCAGAATCGCTGTTTTTACTATTACCTAAAACATGCTCAAACAATTAACACCATGGCCGCTTCAACTTGCTCGTCACGGTGCTTTTGTCGTTGTATAAACAAGTTTACGTTGGTGTTTTCATAGTTGAGTGCAAAATAATTGTGGTTGTATCTAATTAGTAAAAAGTGTTGCTTGTCTTGTCATGATATTTATTTGTTAGTAAATTAAATGCTAGTAACCTGCTATGGTAATGTTATATTGTAGCGGACGCAGGGCCACACATTTATTTCCTATATTTTATATACATGTACTTGCATATAATTACTTTTATATATATTTTGCATACTGTGGTTGTCTTTATTGTGTGTCTTATCGCTAATACTTTGTTAGTTTGGCCGTAACTAAACCATCATGTTAGCGAGTCTATCAATAATTTATTCTTATACAGTTTCTTACCCGATTCCATTATACAGTTTGGGGGAAATATATGTATATATGAGGAGTGCTCACGCAAAGAGAGTAGAGTACTCGCAGCTCCACGACTATTGGAAATTGCTTCTGAATTAAACGAATAAAAAACCACACTCACTTCCTTTACAATTTATGCAATATTATAGCAATCTAGATCATGCATGAGAAAAATTCAGCAAATTCCTTTACAACATATTAAACAATTCAAAAGAATCACATCATGATCATCACCTCATTTGCATTTTATTTGAATATTAATTGGCTCAACTCAGTTAATCGTGTATTCGTATTAACCATATTAATCGTTTAATTAACCCGACCATTGGACAGCTATACTTTAAACACTTGCGGAATTGATAAAAAAGCTTTCCTGATACATAAAAAGGTACCATTAGCATATCACACAATAAATAACTTTTATATATAATTATGGTAGCAAAAACTGAACGCTGCGGACAAACGAATCCAATGCACGGGTTTCCAACCAGCAGCTTAAAGATGACCATGCATGGATGATATTCAGTTTTGTTTCTAATGTAAAAGTTATTCATGTATCAGAACAGCTCAGAGAGCCAAGGAACAATCTAACAAACCATACTATATGTGAATCTTTGTTTTATTATGTTCAACAAACAAGTTGTTACTATCAGAACAAATTAAAGATTATCCAGTTGGCTGGCTGAAGCTGATTGAATGATCAATAACAATGTTGGTATATTTAGATCATGCTGTTAGATAGCTTGGCTTAATATAACCTCAGATTTCTAACACAAACTACCCACACCACTATTATAACAGGGGTGTATTGTTTCCTAGGAAAGTTTACCAGTAATAAACTGCTTGGTCTTTCATTATTATGAACATTACCATATTGGTGATGGTTGGTAGAGTTGCTTGACAGTTGCAGCAAATATTGTTACTCGTTGATATCACTGTAATTATGAGACAAAACAATTTTTTTTACAAATTAAAAAAATTATGAGGAAATAAATCACAGTTGGCTGCTGTATTGCTCAAGATGCTGTAGTACAAAAGGCTTTAGTCATCAAATGATTTAGTAAATAACTATAGAAACAAGGTCTTGAGAATCAATAGCAGGAACCAGCTCTTATTTTAGTTGAATGTTAGACCAGCCTATTTTATAGCTAGCAATGCTCTCCAACATACAATAGTCTGTATGCAATGTGTAGAAGATAGTGTATTCACCTACAATGACTCAAGTTCCAAAGACTCATGTAAGGGAAGTGAACCGAACTTCAAGGTTACAAACTAATGTATATTATATAATTAAAAGAAATACAATTGTTAATAGTGTGTGATATATAAAATTAATGTTAATAGTTTAATAGAAGTGTTTAACATATTTAACATACCAATTATTTTAAACATTTGCAGAAACTATAAAAACGCTTGATAAAGAAGTTTCCATGATACATAAAAAGATACCATTGCCATATCATACAATTACAGACTCTTATATACAAGTCTGCAAGTAAAAACTGAACGCGACAGATGAACGATCCTAATGCATAGGTTTCCAAGCAGCAGCTTAAATATGGCTATGCATGGATGCTTTTCAGTCTTGTGCCTAATGTAAAAGTTATTCATATACCAGGGCAGCTCAGAGGGCCAAATATCTTATGGTGCGTTTACACTGGCCGACACCGACTCCGATTAGGTGCCAATACCCCGACTCAGACAGGTACCTCCGACATTTCACGTATGGGTGCCGACACCAACTCCCACTTTACATTGCAACGATCAAACGATTTTTGTCGGTACCAACAGCCAATCACAGCGTTTCGCCGTTCTGAACTTCACCCGACCACGCGAAGACGAGTACACATAAAAATCAACGCGCTTGATGTGGAAAATTATATACTAGTACTACACTACTACTACTGCTCCTACTACTACCACTAGAAGCAACTACTGAATGCCAAGCAATGAATGAATGATGAGGCAATGAAAGTCCGAGCAAAGAACTGTACGTACAGTTCTTTCGTCCGAGTAATTACAATAAATAAAATGAATAATGAAGAAGATTGAATGGTGAATGTATATTTGTGGTAGTAGTAGTGTGATGGACGTCGGGCCAACACTTTACATTTCTTGTAATTATTTGTCTGTATATATTTTATATGTCTGTAAATATTTTATTATATGAGTTGTCCTTTTTATTCTCTTTTTATTGCCTTTTTATTGTTGGCCTTGTTACTCGTTATGCTATCAATTGTCGTCGTATATGTTGTCATATCAACGCACTAGCGGGCCTAATTATTGGCCATTTAAACATTGCTAGCCGGTGTTCTCACTCGGTCCCGTTAGCCGGAACGGGCAATTTTATTGTATATAAGGGAGCAACGCTCACTTAGTAGACAGAGCAAATGGCCGTACGCTCCTCGGCTAGTGAATTTCCTTCGCTAATAAAACATTGAATGAAATCACACGCAATTTATTTCTGTATGACATAATCTAAATCGTGCCAAGTAAGGGCCGGCAAATTTCTTTACAGTAGTACTAGTAGTAGAACTAGTAGTAGTCGTACAACTGGCTATTCACTTTTAATTAATTTAAATTAAAGAAAAAACTTGATTTTTTGGTACTCTCGCGTTCACATCGTTGCTAGCCATGCTGGTTCACTATTAAAAAGAGAACGAGAGAAAGTTTAATGACAGCCTCCTAGCCTCTCATTAAACCTAGCCCTTTCGTTTCAGAAACTTAGCACTGTCATTAAAGCCTAGGCTCATTTAATCAGAGGCTCCTAGCTTCTGATTGGCTGATGAGCGTCTGATTTGTCGGTGCAACCGGGCACTGCTGGGTTTCTCCGACACCGACTTTCAGATCGGTGCCGACACCGATCTTTCTGTTCACACCTACCGACACCGACTTATCAAATTTGTCTGTGCACGACAAAATCGGCCAGTGTAAACGCACCATTAGTCTGAACAGTTTTTAATATCAATCATCCTAATTAATGTAGCTCAATGAAAAGACAACTCCCCATAAGCTTCTTTTGGATAGTAAAAAATCAATGAGCCTTTTGGATTATTGATTTTTGCAAGCAGAAACTAAATAATCAACGTTCTTGCATTACTCAGAATCACACTGATTGCATGTAAGCCTTTGAGTGGTTGTCATTCTTGTCAATATGTGTCAGTATACCTGGGCCATTGTTCAATGATACAAAATGTTGGAACCTGTTAAATATATCTAAATAGACGCACAATACAATGATTTTTAGTAGAAGCCTGATTTATAAGTCTAGCATCACTCAGAAAATGTCACTAAATACAAAAATAATAGGGTTGCAGTAATTTGGGTCCAAAACCATAAGAAATTCTAAAGTTGTAAAATTTAAAAATCTTTGCAGAAGCTTCATTCATATACACTGATAATAGACCATTAGTTCATCATTGTTTAATGACTCAAACTAATCTGCAAAATATTAGAATTATATAATTCTTCATTTGTGTCAGAAGTGTCTTTTACCTACAAAAAATGAGTCATACCACGTTTTGTGTGACATCATTCCAGTGAAATACTTGTTATCTTGAAGGAAGTAGATAATAATATTTGACAATGGTTAAAATGGATGCAATTAATAAATGTACACAGAATAATTTGATTAGTTTACATTGTTTCTCAAAAACAGCAATTTCAAACAAACCTATTGAGGCTGATATACCAGTCAGTATTTAATAAGTTAAAGTTTGAAAATATCACATAATAACTTTTTATGAAATATTTTGTGTCAGACAGCATGAGTATTAACTAGACCAACATCTTTATATCAGTTATTATTCTTAATAATCAAGTAATATTTTTATGCTAGTATTATACAATAACATAATAAATATCTTATTTTTTCACTGCTATATTTATTCGCAGGTGGAAGTTTTGAGATAATGCTAGAAGTTGTCTACACTGACGGGTTTCTAATTGATGAACAACTCAAGCTTCGACCTTCTAAACCTCTTCCAAAGTCCCTCAAACTCCTTCACACAGTCTTTTTACCATCAAGTCCTATATCAACAAGAGTGTGGAACTCTCAAATATTAACTGGAAGGGATAATAATGCAGTAGCTACTATTGACAACAACTACCAAGTAAAAGGCTCATTCATCACATTCAACAACTTACCTGGAGCAATGGAGGTCTACAAGGACAGACTATATACAGCAGTGTGTGACAATCCTTGGACCATCTATGTACATGACCAGCAGGGAAAGCAAGTCACTTCCTGGACTCACAATGACTATAATAACAGCTACACCACAGGACTAGCCATCACTTGTGATAAAGTAGTTGCTCCAGACACAAAGAACAAGCTTCTCATCATCTACTCACTGACAGGGAATAAACTCAAAGATATTTCTTGTCCTCAGCTTAGCCAAGATTGGGTCACACTCTGTGTTTCAGGATCAGACAAGGTTGTTGTGTCTGACTATGGCTCATCTCAAGTCTGCTTGATAGACATCTCCCAAGGTCAGCTGCTTTGGACTTGTGAAGATGTTCCTTATCCACTAGGTGTAGCCTGCTATGGTGAGAGATACGTCCTGGTGGCAGCAGACAGCAGCAGCACTGTGAGAATCCTGGATAGCTCAACAGGTTAGTTTACTTATAAATGATATACAGAATATGTGTGAGCAGTTATGCTGACAAATATCCTATACAATCTAGTAATTGATAGATATACTAGTAGATACATAGTGTTGATGTAAACCCATATAATGCTACCCTGACTACTTATCATAGTGAAAATAAACACTATGCATACTAATATAGAGCTCTGATAGTCTACTTGCTATAGACTTAGTATCAGCTTATGATTCAGAGTAGCTGTATATTTTTCACTATTTCTCCTTAATTAGCCAATTATTTCGGATTTGTCTGCACACTCAATATACTATCACAGATCAACTGAATATCATATAAGTTATTGGTATGATAGCCTGTGATATCATCAAGTCTCAAAGTTGTACATACATGTAAAACTATGGACATTCCTGCTACTATATGGGAAATTAGGGCCACATACAATGTGTTCCTAAGGTGTGGAGGGACATGCTTTCAATGAAGCAAATTAAAAACAGTTATAAATTTGAGTTTTTAATGAAAAAATTGCCTTTTACTCTACTTTTGTTTATGATGCTATGGTAAAAATAGGACAGTAGTCATCTTAATAGTACTATAATCAATTCAAATGATTTATATAATTATATAATTATGTAATTGTATATATTATATATAATATAACGTTAATATAATCACTTTAAATAATACTAAAGTAATTTATATTCAGTTGCTCTGCAAAGTTTGAACTCAATTTTAGACAAGCAAATTTTGTCTGGCAGCTTGTTTAAGTAAAATAAATTAAGTATAATATTCTATTTATAATACAAATCTTTGTATAAACCAACTCACTTTATTTTGTTAATGAAGCTTGTATACTCACTTGCTTGCCCATAGCAGCCAGTCTTGAACTGCAGGTCACAAATATAGTTCCCATCAAACTTTTTACACTCTGTCATCGGCTCCCCTAATAGCTGGTATTTGGCATCACGCCAACCTTCCTGTGGCTGTAAGAACTAGTGTAATAAGATGAACTACCCTACAGGATGAATTTATTCGCAGAGTTATATTTCGCGAAAACTGTCTTTTTATGCATATTCGCGGATGAATTTATTCGCGACTGAAAACTGCCGCTCTCTAGGAAAAGTTAACTCTATTGCGGCTAGTAATAGTTATTACAACGCATGCGCACACCGCGTGTTCCGGTTTATATTTAGCTTACAACTGCGAGGCGATCGCGCTATTCTACGGTAAACAATTTTTGCTGCGTCCAGAGGTTTTCACGAATATTCATCGCTTTGAAGGCCTCTGATAAGCCAACAACTTGTGGTAAGTAATGAGTTTTTACATTTACTAAGTTAGTTGAATTTTACTTTGATTCTTCTTCGATAAAACGCAATACTACCGTATTTTTTCCATCCCTACTGCTTCATTATTTGTTTTAGTGTGAGAGAGATTTTTCATCATACACCGAAGAACAATGATTGCAAGGGTGATAGAAGTCATTCTTAGAAGATCACCAATCATTCAGGGAGGTCTAGAAATTAAGGTTGAAGTGACCGCAGCTACTTACGAGAAGAATATATCTGTTTTTAAAAAAGGAACAAAAACGCCTTTACGAGCACAAATCTTTGGCCAACCGGCAGAACTTTGCAATAGTAAGCCACGAGGAGAGTTCTGATGATAACTTCCTTACCAGCCATGTAGTAGCGAGAGAATCGCCTTCAACACCTACCCAAGAAAGTGACAGCGACAGATCTGCTATTAGTAAAATAACTAGTCAGAAAGCACCTTTACACGCTAGTATTCACATATCAAGAGTACGTTTAATTTTATTGCTAGACAACCACCATATGGACTAAACTGTTTATATTTACTCCATTCATTGTTTGTAAAATTTTATTTGTATTTGAAATATTTTATTTGTACACTCAAGTTTGTAATAAATTATAATATATCTATACATGAAATAAAATATATAATTTAATCATGTTTGCTACAGCAATATCAAGGAGTTGTTGTCGATGAAGGGGTCGAGGTTGACTGGTTGCCTCTCTGCCAATATTCCTGTCTTGATGAATATTACTACTTGTCTCTAGTTTTCGTAATCGGAGTAGGTTGTTTCATTCTCAATCTGCAGTAAACACAAAAAAAGAAAAGATATTAACGAGTGTTGAGGAAGTACAAAAACAATAGCTGAAGTATTTGATGAAAGTGATCAGTTTTTAAACAAAAGAATTAACTAATGCAGTTGATTATGGAAAAACGTATCTGCATTGCAAATCGATTACATACCATAATATCCAGATCAGAATCATGATCGTCCTTGACTTTAGTATTAGAGATTGATGAAGTTGATTCTAATGTAGAAAGACTAGGAGAGCTTTTTTGCTATGCTGAAGCCATGCCGAATAACTTGTAAAAACTTTGAATAATTTTGTAAAGTTTGACGCAATGGCAATAAAGCTCGAAGCCTGGCGATGATTTTAAAGAAGTTTTGGAACTCGGCTATGTTTAGTACTTCTGTCTCGGGGCTATTTTCGCGATGACGCCATTCTGCATATTTTTGGACAACCCCGAATAATTTTGTAAATAAATGTGATGCATTGCCAATGGCGTTAGCTCAAAGCTTAGGCAATGATTTGAAAAATGTTTTGGAACTCAATTACGTTGAGTATTTACATTAAAAATTAGGCTAGCGACTAGTTCTCAATTTGATGCAGTAGTTATTCTCTCTTGTGATTTAAAATAGAACTAATTATTCACTGAATTTAATAATTCGCGGGATTGACTGTTCGCGAAATCGCGAATTTTTATGACCAACGAATATTTTCATCCTGTAGGGTAGTTATTGACACTATGTTCATAATTTAGTCAGGTGGTGCTCAGTCTATGTTTATTATGCAAGATGGGCCTTTGAAAGGGCAACCTGTCCAGCGAGCTGAGGCTTGTTTTCCAATTATTAGGTTAGGCTGTAGACTCAGCTTAGTAGAAAGACAAATCCATAAAGAGGGCGTGGCTGAAGAAGTGATTATGTTGAAGTATGAAACTCATAATGAATAAAATTTAATAATTTTTCTAACAAAGATTATTGAAATAGCGAATAAAACTTTTTGAAGGATTACCCCGCAGCAAGGAATAAGGTTGCAGGTGTAGCCTGATTGATTGAAAAATCACTGTAAGCGCTTTCAAACTGTTCAACTAATTAGCTGTGAGGAGCATTGGTACAGTTTTATGGCAGCGCAGTGAATGATAATTTTTCTTGAGAAAGGATAACTTTTCAACAAACTTTTCTTGTGAGTGACTAAATAATACAGTGTAAACCATCAGATAAATTATATTAAATTATATTAAAGAATATTGAAATCAGGAGTATGCTGAGACTGTTGATTATACTTCTTATATTGTAGGAGAGGTAGTTTCGGAGCTGACAGACAGCGCTATTGAGAGTAGTTGTGTGTTAGACATGGATATCTCTGGAGACAGACTAATTGTAGCTAACTTCAATAGCTATAACATAGCAGTCTTCCAGCTACAACCATAGCTGCTGCTTCATCAGTCTGAGTTCGTGACTTCTCTTTTTTATTATAAACTATAAGCTACTCTACAAAAGTTAAGAGATGTAACCATATTGTGAGAATGGTTTATATGTTGCTGTCTGCTGCTCAGTAGAAATACTGATTTACTGTATACAACAAAGTTTAATGTTTCCATCATCACAACTTGTTTTTCTTCCCTTTCACTTTGCTCATTCTGATTGGTTGGTTCATAAAGAAAATTTGCATTTTATGAGATTTTTTGGCTCATGATTTGATTTTCTGGCAAACCAATTAATAAAAATATTTGCTTTAACAACTTTTAACCTTCATCATGAAGCTATTCGTACGTTAAGAACAATGTTTCGAGTTTATAAACGGTAGATACTTCACAAGGTATCGCTTCCTATTGAACAATTAAATATGTGAATATGGTTTGACTGCCTTGGAATAAGCTGACATAGTTTTGATATTAGAACACAAGTTCAATAAATTTTATTATATGTCAATCTGACATTTTATTAGCTTTATCAACAATAACTTCATATTATATGCTTATATGTTTTTTTTTGTTTTAGTACTTCCTGTTTCATATCAACTAACGCATTCAAAGCACAAATATATTATAGTTGCTTATACCCTACAGGATTAATTTATTTGTGGAGTTATATTTCGCGAAAATTAAAAGTTCCTGCATATTCACGGATTAATTTATTCGCGCATGAATACTGTCACTATCTAGGAAGAGTTAACTCTATTGCGGATAGCAATAGAGTTAACATGAAATCTAATCATCAAACTAATCATCATCATCAACTAAATTAATCATCATCAACTAAAACTACTACATCAAATTAAAAACTAGCCTAGCGGCTAGTTTTTAATTTGAGGCAGTAATTATTCTCCCTTGTGATTAAAAATATAACTAATTGTTTGCAGAGTTTAATAATTCACGGAATTGACTGTTCGCGAAATCGCGAATTTTCAATACCAACTAATGTTTTCATCCTGTAGGTTAATAAATCCAGTTTCATAATACCGGTTCAATAGTTGAATATGTTATTACAGTCAATAGAGGGAAAATTAAAGCTCTCCATATTGTATTTTTACATATTTCATGTATCAGCCATTTGGCAATCAGCTGTATTTATGATTTTGAAGTCAACCGCCTTTATTTATTCAGATGTTCTTAACAATGTTAGCACTGAGGTTTGGTATAGAAGTAGTTTCGCTTTCTCACGGATAAACTCGATAAACAATTTTAAACGATTTTGCTAGAAAGTATCAGCATTTTTCTTCTACTTACAGTCGTTTTTATATCAGAGGTAGTTTGAACGCTAAAGCATTTCAAGATTAAAATTTACAAAACCTGAGGCCCTGACAAAACGAGTAGGATTCGAACAAATGGACTACTTTACAAAACATAGCTCTTTACATCGTGTCATGTAAGGTTTGCTTTTGGCAGCGTGCCAAGTTTAATAGAAGAAAGTTGAAGTTCAGCTCAACTCAAAATTTTGTCTGGGATTACTAAATTTTTGCTAAATTAAAACATATCCACTGCATTTTTCTAAAACTTGGCTGGCAAAAACTTTTAAATCATTTTTTTTGTCAGTAAACCTGATTTAGAGATGCTGAGTAGAAGCTTTTTCCTTCTTTGGGCTCAGCCCTGACACTTGAGACTAATTTTTAACCTAGCAACGGCTCTTTGGGCTTCGCAGCGCATCAAGTTTACTAGAAGAAAGCAGAAGTGGTTTAGAGTAGAGTTGCACCGATTTTAATACCCGAACCGGTATCGGTGCCGATATGGGTGTTAACCCTTTCGCGGGCGAATTTTCAAAACTAAATCAGACTCCCATGGGCGAATTAATTTTCCAAAAAATCAAATTTTTTTCAAAAGGTTCATACACTTTTCTGTGTGTTATTATGTGCATATATCTATGTTTAAAGGTGCATATTTATACATGTATATGTCCATAGGCATATATATATACAGTCAAACATGGATAACTCGAACTTCAAGGGACCGAGCAAAAGTGTTCGAATTATCAGAGCATTCAAGTTATCAGAGCACTGTCACAAGTCCATATATTTACTTATTTATTAGTAGATACATGTACATATACAAACTATAATATAAATCAAAAGCACAAATGGCTTGTTTCAAATTAAATGCTTCTAATGTAAAGTTTAAAACGTTTTCATGAAAAAGTATAGAGATTTTTCTATCACTTGAGATTGGTTTGTTGTTTGAGGTGATGTTATTGCCAGGACGTTTTTCAGATTGACATTGGCAAAACTTGATCGTTGTTGAAATGCTCAAAAGAAAAGACATTTTTTTCTTTTGGGGTTTTACCCACGATCAATTTTGCCATTTTTTCTTGAAGTTTATGCAGATTACCTTACTTTACCTGGGATTCGTTAAGAGCAACACTCCGAGGCAGTTCAATTAGAAGTTTTACGAGGTTTTACGGTACATTCTATATCACTCACGCTTTTTTAATAGATACTTATTGAATGTACACACGTATTCTGTGTTTAGGTCAAACGATGAATAGTTTTTTGTAGCTCAGACAACGTATACGTTTAATTACAACATTTTTTAAGACGTTTTAAACATTCAACATTCCGACGTTGATTCAACACGGAATCAACGTCGGAAAACTATTCATCACGGGCTAGCCGAGTCACGCACTCAAGGATTTTCGCCACGCACATACAAAACAACATGCGATTTTTGTTTTGTATGTGCGTGGCGAAAATTCTTGCGCGCGTGACCCGGCTAGCCCGTGCTATTCATCGTATCGCAGTATAAATCAAATTTCACCAAACTTTTAGAAAAGTCGTTAACAAAAATATTTTGCCGATGGTGGTAATAACGACGCTTATGAATTACGAAAAGATGAAGTTTACCTCTATGGCTTTGAATAAAGTGATTTTCTAAAGCGAAAACAACCGTTTCGGTAGCTGTTGGGCAAAAATACAGTTCGAATTAACAGTGCTGAATTCGAGTTATCTATTGCAATTTATCATTACGTGGGAACGGACCAAAGGAAATGTTCGAATTAACCATGTGTTCGAGCTATCCGTGGACGAGTTATCCATGTTTGACTGTATATTATGAACAAATAAAAATGTATCACAGAAAATATATGCTTTTCATAATAATTGTCTATTTACGAATGATATTTCCAAAAGCATTCTCCTTTACAAAGGCGCACATCACAGTCTTTGCACCATATACTTATTCGTGTAGCAAAGAGCTTCCACAAAGATGTACTTCCTGGATTGACAGGCTCAAAAAACTTTTCAAAATACTCTACTGGTTGAGCATCTACTGGAGTAAATACTGGGCCTTTCACTGCTATAAACTGCTGAATTGTAGGAGATTCATCTCTGTTTATGTTGGTTATCTTCTTCCAAGGCACTGGCATCACTCCTGCTCACATCCTCATCATTACTGCTACCAGCCTTTTCATCACTGTCACTTCCAGATGTAAAGTCATTTCAATCACAATCCAAACCTGATTCACTCTCATCTCTTGCTACTAAATCTAAAAGTCACTGTCAGCTCTGAATCTCTTAGTAATTTCGGTACTAGTACTTGCTTTATTAGAATAATCTTGGGAGGTTCTTTTAGAGGTCGCCATTACGGTAAAGTAAAGTCAAACTCTCGAAAAATTCAGTAAACAAAAGCTAAAACCGAAGCAAGCAAAATAAAAGTTGATAAATGATTTAGAACAATTTTCTATTTTTTTTCGAAAGTTTATTTATTCATCACTGCTAAAACGATCGGTTTTTTTTAACCTTCAAGTCAATTTTTGAGGCTAACCGAAATTACTATATTGTAGCTTGCTATTGGTAAAAAAAGTAAACAAAAAACGGCATTTAGCTAACCAGAAACTGCAATAATAAAATACGTTACCAAAATGACAAGAACGTCGCACTGCCCATTAGCAGCCGTATCGCAAAGCGACAAAAACGTCGCTCTGCCCGCAAAAGGGTTAAGTATCCAAATCGGTATCGGTGCCGATATGGGTGTTAAATATCTGAATCAGTATCGGTGCCGTTATGGGTGTTAAATATCTGAATCGGTATCGGCCGATCTTTTCTTAAAAATCGGTTAGTTCAGATACTTTTTTACAGATCAACTATTTAGCAGAAAACCGTATTTTAGCCTGTGACACCAATGAAAAAATGATCAGCTGCAAGTTCCTCACTTTTACCTTAATGAATTCTGGGCCTGTCACACAAGCTATTTCATGTCTATAGCCTAATAAACATCCACACAGCTGAGGAATCTTTTGGCTTTAGTCAGGACGTAATCACAAAGTGCGGTATTTCTCAACTACAGTGATATGATTTATTGCAGCCAATCACAAGCAAGAGAACAATGATGAGCGGCAAGAATGTGGTGTAATGTTTCTCTTTACTAGCATTACTAAAGTAATTTGAGTAGTCGATGCATAAAGTTATTCATCTCTCTCTTGATCCTGACGATATGATGTATCGCTTGTATCGCATGAAATAATCTCAGTAGCTCATCGGTATTTAGCCTGTCCTCCATCATCTGTGGCAAGTGAGTCCATCTTCAGTACGACTGGCTACATCGATAGTGATAGAAAATAAAAGCGTCTCACTGAGGTAATTGAATCACTAACAGTAATTGAAAGAAACATTTATTTGAACTAAACTTGTACAGGCACAGCAGTTCGTTCAGCAGTAGAAGAGATACGTACTTCATTATCACAGAACAAATTGTACCACTAACAATAATTACGTTTATTAATAGGTTTATATTATATTATATATATGATATTAAAAAATTTCAAGAAACATTGACTGTTTTGTTACTAGAGGCGTCGTATGGCAGTATGTGAATATATATACATGTATACCTTTGTTCATAGGTACAAACAAATAAATACATCAATATTTATATTTTCTTTGCATTATATTTGCATAATAAAATTAACAATTATCTAAGCAACACAAAATATCTGAAACGGTATTTGAATCGGATTATTTTTCAATAAGAGTCGGTATATGGAAATGGTATCTGAATCGGCTGGTGAAATTAGAATTGCGGCATCTTTAGTTTGGAGCATGTGTGCACAGGGCTGTGATTGTGGCAAACTAATTTTCCTTAAATTGATATGATATAGTGTTATGAAGGAATGTAGGGTTGTCAATTACTTGAAATAATAAAGGGGTGAGAATTGTTAATAGAAATGAACAAAGCCACACTCCTGTATAACACAGACTGCTAATATAAGAACTTGCTCATATCAAGAGTTGATTCACTTATTCTCAACTCTTCAGGCAGTTATTATTATTGCTTTTGAATGAATAAATAATCAAAAGAGCGAGTTTAACATGATTAAATTTGTTATTAAATTCGAAAAAAATGAAATTGTACAGGAAATCAGAATACCGTTTTGTAGTTAGTGCATGACAAGTTGGTAACTCATTGGACGTTGGCAACTGCCATAATAAGCATGGATTTTCGTTTGGATGCAGTCGGCAGCAACCTCTAACATCTAGTCACCAGGTACTGAATAGAGACAAAGGACGAAAATCATTCATAGGAAGTCTGACCTAACTGAGCACCAGATGGCGTAGACAGAGTCACTTGTACCAAATGTTTCTGTACTTTACATAAGTTTGCATCAACCAAGACCTCCAGCGTATTCTGTATACTTTGTCTATTCCTCGTATCTTTATTTTTGGTACAATGTTATGGTAATTAACAAGCTTGAGAATTTTTTCGAAATTTTATTTTGTTCCTTTCTGTAGTCAGCATGTAAGCAATACTGATACATTAAATGGGATAAAACAGCTTATATATACCCTACGGGATGAAAATATTCGATGGATATAAAAATTCGCAAATTCAGGAGAAGTGAATTCCACGAATTATTAAATTGTAGCTTATTAAATCGTGCAGCTTGGCAATTTGGTTTTTTGTATAACTCGGGCTCTCACCCACTTGCTATCAGCTGGAGTGTATAGTTTCAACTTGGACGCGTGCTTCATCAAGGTTTTACCATGTAAATCAATTAGGTAAGTATGATTTTTGAAGGATTTTTTGACTTTTTATGGCCTTTGCCATTTTGCTTGAAGTTTTGGGGTGTATCCCTTTCTGCATATTTTGGCTTTAAGCCACACATAGTCACCGTTGTGAAACAACAAAGATTGTCTGTGGTCATTAGCTCTGATTTCTGCTTGCTCATTTCTTGTAAATTCATATGCTAATGTCACCATGTTCTCCAGATCAGCTGCACAGTTTTTTTCTGGATTGCTTGTTTAGGTGTGGTTCTGGAATGAGGCTATCTGGCATTGTAATTTCTCGTTCAAACACGGTGGTCCTCCCATGATTTGTGACGATTCTGACGACCTGACAACAGTGATACTTGGAAAGTGACAGACGAGATGACCATTTATCAATGTAGGTGACGAGGTTACAATGATTGTGTAAAGAAATTACTAAAGGTACGGCTACGCGTAACAAATCTTTTGTTGGTTCTGAGTTCTGGCCAAAATCCTGAAAAATACAAGATTATCAGGTCGAAAATCACAGAATTATTTGAGCAGTCCATGACCACCAACTTTGTCGATGAAACGCTTTTAACAGACTAAACAAATTCTTAGCAAGCACGATTTTGGTAGCTTTAGCAATTCGTATAGTCCAAGACATGTATTGGGACACGCGATAAAAATACGAAAGCAATGCAACATGGTACACACATTGTAACTGTTTAACCTTTGACCGGGTATAAGCCCCCCAAAAACAACCAAAACTCGTGTAATTTATTTTTGGAAAATTCAAGAAATTTTGTATTTTATGAATATACATAGCTCGAACTGAAATGTATTTACATACGTACTTAAAATTTACATAACATATATTTGATAATGTACTGCTACCAAAAAAATACAACAAAGTACAATTGTCTATGTGTGGAATGCTTGAAAGCACTCCTTGCGGCAGAGTCCAACGCCACAGCTTTTACACCATGTAGTTATTCGTGTTCCTTTGTAGCCGGTAACCCTGCTCTTGCTACAAACAGCACAGACTTTACGTTTCTTATCTGGAATTGTCTCACAAAAAATGTGTAACTGTAAATCTTGACTGCATGTCACCCAGGCTTGGTCTACCAACATGCTGTCGACTCTCTTTGTAACCACCGAGCAGGCCTTCAATTACCTCTACAATAAGGTTATAATGCCCCATTGGCTTTGTGATGTTGGGATTTAGCTTATACATAATATATGCATTTGTCATTGTTCTGTCCAGGAGATGGAAAAATATTATTTTTCCAGCATTTCATGGTTCTACGCTCAGCAGCATAAGCATCGGTCATTTGATCAGCTACGTCAACACCACCCATCCCATCATTGTATTCCACCACCACAGTTGGTAATGTTTTGACTTGACCATTCCAAAGACTCTTCTCGCATGTCTTTGCAGAAGCGTTTGTAGACAGCATGCATACTTGCTTCTTGTCTACCCAAGACAATGCCATGATCTGGTCATTTCTCATTACATTCATTTCCCCTTTGGTTGTCAGCTTAGCATTGATGCCGTCAGGCAGACCTCGGCGACCTTTTCGTACTGCGCCAGTCACATATATTTGCCTTTTGAGCATTTCTTCGCAGAGAACACGACTAGTGTAATAGTTATCTACTACCAAATGATGATGTTTGCCACTGTGATTTTCTAAAAGCTTATTGCATACATTGAATGGCTGCCCTTTGTCGGATACTTTGAGTGCTGATGTATGATAAACAGTATTATGCACATACCTGGTCTTTGAGTCGGCAAGATTGTATTCCTTCGGGCCCCACTGGTGATGTTTTTTATGGGGATGTAGTTGACTAGACAGTGACGGTCTTTGAAACCTACGATTGTTTAATCTATGGATATTACTTTGAAGAGATCGTAACCTTGTTGCCACCTAGCTGTCAAATGTTCCAGAACTTTCCTGTACTTGTATTGAGGATCATAACTTGCACTCGAGCGTGGAGGCTCATTATAACTGTCAGAAACATGTACAAATCTGAGCATGAGGTTGAATGTGTCCTGCTCTATGGTCTCTCGGAATACTGGGTGGTTTTGGCTGTGATGTTTTCCATCAAAGTAAGCATTATTATTTGGAGCTTTCCACAATCCTTTGTTTAAACACAGTCCAATAAATGCCCTTAGTCACTGCACTCTAGCATTCTCCCATAAATTCAGCTTAGACCGTGCCTGCAGTACTCCTATCTTTGCATAAATGTACTCATAGTACTTATTAGTTTCTGCTGCTATGAAGTCCCACAAACTACTTCCACCTTGATTGAAAGGAAGAAAAAAATAATCATAATATTCCACCGGTAAAGTATCAGCAGGTGGTGTGAAGTTTGGCCCGATGTGAGCAGAGAAATCGTGGAGTGATGGAGGCTTGTCATTATCTAAGTCAGTAATTGTTTTCAATTGGCTTAAAGTCGATGTGGTTGCAGTTACTTCATCGTCTAGTCTCTCAATATTATAATCCTGTGTACTAGTGCTAGTAGCACGATTGTTCCTTGATATAGACCTGCTGCTACCACACACTGTACTTCTATTTACAACGGCTTGAGTGGATATAATATTGTCATCGTCCGAGCTGTCGTAACCATCACTTTTCTCGGTATATTCAAAATCTTCAGAGTTAACAACACTTCCATCGTTTGTATCTTTATCATATTGCTCTGACAAAAGATCGCTAACGATCGCAGGATCAAATAAATTTTTACTTTTTCATTTGGAACGCAATGCCGCAATTTGGAATTTCCAACATCCATTTTTTCGAAAGTGTCACGAATTCGTATTTCTTTAGCTTATAGGACAAAACGACGCCTCTCAGATAATCGTTTCAAATAATATATTTTTAGATAAATGTCTTGCCGATAATATTTAAGAATTGCTAGCGTTCAAATCCTTTATTTAACATTACTAGGCGACAGCTTTATAAACGTCTACCGAAATAGACATAAATGTCATTTCCCCACGCAACCGATAAACGACATTCCGGTCGTTTCCCCTGTCAAAGGGTTAAGTTAGGCTATTGTTGGTTAGCGAGCACGAGTCTAAACAAATTTAAAATTTATGTAGTCCAAGAACATAATGCGACACGAAAGAAAAATATCACGACAATTCACCATAGTAAATATGATGCAACTGACTTGATTGCGCTAAAGATAGCATTTGTTTTAGGCATAGCATTTATGGCCTAGCATTTATAGACGCTCAGGTAATTAAAGTAAACAGCGATGAAATGCCACGACGCTGACAAAAAATTTATTTCCGAGACTGTGACTGACAGTGATTATTAAAGACAAACTCGGTCTATTTTCAGTGCAGGAAATGTAGCCCTAAAAACCTAAGACGGCTGTCACTCCTCGTGGGGTAATCAGCAACGCTCCCAAACATCACTAATAAGTTTGTGAATGTCGCTGGTTGAGCAATGATTTTAGCAGAAGTTAAATCTGAGCAAGTTTCAGGTATTCAATGCAACCCAGTGCCACCAGCATGGATATTTGTATTAAAATAACAAATGTGAAGAGAGAGGTTGTTTTGGTTACAATCTTAAAAAATGTGACGCCAGTGATTTTAAAAGTGACGACAGTGATTCTAAAAGTGACTATTCTGATGACGCCTTTGTGTGGTAGGACCCCCAAACATCACGAACTGAGGCGTTTCACCGGTGAAACTGTGTGGTGTGCCTCTAATAGATCTGATTACCTGGGGTAATAACAAGTCCCAATCTGTCTCATCACAGTCTAATAGTCATGACCGCAGTACAATACCCAAATCTTTATTACCTCTTTCGACAACACCATTTCCTAGTGGATGGTAAAGTGTTGTTCTACTTTTACCTGTGCCCCAAAATTTACGTAACTCTTGCATTAATTGGGACTCAAACGCAGCTTCCTTGTCCAAATGAGTCCTCTCTGGAATCCCAAAATAACCAAAGATTTGGGTAACTAAAGCCTTTGCTATGCTTTTAGTGATACCATCACATATGGCTATAGCGTCACGCCACCATGAGAAATGATCAGCTAATACCAAAATTATGGTATTGTTTTTTGTTGTCTTTGTGAATGGGCCTACTAAATCTACAGATAGCATTTGCCTTGGGTGGCAACAGGACAACCTTTGTTGACTTGATCTTTTGTTTGTATTACTATGTTTGGCTGCTTGACAAACTTCACATATCTTGACTGTAAGCCTTATCTGTGATACCATGCCTGGCCAATAGCAATTGAGCCTGATCTTCTTGTTTGTGTGGTTTACCCCTGCATGATTTGACTGAGGTGTTGTCTTATCACAAATGCTCTGAGCTCTGGGAGACACGCTATTACCCAAATGTACCGATAGTTCTTACTTAATCTAATTTTTAACAAATCATCTTCTATCCTCTTGACTTTGAATAGAGCACATTGTTTTTTGATCTCTGTGCTTCCCTGCTCCATTAGTTCTTGTAAAGGTTCCTTTCCATCTGTTATGAGTTGTCTCATAATCTCTGTTGCACTTCCAGTAGGCTTCTGAAGAGGGATACCTCTTTTCTTAGTTCAGGCTCTGTAGATATACCACACATTGTTGTGTCTTCTCTTCCTTCTAGTACATAGCTATCTGGTCCTCACTCGCGTCCTTCTAAAATTTTACCACCTTTTACTTGTACATAATCTGCTATGTTGATCTATATCCTACTTGGTTCGCCATCTGTGCGCTCTATGTTACTACATTGTCTACATTCACAGCAAACTCCGATTAGCCCATTAGCATTTCCATGCTTTGCTCAAGCATGATGGCTAAGTGTGAATTGAAACTTTGCTAGTAACTCCAGCCATCTGGTCACTTGATGGAAAGGGTGTTTTCTTTTGTAAAGCCAGATTTATGATGCATGATCTGTGCCAGGTGGAATTTTTTCCCCATATATGTACAGTTGAAAGTGTTTTGTTGCTAAGATTATTGTGTAACAAGAAAAGAGCTTCTGGCAATAATTCCTCTCTGCTGGTTTGAAGGTTTTACTGTAATAAGCTAAAGTGTTTTGTCTTTATTCTGTACATGTATTAACAAAGCCTCAGCACCTTCTAGGCATGCATATGTATCCAGTAGGAAATATTTGGTGTAGTCAGGGTAAGCTAATACAGGTGCCTTTATGATAAACCTTTTTAGCTTACCAAATGTCATCTCTCCTTCTTCACCCCTTTCAAATGGAGTTCCACTAGCTGGTAGTATGTTGAAAGGTTTTGCTGTAGTTGCAAAAACCTGGACAGAGCTTCCTGTAAGAACCAACAAAACCCAAAAGTGTTTGACTTACGTCTGGAATTTTGGTGTCTACCATTCCTTGACAGCTCTAAGTTCTTATTGATATGTCGACACTTCTTGTGAGCTGACTACATATCCCAAGAACTTGACTTTTTTGTAGCAGTTCACACCTCGATGGTTTCAGTTTCAAGTTAGCTGTGCGGAATCTGTGTATTACTGCCTCAAGTCTTTCTAAGTGAATGTGGAAATTTGTAGAGAACACAATTACATCATCCCGATTTAAAAGTAGACTTTTCGAATGTAACACTTTGAGTACTGTTTCAATGAGTCTTTCAAAGCTTGCTGGTGCCAACGTTAATCCAAACGGAAGCACCTTCCACTTACAGATTCCCTCTCTGGTAAAAAATACTGCCTTCTTATGAGCATCCTGGTCCAATATCACCTGCCATTTACCACTCAAGAGATCTAGTGTACTAAACAATGCAATACCTACCAAGGCATCGAGACTATCATCGATCCTGGGCAGTAGGCACGCATCATTGCGTTTCACAGCATTTAATTTTTTGTAATCAACACAGAGCCTCTAACAGTGGTCTTTCTCATTGACTAGCATCATAGGTGAGCTTCGTGAACTATCTGTAAACTCAACCATTCCTTTCTTTACAATACCAGCTACCTGTCTTTCAATTTCCAGGTTTTTCTCAGCACCCAATACCTAGGCAGCTGATTGATTAGGCTTGAACCTAGTTCTACTAGTATACTGTGTGATACTAGATTGGTTAGACCTACATGTACATCTGTGTCATCTCTACTGCGCACATATGCGTAATTCACTATACATCTAGCCAGTGCCTCTACTTGAACAGAACATTCACAGTATTGAACTGACTACTCATATAAGGGAATAACGTGTTCAGGTACTTGTGTGTTTAAGTTGTAAGGCTGTGGTTTTTGTACAGAGTTCTCCTTCTCTATATCTGTGAAGATTTAATCATGGTCTACTGGAGTGTATAGTCTGACATTACTGCCAACTTGTGGTTCTACTGTGGCTGAGCTTGCAGTGAGACATAACACCATGACTCTCCCTCTACTATTAGGTTGTGTGAATGTTGCTGCTATAACCACCTTTGAATCCAGTGCAAAGTTGGACTCTATTATTTCTACTGGATGAGCTGGACTTGATGTTAACCTACAGATTAACTGTGCTTCACACCCAGAGGCAACTGTTGTCGTCTCTGTCACATATACTTTGTTAGTGTACAGTGACCATTCCTACTAGTGAATAAAAGCAACTGATCTTGTACATTCATCACTTTTTTTGTCCAGGTTTACCGAGCATCTGTGTTCTTTGCAGAATTGAATACCAAGCATGTCATCATCCGTGAGGTTAGCGACTTCCAATGTGACACAAATTTGCATCGTTCTGACACGACAAGGCAATGTTATAGTACCACAAGTAAGAAGTCCGCTTCCATCGGCCATGCTTGTAGTAGTTTCATCAGCGCTAGACTTGCCTTCAGCCTACCAGAGAATTTGTTGAATAGGTTTTGAGATACAATATTTTCTGTGCTGCCTGTATCAAGAAGGTATAGTAGTGAGTGATTATCTACACTGCCTGATATAAATAAGCAACCATGAGCTTGCCATTCTATGTCTCATACTGCAGTATTCTCTGGTTCAGCCTTGGGACAAGCTTTCCTGCACTTAGGCTCTTTGTGTTTTATTAAAGGTTAACGCTGAGATGAGCCAGTTACTGAGCTGGACGGCTCATGTTTCCCTGGTTCTGTGATTTTTGAGTCTTGAGCTTTGGACAGTCTTTCTTCATGTGCTATTCGTTGCACTGAAAGACCCCACGTCTGGATACATTAGGCTTTCTGGTGAAGCTATAATTCAGAACTGCATGTAAAATTCAGAAGAGCTAATTCAGAACCTAGTTCATGAGTGTTCATGTTTGCAGATTTCCTGAGATTCTCTAGCTTATCTCTAGCTTGCTTTGTAGTCAACCCAAACATGGATTTCAAGTAATTACAAATCTGTGCCACGGTAAAGTATAAACCTTCATATCTGGCTTTGCTAGTTAGATTGAGCTGTAGATGAAGTAGTGATTCTTGGTCTGACCATTGATTCAAGTTATCCATTAATGTGAATTGTTCAATGAAAAGCTCTAAATTTCCTTCACCATCAAATGTAGGTGCTTTTATTTCTTTACGATCTGTGCACTGTGTTCTGTGTAGCACATGTACAAGATTATCTATATTAACTGTACCATCTTGTCTTGTTGCCGTACCAGCAGCTAAAATTGTTTCATGGAAGTTTTCTCATTCTCTGCCATGGTTATTTATTCTTGTACTCTGTCTGTATATGATTAACGGTGCCAATAAATTAACTCTGTATCTGCACCAGTGTTGGGTAATTGGCCAATTTGGCGAACCAATTAGAATACCAAATACTGGAAGTTATCATAACCAAATACCAAATAAAATACCAAATACTCACAATTTTGTAAATCAAATACCAAATCAACTAGTGCCACTGGAAAACTTGACAACCAAATACCAAGTGAAATACCAAATACTAGCAATTGTTCAGACCAAATATCAAATCAAATAGTAATACGTAAAACTGCCAAGACAAAATACTAAATACTGGCAATTATTGAAACCAATTTCCAAATCAAATAGTAACTCTTGGAAATTTCAAAACGAAATACAAAACAAAATATCAAATACTTGAAAATCTCAGTACCAAATACCAAATCAAGTAGGGATAATGGCAAATTTTATATTAAAATACCAAATAAATTACCAAACACTGCAATTTATCAACATCGAATATCAATTCAAATAGTTATATTGTGAAATTTCCGAGTCAAATACCAAATAAAATACCAAATACTAGAAATTTTAGAAACCAAATATCAAATCAAATAACAGTAGGCTACTCTGAAATTTCAGAATCAAATGATGCAAAATCTTACGGAGCCAACTTTAAATTGAAAAATGGGAAATGTCAATCCAATATCAACATCGTTGCTAACTATGCTAAATATTAAATACTGGAAAATATCAAGACCAAATTAAATTTATTTGCAGACTGAATTATCAAATTGTTTAAAAATCACTGATGACGTTCAATCCAACAACTCTTCCCATATAAAAATGTATACATTATTTGTTACGTATTTATGTTACATTCAAATTGAATCAATATAATGTAGACAAAAAATTGCTTATGGTTGACAGTAATTACATTATTACAATTACAACTACATTATTCATAGTATGTTCAAATTTAATAAAGATAATATTGACAGAAAATCGAGACAAATACAAAATGGCTTATTGTGATTGCGAGTTCTAAAGAATAAAATACACTATTATATCAAGGTAACAAAAACATTAGAAACAAATAAAATATTTGAATTCATTTAAAATTTTTGTATACCAAATAAAATATCAAATACTCACAATTTTGTAAATCAAATACCAAATCAAATAGTACCACCGGGAAATTTGAGAACCAAATACCAAGTGAAATACCAAATACTGGCAATTGTTCAAACCAAATACCAAATCAAATAGTAAATACTAGGAAGTCACAGAACCAAATATCAAATAAAATAGTAATACTGGGAAATCTCAGGACCAAATATCAAATTAAATACCAATTACTAAAAAGTCTTGAAACTAAATACCAAATCAAATAGTAATACTAGGAAATTTCAAAATCAAATACAAAATCAAATACCAAATACTGAGAAATCTAAGTACCAATTACCAAATAAAATACCAAATACTGGAAATTCTCGAAACCAAATACCAAGACAAATAAATATAGTAATGGGTATTTGAATTTGAAAATAGATCTATTTGGAATAAAATCAATTACCCAACCCTGATCTGCACTCTATAATTTGTATTCTGTAATCTGTACTGTACTGTACTCTCTAATCTGTATTCTGTTATCTGTATTGTGCTCGGTAATCTTGGCTGACAATATCTCACCGTTGCCACCAAACTGTACTAAATGATTCTGTATTATATATGGGTTTCTATTAACCAAGACTGCCAGCGTATTCTGTACACTTTGTATATTCATTGTATCTTTATTTTATGTACAATGGTATGATTAATAACAAGCTTGAGACTCGTTTCCAACTTTCATTCTGTTCTTTTTTGGAGCAAGTATGTAAGCAATACTGCGTCATAAAATGGGATACAACAGCTTATATATGTATAATAGGGTCCGTCCACTTCTTATTAGCACATTCCTTATAAGGTATTACAGTTTACTAACAACTGTATTGTCCTGAATAAATGCTATACTTATAAAACAAAAAAATTAACAAAGAACTAATAAATGTGATTAATAAACTTTAGACTTGAGGTATGAAACTTTACCACATAGGCCTGCTTACTGTGTACTATTAAGAAAGGGGAGTATCAGTAGACTGCCCTATCAAAAAATAAAATGGCTATTATACAGGACCCAGGCGGCAGGCACATTTTTATAGCTAAGGACAAACCACACAACGCTTGAGTCAATTCAAATGACAATCGCGATTTGGGATGGATAGGTACCGGTATCGTAACACAGCGCAAGCAACGTAAAATATCCTGGCAGCTGTGCATCGCTGTATAAACTATCCAAAGCATGCTTACAACTCCTAATTTTAATTTCTAATTAAAAACTATCAAAAATGGTTTAACAACAGTGAATGGAGTAGGCCTACAGATGTTTAAATACCTATACTAACTTAATAATTTAGTTATTTGTAGTTTAGTAGTGTCACCTGCGTCTTTGTTTATACTGTCTTTCTTTCTGTCTTTATTATCTACATCTTACTACTGTGTACTCACTGCTAGTTCAGTATGTATGAAAGTTGCAGTAAGTTGTCAGAATTTCAACTAATAAAGATGTTCTACACGGTAAAACACTTTGAATAAAGGTTTTCCATTTGGTAAAATGGAAGTGTGCTACTTGAGAAAATGTATTTACATACATTAAGCAACCCATGATTTACCCAAGATTACGCTCTAAGTGGTTCAAAGAGTGTGAAGCCGTGAGTATGTGCAAACCTCACACTCGATGGTTCGGCCTAAAACAAGGCTTTCACTTGAAGCGTTAAGCAAGATATTGTATATGAGTCAGATACACTGTACATATAGCTATCACATGTAAACAACTGACTCTCTCTACTTAAGAGTGCTTCTTTTATATAAAATACTATGATGGCAGACTGTTGTCAAAACATAAACATCGTCAAACACAACTTGGTATATGTGTGACGCACAACATTAGCCAAAAGTGTGCATTTTATTTCACATACTTCCATACAGTTACTATATGCTTAATTGTTCGAATTTAGCTTTTGGCGGACAAAAAAAGCTTTCCTTGACCCATCCTTATCCGCTTCCAACTACGCAAGCTCAGTTTTTGTTCGTCAACTGAAGTTGGAGCACGCACTGTTTCACAGAATTCTCTCTCTTCAGTTTCCAGCTTTAAATATGGCAGGTAAGTATCATGTTTTGTCCCTCCTTGAGAGGGACAGCATACCCCTTGCCTTCCTGTCAAGGGGTAGTCGATGGACGAGTTCTTTTATACTCCGAAATCGACATTTTCTTACCTTGACTTGACTCGGTTGATTTGCACCCGACCTAACCTTCGCCCTGTCCTTTCGGAAGGGGATACCCAGGTCGGAATCTCCTTGTCTCACCCTCTTTAGCTCGGAGCACATGTGTAAGCCTCCTTATGAGCTATCGGTGGGATATCTGTTATATCAGAAATACCTAACTGAAAGGTCTCTGTTTATAATGGATTGTCAGGGCTCTCCTTGATCAAGTTTCCGTACCGCTGTGTCTTGAAACTTGAGAAGGTGGTCGTTACTTTGTTGTTAACGAATATGTCAGGTCCTTCTCTTCTCTTGACAGACAATCAAGAAGCAGAAGACCAGCCTCAACCAGTGACCGTTGATGATGAAAACGGGACAGGGGAAGATGGCAAAGACATGTCCTTGAGGGAGCTGAAAAAGAAGATCTTTGAAGTACTCCCGGATTCCATACTACCCCCTCCCGATCACAAAGTAAAGAGGTATGGTAGCTTCTATGTATATCTAGTTGATATTGGTTATATTCCATGTCGATATCATGATAGATATAGTGGTTACATTGTCTTATAGATGTACATGATATATATCTAGTGAATAGATATTTATGAGTACATAATGACATTTTCTGTTCTCGTAGAGCCAAGACTATCGCCGAACAGATGCTATCTCAAGACAGACCACAAGACGATGACGATACAGACTATAGTCTGCCCTTGTCTCAGGTCATTACTTCAGCCATAGAAGAGGTCAAACACCAGAAACAAGCCTTCACAGCGAAATATCCCAGAATAAGAGGGTTCCATGTTTCGAACTACCAAGTACAGGGGGACACGCTCAAATCGTCTTACAGCCGCACTGACGAGGACGCTGCACTTCTGGGTAAGGCATCTAACAAGGCCCTCATTCCATGCAAATATATTGAGGAGATGGAAACCCTTACAAGGCAGTTGATGCTTGTTGCTAGCCATTCAGATTGGGTCCTTGGCAGCTCTGTTGCGCTTTTGCAACAGGGTGATACAGATGCAGTCATCAGATCGATTGAGAGCTTATGTCTTGCACAATCCCATACTGCTGCTTTGCTTGCACGCTTACTTGCTAATTTGGTGCATGTCAGGCGAGATCAGTTGGTCTCTACCTCTGCTCTTTCCTCTGCCACTAAGTCTTCTCTGCTAAAGCTTGCCATGCCGCTTAATTCACCACTGTTTGAAGGAAAGTTGGCTGATTTGACCTCACAGGATGCATCGACAGCATCCAACAGAGCGTTGATATCTATAGTCAAGCAGCAGAAATGGTCACTACAACCAGCTCAACCAAAATCGGAGAAAGAAGGTGACACTGGTAAAAAGTATAGTTTTCAAAGTAAAGGAAAGGCCCCACAGAAAGGCAAATCCTTCAAGATACCCAAGAAGACCGTCGAAAAAAAGTAGGCGGCTGTCTCACCAGTTACTGGCAGGTATGGAACAATCTGCCCAGTGCCTCTACTTGGCTAATAGATCTGTTAAAACACGGTTTGCGTTTAAACACAAAAGCCCCTTTAAATTATCCAGTACCACAAACACTCTCAGAGGACTTGGTATCGGAGCTAATGGTTTTAGAGTCCAAAGGTGCCGTAGAACCTGTCACAGGAGATCACAAGGGTTTCTACAGCCGAATATTCTCAGTACCGAAGACAAACGGGCAGTTGAGAATAATTATAGACTTATCCAGACTGAACAAGTGGCTCACTGCACCCAAATTCAAGATGGACAACATACAAACAGTACTAGCTGCTCTGGACAAATCGATGTGGATGGTAAAGCTGGACCTCACCGATGCCTTTTTCCATATACCCATTCACACAGACAGCAGGAAGTTTCTACGGTTTATGATGAACGAACGACCAATGCAGTTCTAGGTTCTACCGTTCGGGTTATCTATAAGCCCTCACACCTTCATGAAGGTCATCTCCACAGTAGCGGCTCACCTACGACAACGGGGTGTGACGCTGATAACATACCTAGACGACTGGCTGATCTACAGCAAGTCAAGGGAGGTCTTACAGTCCCAGGTTTTGACTGCTTCCAACCTGCTACAGGACCTGGGATTCCATATCAATTACGAAAAGAGCATGCTAAATCCCACACAAGTATGCACATTCCTAGGCTTCAATCTAGACACCAAGAGAGGATTAGCTCACCCATCTCAGGAGAATATCCTAAGACTGACTACCATGTGTCGGGCGATAGCAAAGAAGAGGGAGATAACTGCTCAAAGTTTCTTAGCGATGCTTGGTCTGATGAACTTCTGTGCTACGACATCGTGGAGGGCAAGGCTTTGAATGAGGCCACTGCAGTTCCACCTACTGAGTCACTGGAGAATGTCCAGAGGCCACCTACAAGATCCTGTGCCTATAACCAACTACATGAAAGAGCACCTAGTCTGGTGGACCACAGAAAACCTTCAGATAGGCACTCAAATGAATCCACCTCAAGCGGATTGCGTGCTTCAATCAGACGCCTCTGCCTCAGGATGGGGAGGTATAGTCGGCGAGGAAACAGCTCAAGGAAGGTGGGGAGTCGAGGAAAGAAAACTCCACATAAACGTTCTCGAACTCCTGGCACTCTACAAGTGCCTTCAAACTTTTCAGAAGAGTTTGCTCGGAAAAGTGGTCTTGTGCCAGATAGACAACACAACAGTCGTAGCCTATGTAAAGAAACAAGGAGGGACCAGATCGCCACAGCTATGTACCCTAATCTGGGAAATCCTGCACTGGTGCGACGAGAAGAAGATCACACTGAAGGCATGTCATCTGCCCGGCAAACGGAATGTTATCGCAGACATGTTGAGTCGGGTGACTTCACCAACAGAGTGGTCTCTACACCCTCAGGTGGTCAAGATGATTTTCAAACAATGGGGCACTCCAATGGTGGATCTGTTTGCAACCAAGTTGAACAACAAGCTACCGATATACTTCAGCCCTATGAAGGACCCTGAGGCAGCAGGAGTGGATGGACTGAGTCAACCATGGGACAGACTGTGGGGTTACGCGTATCCTCCCATAAACTTGCTTCCCCTGGTACTGAGGAAAATTCTCCATTCCCTAGATTGTCAGATCATAATTATAGCTCCAAACTGGCCCAGACGGAGTTGGTTCACAGGACTGTTAAACCTACTGGCATCCAGACCACTGGAACTTCCTACAATGGCGAAGCTCCTGAAACAGAACGGAGTATACCATCAGGGGACAGACAGACTGCAACTTCACGCCTGGATGCTGTCCAGCAGACAAGATGCAAGGAAGGCATTTCTCGAAAAGCAGCCTTTTATGCCACAAGATGCGTCAGGGAGTCTTCATCAGCCGTCTTTGATGGGAAATGGAAAGTGTACTCTGATTGGTGTATTAGAGAGGAGAGAAATCCGCTCGAGCCCACTATCTATGATGTAACTGACTTCCTTATCTATCTGCTAGAGGAGAGAAAGCTGTCAGTGAGTACAATTAAAGGCTACAAGGCTGCACTGGTCAATACTCTAGGTAGATCTTTCCCGACAGGGGCCGGGGACATAATCAAGAAGATGCTGAGAGGCTTTGCCGCTTGCTCTCATAAAACCATCAGAAGACAACTACCAAAGTGGGATCTCACGGTCATCCTCCACCACCTCTCTAAGTCAAGCTCAGATTTGAGGTAATCCTAGTTGCCTTATACTCACTAATCCTGCTTGCTTGCTGCTTTCTATCAGCATGTTACAACGCTTGTTGTACACACTACACACTAACACTGCTTGCTTGTTGCTTTCTATCAGCTTGTTAGAGCTCTTGTATTAACTTGGTGCTGACACAACAAGTTATAACTTGTATTATTTTTCAGGTCGCTATCCCTGAAATGCGTGTTTCTTCTAGCCCTGAGCACTGGGAGGAGAAGATCAGAGATTCATGCCCTCACTAGAGAGTCCATCAACATCTCTGAAGATACCATCCAACTCGGAGTTAATCGCGGCTTTATGGCCAAGACACAGAAAGCAAGCGATCCGGAACTGAAAATCCTCGTTAGAGCTAACCCAGGAAATCCAAACCTGTGTCCTTATCTGACATTACTAGAATATCTGACAGTTACTAATGATTTATGTGACAATAATGGTAATCTGTTTCTGTCTTACATCAGACCTCATAAACCCATCACTCAAGATTCTGTTTCAAGATGGATTTGTTGTGCTATTAGAGACTCTTATAAAGTTTTAGATATGTCTTCTCTACCAGAAACCAATGCCCATGAGGTTAGGGCTATAGCTGCCTCTATGTTCATTTCAGATGATAATAATGTTGATGAAATTTTAGCCACTGGCCTATGGTCAAGCAAGTGGTCCTTTCTGGGACACTATAAAAGAGATATACCGTGGGACCTGTCTCAATTTAAGTCACTGGTGGTTGTTAATAAAGTGTTGAAGCTCTAATCTACACCCTTATCACTTTATACCCAAGACCCCTACCATGATGATTGGGTCCTTTGATACATACTATCAGACACTCCACGAGTAGATAAATTCCTTGGGTGTGGAGTTTTCCCCTCCTATCACACCATACGAAGAAAAGGGTTCGGGGTGATATCCTTTAGTACCCCCTCCTTTGACCCTTACATTTTAATCCGCTTAGTGAATTCCATACAAGACAACTCCTGCCCAGCCACCTGTGTCTGTGGGATTCTATTAAGCATATAGTAACTGTATGGAAGTATGTGAAATAAAATTCAAGATTTTTTATAGTAAAATCCAATTTTATGATCATACTTACCATACAGTTACTATAGACCCACCCTTCCTCCCCACGGGAGTTGCCTTCTCTCTGCGTGCAAGTTGACTCACAAAACTGAGCTTGCGTAGTTGGAAGCGGATAAGGATGGGTCAAGGAAAGCTTTTTTGTCCGCCAAAAGCTAAATTCGAACAATTAAGCATATAGTAACTGTATGGTAAGTATGATCATAAAATTGGATTTTACTATAAAAAATCTTGAATTTTATCTTTTAGATACAAAATGACACACCCGCACATCACAGGCATATGTGTCATAACATTGGTTTTAGAATAAACCTTCAAGACAGGAACAGGATAACATGGTCCATTTTAGATGGAGATCATAGCAATGCATGTCAGCAATGAATGTTAATATAAACAAATCCTTAATCATTGCATAACTTGTGCGAATGAGTGGCTTTCCTGGAAATGGTATTGCAGCCTTGCTTCAGCCAGAAAATAGTCTTCAAATAAATGCTTAGCGACCTCAATTGCTAAAACTGACATAATTACGTCAAAACTGATGATCAATTGAAAGTAAACTGTTTACAAATAAAATACTTCTGATCAAGTCTGAAACTTGTTGGAAATACGGAAGTAAAGTTGCCAGAGAAATAAATTCAACAATACAATATTATAATAAAATGAATTATGTGTACTCTTCATTGTTAATAATAAAAATATTTTAATAACATATTAAGCTTCACTGCTTGATTTAACTTTTTGTGTTCCAATGTCAACATTACTGAAGAAAAGATTTTGCCAAGCATACCTATACCTACGCTATTAGGACAGGGAAAATTTTACTATAGAAAAAATCCTATAATATATATATGAAAAATGAAAATATTAAGGAACATTTAAAAAAATTCAAGAAAATTTTAGCTCCAATTTTTTGCTCCAAATTCAAGCTCCAAACCAGTTGTACTTTTTTCTAGTAAGGTTGGCACAGAGCCTGTCACTAAGAAACCATAGACATCAGTGATAATTATGGTTAGAGCAACTAAATTCCACGGGTTGGCTAGGCGTCTCCAGATCAGGTATAATGGCAGAGAAAAACGATTATATGGTTTTTGCCAATATTAATATTAGCTGCAGACAATATTAATTGGGGCCGAAGCTAAACTTACACAACAGTTTAGTTACTTTAATCAAAAAGTATTTGCATGTTTTTTAGCATTTGCTATAGTTACTTTATGTTTGAGGTGATCTGACTGCTAAGATTTTTTAAGGATGGTTTGAAAGCTTAACAAAAAAATTTAAACTGATGCCACTATCTGTTAACGTGGTGATATTTGAGATCAGCCAATGCTTTCAAGTGGTAACATGATTCGTCTCTATTCTGTTGGTCTCATTCCAATCATAGCCACCATATATTTTTTATGGTTGATCTGAGCTTTTTAACTTGGATGAAATGTCGTTGATTTTATTTTTGAAACCTCTTATCCAATGGACCACCTGTAACAACAAAAAGCAATCAGAAATGTTTGACAAATACTGATACATTGTTGGGAAATCTATAAAATTTTGTTTGAAAATATCCGTAAGGATTCGCAGCTAATTCTACAACAACCCCTCTATGCTAACAATGTTAAGTGAAAATATAAAATTTAGATGACTGTCGTATGACTGATGGATGAAATATGTAAAAATACACTATACACTGTGTAGACTTTTTAAATCAATAATAGTATCATCAATTATAGTGGGAATCTCTTTGGTACTAACATCAGTATTGGTAACATAAAGAGTGGTAATACCAATGGTTATAAAATCATTAGTGTTAACATCAATAGTGTTAACATCAATAGTGCTATCATCAATAGTGGTAGCATTGAAAGTAGTGACATCAATCGTGGTAACATGAACAGTGGTCATATCAAAAGAGCTATCATCGATCGTGGTTTTGACAATAGTAGTAAACTTACCAGTTGTAATGTCAATAGTAGTAACATCAGTTATAGTGATAACAACAATAGTGGTAACATCAATAGTGGTAGCATATAAAGTGGTAGCATCAATAGTAATTTTTGTGTGTTGTGTGGTACAGGACTGGGTGTGCTATTACTAAATATGTAAACAATTCAGTGTTCATGTTGATGTTGTTTCAACTGTCCAAAACAGCAAAATGTTGTTGAGGTACGTTGGTCAAACTGGATTTTGAAGAATTGCATTCTTGGAAAACAAACCAACAAATTGCAACTCGTGCGCCATAAATTTGTGATAGAGAATATCTAACAGTGTCACTCTGTATGAGCTCTAGCACAGATTAGCCCCACAGACCGCAGTACTGCGCCAAATATCACCAAGTGTGTTTTTACCCTTATGGTCATTGTAATGTTGGCATCATGCCAAATACCAGCTATAAGGGAAATTTAAGAGTAGATTGTAGATAACTTCTGGTCATTAACTATTTTGGTGTCCTGCAGTTCAAGACTAACGGTCAATGACAAATTAGTAATTACCATAAATTTACTGCCATAGTCAATTGCATGTTGACCATATGCCGTAAAACCCCTATTATAGAGAGCCACTATGGGAGAAAAGTTGAAATATGGAGCGTCACCCTATAACTAAACCCCACTTCTATTTTTTCGATACTGTTTCACATTCTTAAAGGTAAACTTGCAAAAAAATTCACTTTACAGTTATTTGGTTTCAAAATATTCACCATGTCTTACTCTGCTTTGTTGTAGGTGCAAAATATGTGGAAATGTGATAACCAGTGCTTAAAAGCTTAAAAATGAACCGTTAATTGAACAATTGATAGCATAACTAGTAACAAGGCTATAATAAAAAACAACAACAACACATATAATGAAATATTTATAGACATATAAAATATATACAAGTGTATAATAAATATTGACAAAAAGTACAAAGTATGCCTCCATTAGAGGTATAATCTATTTCAACAACATGGGTAGAGCAAACCAGCCGGGCCTAAGTCTCAAGCTGCTTTACATGATGCCCCAAGTGGCTAATTTATTGATTAGGCAAATGTGTGTCATCAGTAGCTGGCGTATCTCGTTTCTGGTACTGTGGGCTGCCTTTTGGAACTGTCTCTTTTCTCTCTGAAGTTATAGCGGCATGGCCTGAATACGGGTGACTAGCTAGCAGCTGTCCTAATAGAGTGGTCTGGTGGTCTGGACTAGACTGCCAGGTCATCTGGTCTGCGGCTAGGTCGTCATATCCTCTTGTTGCCTGATAGACCCAATCACCGTACCGTTCCAGTTTTTTATTTATTACTGAACGAATGATGATTTAGATTTTTTGTAGCGGTGCTGGGGGGTTTTCACAGCTGGGGGGACATCGTTAGATGTCTGGAGTCCAGGTCCGTAGCTAATTCAACGGGGCTTTTTAGAGGAGGAGGGTTAATCTCCTCTCTAATTTCGTTTTGGGGAGGTGCTGCAGGAAGTCCGGAGTTCGGACCCTCGTGCAAGTTTTCTCTGCTCGCATTAGTCTGTAAAGTCGCCTTTCCCAATGCGTCGAGCTTATCAGCTGGACTCGTTTAGGAAGGGAACTACATTAATTCTTCACTAGGTTGTGGGCAGCTTCTTTGTGAGGGCCGAGCCCTCGTGGCTCCTTTCATACTTGGGCTCCTTTGAGGCTCAAGCGTTGCCGAAGCACAGCCAGAGCTCTCTGGGTAGGCATGCTAGGGTTTCAATCTGGACTTGTGTTGGGTCGTTTGGCCATTTTTTGACTACATAGGTGTAGTTGGGCCTGGCGGTTATGACTTGGTAAGGACCCACAGATTTAGCTTGCAGCTTAGCGTTTGAAGCCCCTCCCCTCCTCTGTTGCCACCGCCTGTTCACCAACCACCCACATTCCCAAGGTGCGAAGAGCGTTGGCTCTTTTTGATCTGCCTGTCTAGTCATCATCTGCGCCTCCCTGAGGGCTTCATGCGCTTCTTTCAACTTCTGTTGTCTCCACAGCATATACTCGCTGGCTGATTGCATCTCCGTGAGCAGGAGGTGACATTCTAACTGGTCAGAAAGACGCAACTCCCTGCCGAACATCATGGTGTTGGCCATTTCGCCTGTCACGGTGGTGGGGGCCTTGATACGCCCGCATGAGCTGGGGCAGAAACTCAGCCCATTCCTCCTAGTCTCATTCCAGCAACATGGCCCTCAGAGAGTAGCCCAGGCCCCTATTGTTCCTCTCTACAATCCTATTGACCTGGGGATGGTAAGGAGTAGTCCGTGTCTTGCTCACATCCCAGAGCTGGCAGAGCTCCTCCATCAGTTGGCTCTGTAATTGAGCACCTTGGTCTGTATAGATTTGATCTGGAAGCCCCAGGTAGCAGAACACTTTTTCATCGAAGGCACTGGCGACCACTGAAGCCGTGGCCTCTAGAATGGCAACGGCATACTTCCCTTGGGAAAAGTGGTCCAATCCACTTATTGCCCCTTGGGGTGGTGAGGAGGGGCCTGTCAGGTCAATTGCAACATTCTGCCAGGGTTGGCCAGCATATAATCGTTGCCAGCCTCCTGCAGGCTTGGTCCCTCCATGCTTGGCGGCCTGGAACACTTCACAGCTTTTTACTAACCTGCGGACGGCGGCTGTCAGTCCGGGCCAGTACCATGTAAACTAGAGGTGGCTTACCATCCTCCCCACTCTGGAGTGGGTCATGGTATGGGTCTGGCCATGGACCGGCCGCTTTGCCCGCTGGCCTGGCAACTCTTGACCGATCATGGTTTTTCCCGATCACCCTACCCTCATCCTGGTCCCCTTGGTCCAACTCCAGTCGAGTTGGACACCCCTTGCGGTACTCTGTCTGAGCACACTGTCGACAGTCTTCTGTCTGCTTAAGTCATCGGCGTTGCTGTGCTTTAATCCTGTGCAGTGTTCCAGCTTAAACGTGAACTCAGCTAGCACCTCCAGCCACCGCGCCACTTGATGAGAGGGCTCCTTCCTGCGGCTGAGCCATTGCAGGGAGGCATGGCTCATGCAAAACCAAAACTCCTGCCTGTATAGGTACCGGCGGATGTGTTTTACTGCTTTGACCACTGCCAACAGCTCTCTGCATGTCACGCAGTAATTTCGCTCCGAGGGAGTGGGTGTTTTGCTGTAGTAAGCAATCACTCGTTCCGTGTCGCAATACTGTTGTGACAGCACAACTACTACGCCACACCCGTTGGCATTTGTGTCCAGGATAGAGGTATTTCCCCGATCCAAATACCCCAGCACCGGTGCTGTAGTGAGGCTGTTGCGCAGGGTGTCAAATGCTGCCTGCTCCTCTCCTGTCCATCACCAGGGCTCATGCTTCCCAACTAGCCGATGGAGGTGTTTCGCAACGGTAGCAAACCTACGGATGTACTGCCGGTAGTATCCGACAGTACCCAGGAACCCTTGAAGTTTTCCAACTCCACGCGGAACTGGCCACTGCTCCACCACTTCTACTTTTCTGGGCCCATGGCTACTTCTGGGTCCCATCGCTACTTACTATGGGGCCCAAGTACCGCAATTGAGACTGTAGAAGTTCACACTTTGTTGGTTTGAGCTTGAGTCCGGCTTGCTGCAGCCGCTTGAATACTTCCTTGAGCTGCGAGAGGTGGGTCTCAAAACCAGGTGCTAAAACAATCATGTCATTCAGATATAAGAGTAAGGTTTTCTAGTGGAGCCCATGCAACACCCTTTCCATCAATCGCTAGAAGGTGGCTGGGCAGAAGTCAGTCCGAAAGGAAGGATTTTCCATTTCCGCAATCCTGAACGGGTGAGGAAGGATGATTTTTTTCTAGCATTTTCGTACAAGAAAACCTGCCCCTATCCGCTGACAAGATCGAGGGTACTAAAATATCGGCTTTCTGTCAAAGCATCCAAACCTATGTCTATTCAGGGAAGGAGATAGGTGTGTGGTTCCGTTACCACATTGAGCCTTCGGTAATCTACTCAGAACTGCCATTTTCCATCCTTCTTTGCTACCACAATAGGTGAGCTCTACGCTCCTCCAGCCAGCTCAATCAACCCTCTGGCCAACAGGTACCGTACCTGTCTCTCGGCCTCCGCTTTCTTTCCAGGCCCTAAGCGGTGAGGGGGTTAACAAATAGGTTGGGTCCCGGGTAACAGGTATTTCCCAGGTAAAGAGTGCTCCACGAATGACGTTCTACCCATATTGTCATCTCCAGTGCTGAACACCGACCCATACTTGGTCAGCAGGGTAGCCAGCTTTCCAGCCTGCTCTGCATTCTGGCACGAGGGTCTGGCAGCCTGGTACATTTTTTGAAGATGCTGGGAGATTCGTGGGTTGGCCTTGACTTAGGTGATTGGCACAGTAGGGCCTCACTTGAGGGAAGAGATGCCAGCGATGCGAGGAGGTGCTTCCACACTATTGTAAGTGCCTACGGTGGTTCCCGAACAAATGGTCAGGGGTTGAGGGTTTGGATTGAGACACCTAACCAACACCTTTGCATCCGCTACAGGCTTGTTAAGGTCTGTAGCTTGAGGCAGGCCTTCAGGGTACCCTTCTAATATCCCGAGTGAACAGAAAATTTGTGTGGTCAACCTGCACCTGACCGTAACCTCTGTTCTAGCTGGCACAACTAAGTCCCTAATTACCTTGACTTTTTTTTGGAGGAGCTTCCCCGTGGGGTCGGTACAAAACAGCATTGGTGGGCCATAAAGAAGGGCATACCAAGAATTGCGTCTTCACGAATTTGACTGACTATGAAGACTTCTTCGCTCTTCACTTCGCGGAGCCTTACTGAGAGCCAGACTACACCGTAAAAAGGTAACCTGGTCACATTAGTTAGCAGCCATGGGTGTCACTCTCCTTCAATCGTTTTCTTACACTACGAGGAAGTCGGTCGAACACCTGTTTTCCCAGTGGTGCAACTGATATACAACAGGAAGTGCACTGCTGGACCTTCAATTTTACCCGGGAGGAAGTAACTGGTAGAGTGTGGGCGTCCCAGCAGGCATGCTTGTGCAGGTTCCCTGTGCTCAAAAAAAGCTGCCTGAAGCTGCTCCTTTCGTGCAGGTAGAGGACGTGCTTGGGTGAGTCTCTTTGGATGACGAGGGGCTGTCTTATGTGAGACAGGGCGCCAAGGCACCTTTACTTCAGGAAGACTCATGCCTGACTTTTCTAGGTGTAATTTTTTAAACGTGTTCTGGGTAGCTGTGGGTATGGCTTGGGGTGGAGTTCTGGGTCGGCCTGACTGTTTTGGATAGGTTCATCCGGGTGAGGCCTTGGCTGAATCGTTATTTCATTTTTTTTGTTTCCACAGAGGCTTTATTGCAGCTAGTAGTGGGTGCTACTGCTGCGGCCTTTTTCCGTTCCCGACTCTTTTTTTCTTTGACTGGGACACTCCTTTCTAAGATTTCACGTGCCTCCACATCCCCAACAAATGGCGGGCCTATATTCTGGAGTCTCTATTGGCTTGTTTTGCAGCTGTTTGACCTTTCCGCAGCTGCTTTACTGTAGATAGCAGTACATTCAAGGTGTATTGTTCTACAATGCGTACCACACCATGTCCTGTATTAGCCTCCAAGTTTTCTACTGCTCAGACTGCTCTGCTCAGACTCGAATCTCTAGATTTGGAGATTTGGATTTTCTAGATCTGGAGAAAATCTCCTACAGCTCGTACTGCATCCGCAAGAGTCTCTATGGGTACCGCCAGAAGGTTCCGCTGTAGGGTGGGATGGTTTAGGGAGTTTCAGAAGTACTCCTTCGCCATGTTTTTTCTGAACGGTTTGGTCAGTTCTGGGTAGGCGATTTGAACTAGCCGTTCAACTTTCGTTGCATGCTCCTATAGGAGAGGTTTAGGTTTCTGTTTTCAAACTGCTCTACTTTGCTCTGGCTTGTCGGGGAGATAGTCCAAATTGGGCTCAAATGGCTTCAAAGATGGCTGCCACTTTGACCGCCCTTCCACAAGACTCTGCCTCTCCCTTCAAAGCCTCTCTGAGGTGCAAGGTTCTGGCCTCCTTGGTCCACCTATTTGCAGCTGTGATTTCTCTAAATCTATTAATGAAATATTCTGCCCAACTGCGTCAGGTAGTCGGTCCCTTTCCCGGTCTACAGTCCTTGCCCTCATTTGAGACATGACTTGAGCTTCTCTCCTAGTGAAGGGGACCGTTATAGATGATCGTGGCCTGACTTGGAGTGCTTAAGCCTTTTTGGCAGTATCGAGCGCCTTAGAGAGTGGGGGTGGTTGGCGTTGTGCCAGTCATCAACCCTTCTCTGGAGTGCTGGATAACTAGCTTATTCTAAAACACCAGGATACTCTAAGACGGTGGGGGATAGTCGTACAGCTATCTTTGCCAGATTCAAAACCCCCAGTGTACTCCAGTTTCCTCCACTGAGGATGCTTTTGCAAGTAGAGCAAGAGGTCTGCAAGAGTTTGATTTCCAAATTTCTAGATGGTGCCTGCCGGGTTCGGCGCAATTCCACTGTTGCTACCAATGTAAATGAATTTGCGGGCCTTTACTTGGCACGATCTAGTCTATTTCATGCAGAAATAAATTGTGTGTGATTTCGTTCAATGTCTTATTAGCGAAGGAAAATCACTAACCAAGGAGGTTACGGCCATTTGCTCTGCTCTAATAAGTGAGCGTTGCTCCCTTATATACAATAAAGTTGCTCGTTCCAGCTAAAGGGACCGAGTAAGAACACCGGCTAACAAGGTGAATAATTAGGCCCACTAGTGTGTTGATGTGACAAAATAAATGACGACAGTTGATAGCATAACTAGTAACAAGGCTATAATAGAAAAGGGCAACGCATATAATAAAATATTTACAGACATATAAAATATATACAAACATAAAATAAAATATTTACTAGAAGTTTAAAGTATTGGCCCGGCATCCATCACAAAATTTCTGCTGACTGAATAAACATCCAAAAATTCATGCTTGTCATGGCGAGTTGCATACATACCAGATGGAGTGACCAACTTGCCGTGTGTTCTCCTTATAAAACAGGTATTATAGATTCCTACATACTTTTGTTTTACGAAACATTCTATAATGACTTCAACCACGTAATAATTATAGTTCATTTACGTGCCTCTATTAAAACTAATAGTATTAACTGTGTAGGAAGCAAGATGATAAACAATTAAAACTCTTGTTCCGAGCGAGTGCAAATATTATTACTCATTGTTGTACCGCATTGTGTGGTTGTGTGGCTAGATTGTGTTACTAATCCCTTCACCCATTTTGTTAATTCGAGTAATTGAAAACGCCCGCATTCCATCATAATATTGTGATCTAGATTAATCGATCCTCTGCAAGACGTTTGATGGCAGCTCTCTGATTATTTTAGGCTTCTACATGTACTAGTCTTCCAATGTCATGACTCTTTTCTCTCTCTATCAGTGTCTCCCCTTCACACTTTTCTCACTGCGCCTTTTTTGCTGGGTTGCTCCTTCTCATTGATTGATCTCCCCTAGATTCATACTTGTTCTTGAGACATTGCAAGCTTACTCCTGGTTTATTGTATTTTTTGCAGTTAGTGGACCATCATTTGTGTAATATCAATCTTAATAGTGCTTCTGTGAGCTAACATTGTTCACATACATTGTATATTGAAATCCCGAAACAATTCACAAAATTTATTTCAAGTATTGTAAAAAACTGACCATAAGCTAAAAACGATTAGTAGTAGCGGTGTAAAATTTATTTTTTAGTTATCTTCATCCTAAAAAAACTACTAGTTAGCTAAGTTACATGAAGTAAAAACGATTTTATCCCATGCCATCCTGTAAACAGCCATTGCATCAATATTTTCTGATAAAGTATAATTTCTTGTTTCAAGAGTAACTATATTACAATTAGCTTACGTTATACAATATACCTTTGTCTAGAATAAAATTTTGTTATAAACTATATATAAAATATAATATATTAAATATTGTAAATATTTGTCTCGCTGATAGCTGGTTGCTTATTTCTTGTATGCTGACTGCTAAAATCCTTCAACAAGCTGAAAATCTTGCTTGCTCCGACAATGCTAGAGACAAAACTTTGCTTGTGCATGTCACTTTGTAAGGTTGAATGTCTAACAGAATATTTATTGGTCATTGTTGTATCATGCTATTCTCCTCAATATTCAGTAGTGATGTTCAATAATAACCATGATTTATTAAGAATTTCATGCAGTTTTTTCAAGGTTTTTTCTGATAATTTTTAATCAAGCGAATAGACAACTCCCAATTTCACCGATTTCCTAATTATTCACACATTAACACATGTGTTGAATAGACAACTCCGATGCTTCATTCTTCTAGCAGCATTTCAACTGCCGCATATTTTTACATTTGTTGTTTTTGTTATTTCTGTTGTATTGTAGTGTTTGCTGCAATGTTTCTTTGCTGCGGTGATATTTTATGATCCTAGCATTTAGTATATATTCTTGCTTATCAGTCATCTACTGTTTTGAACCCTGACAATAGCCGATGTGAATACGAGCAAGAGACAGACAGCTTCACGGCTGTGTACATCCTTTTGAGCAAGTAAGGGCAGTCATTGGGTTTATGGGCGTATTGATGCAACGATGTTCTGTTGATTTCAATCTTGAAACATTTTATCCGGCAGTTCACTTCAAACATCGAAAATAAAAGCAAATGATAAATGAATAAGGATACTTTTTGATAATATTAACTAAAAATGTGTGTGAGTTCATGGATAAGCAATAATTCAGCCTGATTTAGTAATAACTGTATTAATGCTCATTACATTTACCAGAGGAAAGCAGTTTAATTCTGCGTTTAAACAAATTATACTAGCTATCAAAAGCTGATTTCTTGCTAGTGGCAAGTTTTTTTTTCTAATGACACAATATATTGTAAAAGAATATGCTGCTTGGGAAAAATAACAAAACAATACATATTTTAGTACTGAACAATACATATTTTAGTACTGTAGCATGAGATATATTTTACATTCCTACCAAAGTTTTCCTCCAGCAGTTTATTTGCGTAGCCTAATCTTTGTGCAACGAGCCTTGGAGACTATATGCTTACAGCTATTATTATCCTAAGCAAACAGAGTCCAAAGGGTCATGGTCTCTAAGGCTAAATCGATGAATGATTGTAACGCTTGACTGGATCAGTTTCATTTCTTAGGTACGATCCGGTACTACTACGAGGAGGCTACCCAGCTTAACTTTACTGGTGAGTAAATACTTTTGCATCTTTTTTATAGAAGGATATCATAAATCTCAAATTGACCGTGACAAATTGAGATCTAAACTATCAATGATAATATACATGTAGCCTGAACGTTATTGGGTGGCTGGACATTTGTAAGTATATCTTCCAAGCTCAGCTATTCACTTTGTCCATGTGCAATGAACAGATTAGGCTACAGAGTATTAATGGCTATCAGGCTGCTCTAGTGTAATATATGCTACTAGACCTAAGTTTCTAGCCCCAAGGCTAAGTGTATCATTAGCTTTACAGTTTTACTTGTAGTATCATTTCATCAATGTCTCTATTTTATTACCAGACAATATCTAACAAAGCAACTACTATTTTTAGACTGATGAGTTAAGTTGATGATCATAGCATAGGCATGCTGTGCTGCTGCTGCGTATTCCATTTAATCAATAATTAAACATAGTAAATATCTCTTGAGGATTTCATAGGAACAAACAACAATGAGCTACTCTCTAGTTTGTCAGAGGCTGCATCCTGTAGGCTATAAGTATCTCTCCCGAAAAATCCTCACGCTTTGATAGCATATATTGACGAGTATTATCATACTTCAACACACGAGTTACTCAACATGCGAGAAACGGGAGATTCAGGCTAACTTCTGTGCAAGTTATTGCATTATTACAAATCTTAACAACTAAATGAGTAATTGTTACTTTGGGGCGCATGTACCAAATTTCAGCATCTAAAAACACACATTTACACAAAAATCATTTTGTTTAGGTGTTTTTTCTAACATGGTATCAGGTTATTTTTGATTAGAGATTTTACACAAGAAATAGTGCCTTGAGATGCCATCAAATTGAAATACAAGCTCATTTCCAGAATGCATTAAGCTTGTATGTCAAAATATGACTGGCATAAGCAAAATTGTTTGTTACTTTACATTAGAGAAACACAAACAGAAGAGCAGATGCAGCAGCTAACAACTTTTGTGATGAAGTGACAGATAAATGCACTCTGAGTAATATATTGCAACCTACTCTAGTAATAGTTCAGGTTGGTGTAATTTTTGTGTCTGTTTTCCGTACTGCTGAACCAGTTTGGCCCTCTTTACAGCACAAATTTGTAGTTGCCATTCTGTGGTGAATAACTTATATAACAGGCAGAAAACCATCACCCCTATAGTAGCCAAACACTCATCAATTGTTAATCAGTTTTGGGTATAGTAGGCCTGCATGTTATATTAGACATTGAGGGATTTTTATTTTTCACTGTGGGGTCTAGGATTGCCTATAAAATAAACATCATTAACACTGCAATGGTTCATTGTTACGCTTTCTCCTATGGAATTAGCCGAAACGCTCCTAGATTCTGTCAGCAATAAGTATTTGTATTACATGCCATCATTTTCACAGCCATTTTATGAAGCTTTTCTTGTAAAGTAAAATTATGATACGTTTTCCTACTGCTATATAGTATGTATCTCGAATAAAATGATGCTGTAAGCTATATAAAAAATTTCATAATATAAAGTTTTGTAAATAATTGTCTCACTGATAGCTGATTGTTTATTTGCAGTATATTGACTGCTACAATGCTTCAACAAACTGAAAATCTTGCTGGCTCTTGTAATGTTGGTGACAGCTCTCTGCTTGTGTGTGTCACTTTGTAAAGTCCTTTTTACTGAATATTCATTTGTCGCTGCTGTATGAGGTTATTCTCTTTCATATGAAGTTGTGATGATGAATAATAATCATGATTTAGTTTAAATTTTATCCAGTTTTTCATTAAAAAAAATTTCATCATAGTGTTTAGACAACTCCAAATTTTACTGATATCCTATTTATTCACATAGTATCATTTATGCCAGTTGCACAACTTTCATGCTTGATCCTATTAGCATTTCAATCACCCTAGATTTTTATGTTTGCTTTTTGATGTGTTTCTGCGTTTGCTGCAATCTTTTTTCGCTGTTGTTATATTTACGATGCAACAATTTATTATTTATCACGACTTTTGTTGTTATAAACCATGAAAAAGCTGATGTAAGTTCGAGCAATAGACAGCAGCTTCGCGGCTGTCTATTGCATTTTGGGTAATTATTGGCACTTCTTGTTCTTATGAGCGTATTAATGCCACAAAGTTTAGTCCATTTTAATCTTGAAACATCTTAGTGGGCAGACCACCTAAAATAACATGATTTGTGGCAAATGATAGAATAATACTGATACTTTTTGATAAAATAACCTAACATTTTGTGCAAGTACATCTTTAGGCATTATTCAGCCTTTTCTAGGAATAACTAATCTTATGATAATGAGGTCCTACCAGAAGAAAACCGTTTAATTTGGTGTATAAACCAGTTATACAAGCTGCCAAGAGCTGATATCCTACTAGTTATTCTGGTTGTTTGCTTCTGATGATATAATATGTTGGAGAAAACTGCTGCTTAGGCATAATTACAAAACGATACAACTTAAAGTACTGTAGCAGGAAATTTATTACAAGCTTTACAAAGTTTTCTTCTAGCGGGTTATTTACGCGGGTTATCTTTGTGGAATGTGCAGTGGAGACTATAGCGGTTTACGCTAGGTTCGTAGCTGGCAAGTGTATTAAGCTGGAATTGATTCACTGATTTGGAGATGACTCGTTGATGTTTTATTCAGTCAACACCGAAACCGTGAAATCTACAAATGATTAACATATTTAAAAGTTCTTCCACAGCAATATAAAAAATAACGATATTATAGAAATAGAAAATTATCGACACAAACCTTTTGCCGTCTTTGAAAAACACTCACACAGCTAAATCAAGAAGTCAAACGAAACAAATTAGCGATAAATGCAAAAATGTTCTGAACAGAAAAATTGTCAAAAGTAAACGCATCAGTTGCGTGTTACTAGTTGAACTTCAAAAGTCATAATGCCGAGCGTGGATGGAAGATAATTGCAGGAAGTGAAGGCGTGTCGAGACACGTCAATACACGTCGAAACAACCCTTGTGGCGCCTTAGACCCGGATACAGCGATGTTTTACTTAACACAAGACAATAAAATTGGTGAGTTAGTAGAGACAGGAAATGTTAGTAGGGTTCTCTTACACTCCCACCAAATATAAATTCTAATAGATTTTATATTTCCGCTGCACCATGTACGCAATTAGACTCAACAAATGTCCTTTTTTTTCTTCTTTTTTTTTTTTTTTCATGTCAGCACCTTTTTTGCAAAACCATAGTAGTAATACCAAGGTCATATTCTAATGGAAAACAATAGGTTTGAAGGTTACGTAAGTAATACAAAATATATAAAGTTCTATCCTAACAACAACAAAACCAACACAAGCAACAACATAAAACAAAAAAAAAAAAAAACTAACATCTAAAGTTGAATTAGCACCACAAACGGAGGTTGCTATTAAACGATATAATATGGGCAATGTAAGTGGGAATTATATATCCTCTAAGAGTTTTACTAGTTTTTGTATGGGACGTTGAAGATAAGTTGGTTCTGCCATCTTTCGCCCCTTTTTGTCTAAGTTACAATTTCCCAGCCTCACAGTCACCTTACGCACTAAACCGTCTTTACCTGGAAACACATCTTCAACTCGCCCTATTTGCCACATGTTCCTCGGCTCATTGGATTCGACTATAAGTACAACATCTCCGACCTTCAAATTGTCTTCAACTTTCGTCCAGGTTTGACGACGCGTGATGTTGTCTAGATATTCCAGTTTCCATTTTCTCCAAAACTCTTGAGCTACCCACTGTACCCTTTTCCATCTAGCATGGCAGTATATTGCTTCATCAAAATTTCCAGGTGGTGGCGCAGTGGGTTCCTTTCTTCCTGTTAGAATCATGTTTGGTGTGACTGGTGTTTCTTCATGATTAGAGATGTTGATTGCTCCTAAGGGCCTGTTCTTGACAATAGCAGCAACCTCATAGAATGCCGTTCTTAGGGAAGTACTGTCGAGTCTAGAACTTTGCCTTAATATGTCATTGAGCACTGCTCTGATGGTACGGATCTGCCTCTCCCAAACGCCTCCCTGGTGGCTTGCCGTCGGAGAATTAAATACAAACTCTATGCCTCTATCGCATAGGCATCTTTTTGCTTCCGCATCCAACAAATTCTTGGCGCCAACAAAGTTTGTTCCATTGTCAGAATAGAGCTTTATCACAGAACCCCGTATGGCGATGAAACAACGTAGTCCATTGAGAAAGGCGTCGGCAGTTAAATCGTCTAAAACTTCAATGTGGAGAGCCCTACTATACAAACATGTGAAAACTAATGCGTACTTTTTCATTTCCTTCCTTCCCTCTTTAATCGCATATGGGCCGAAGCAGTCCATTCCTGTGTGTGTGAACGGTGGGGCACAGCTAGTTCGGTCTTGAGGTAACTCTCCCATTTGCTGTCTCATAGGCTTACTTTTCATCTTCCTGCATGGCATGCATTGACCTAATTGTTTTTTAACTGTTCTTATACCCGATATGAGCCAGAGGCCATTTTGATGCATGGATGTTAGCGTGTAGGATGGTCCCATGTGGTGTGAAATTTCATGGTAGTAGTTAATAAATAGCTTACTCGAGTGAGAGTTCTTTGGTAATATTATTGGATGTTTCTTTAGCTCGGTAAGAGATAAAGAATTTCTTGCTCTCCCACCAATCCTTATTAAGCCATGTTGATCCAGGTAGGGGCTTAATCGAAGCAACGAACTTGTTTTCATCACTTGGTTACCTTTTTTCAAAACTCTGATTTCCTCTTGAAAATATTTTGTCTGTGTAATTTTCAATACTAATCTTTTGGCCGCTTCGATATTTTCAATTGATGGTCGCATCAGAGGAATCTTTAAAGACTTGTTCTTGGCCATCTGGAGTAAGTAAGCAAAGGCTCTTAGCAGTCCCTTGAGCGTGCTATACTTCTTCAACTTGTTGTACATGTCCATGAGTGTTGAAATCTCAGTCGCTCTGACAACTTGGACTTTTTTAACTTCTGGATCATCCTCAGACACTTCTCTTCGTGTCGACATATCCAACTGTAATCTATGTTGTAGTTCTGACTGCGATCGTAAAAACTTGGGACCCGTAAACCACATGGTGCGTTTTAATTTTTCGGCCTCCATCCCTCGAGAAGCTATGTCGGCAGGGTTTTCTGCCCCGGGTACGTGATGCCATTGCTCAGGGTTAGATGCTTGTCTAATCCCATAAACTCTGTTAGCAACAAACGTGTGAAATTTCCTCCTATCATTGCAGATATAGCCAAGCACGATGGTTGAATCACACCAAAAAAATGACTTGCTTATATCCATGTGCAGTTCCCTTTGAAGCGTATTGTTGAGTTGGGTGGCTAAAAAGGCACCTTGTAGCTCTAGTCTCGGAATGGTGGTTACCCCTTTACTGGGTACGACTTTTGCTTTTGCCAACACAAGATTGGTGCAAACATTTCCTAGGTTGTCAAGGGATCGCAAATACGAGCAGGCACCAATGCCTTCCAGCGAGGCATCTGAAAATGTGTGCAGCTCATACACGCATTGCGTCTGCAACCCATCCAGGCACCTAGGTATTTCTAGTTGGAGTTGTGACAGTTGAGTAGCCCATCTGTTCCACAATTGATTCATTTCCTCATTGAGAGGTTCATCCCAATTAACACTAGTCTTATTGACCTTCTGCAGTATATTTCTTCCCTGGTGTGTGAATGGTGCTAAAAGACCAATGGGATCAAAAAGCTGACCGACTACAGACAATATGCCACGTCTTGTGACAGGCCCCGCTTTAACCTCATTTCCACTAAATCTGAAAAAATCTTTATTAAGGTCCCACTCCAATCCTAGGGTACGTTGAGGGGACAGATAATCTGCAAACAAATCGATTGCTCTCTCCGACTCGGGAATCGATGATAAAACTGAAGAATCATTGCTAATGAACTTATGAAGTCTTAAATTTCCTGTTGCGCAAAGAGCCCTAGCGTCCTCAATAAGTTGCTGGGCTTCTTCCGTTGTGTTCACGCTTGTGATACCGTCATCAACATAGAAATCTCTCCGTATAAATTCTGCAGCTTTTGGGTATTCCCCGGCATGGTCGTCTGCTAAAGTTCTCAGACCATAAGTGGCAACAGCAGGTGAAGATGTGGCTCCAAACAAGTGCTTTGTCATCCGATACTCTTTGACTTCTCCCTCTGTTGTTTTCCATAAAAAGCGCAAATAATCTCTGTCAGATGGAGTAACATGAAAATTGAAGAACATTTTTTCTATGTCGCAAGCGATTGCGATTTTTCCTTTTCTAAACCTACACAAAATCCCAAGCATACTGTTGGTCAAATCAGGGCCTTGAAGCAGATGCTGATTTACAGATGTTCCCGAATATGTAGCTGCACAATCGAATACCACACGGAGTTTGCCTTTCTTTTGGTGCTTTACTGCAAAGTGTGGTATATACCACACGCAACCTTTCTGAGGAACAATATTGGCAGCCTCTTCAGCATGGCCCCCCGAAAACATCTCTTGCATGAATTGTACATACTGTAGTTTAAACTCCGAGTCTCTCTCAAATCTCTTAAATAGTGAAGTGAGGCGTTGTTCGGCTTGGCGTTTGTTGTCTGGTAAGTGTGGTCGCTGCCTAAATGGTAAAGCCATCTGATAAGACCCTGATGGTAGCACTTCCGTTGTTTGTTCCATGATGTTTAGAAATTTTATGTCTTCTTGAGATATGAGGACATGATCGTCGAGCTTGATGCATGTACGGTGTGTAATAAGTCTTCTATCTCCTTGCCGTCTGTTGTCTGCTCCAAAGACGGTCCACCCCAACATTGATTTCCTGGCATACGGCAAGCCTTTGACTTGAACTAATGCTTCTAAAGGGGCAAAAGCCTCGGGACAATTAGCTCCTATTAGCAATCCAATGGGAATGTCCATCAAAGGTGGCAATTTGCTTGCAAACTCTTTAAGATGAGATAGTTTTGCCACATTATTTCTGCAAGGAATGTGGTCGCGATTGCATGCGATATCTTTCCAACCATAGGCATCTAAGTAAGTGAAGTCTGCTTGTTCGTATCCTTGTATTCTAATATCTTGATATAAAGTGACCCATTTTGTTGATTCTCCTGTGAGAGTTTCTACTGTGACCAATTCTCTTGTGTAGTCGGGTTGGAGATATTTCGCCAAGTCTGTATTGATGTAAGAGTGGTCTGAACCTGAATCAAGGAGCGCGTATACAAGTAGCGTTTTTGCAGGAGATTTGTCAGTAGTTATATGCACTGGCAAGATCATGCTGAGGGAGTTACCTGTTGTACCAGTTTTCTTTGAAGATATCCGTTTAAGTTCTGCACTTGGTTCTTTTCCCGGCTGAATATTTGTGCTGGGCATCGATGTGGTTGAGCTTCTTTCACTTGGTGGCTTTGGAACCGCAGCTTGTTCTTGGTTTCTCCAATGTTTAGATGATGTCGAAAAGTCGATGTGTAGGACTGTTGGATGTCTTTTCCCACATCCTGTCTTGGAACAAAAGGCTCTGTTTGGGCACTGTCTTGATACGTGTCCTCTTTTAGTACAGCCAAAGCAAAGACCATTCTCCTGAAAAAATAAGTTCTTTGGTTCTCTTGGCAGCTTAGCAAGTGCCCAGCATTCGTTCGTTAGATGGGTTTTCTTACAGTAAAGACATTCACTTATTTGAGAGGTTCCTGTTGAATGGCTTCGTAATTTCATTGGATTGGCTGGAGCATAGCTCCTTTCCCTTTTATTGAAATCTGGCTTATGTTGATAGTTTTGACTTGCTTCCTGTCCGCTGATCTTTCGTTCTTCTTCCATATCTTCAGCTTGCTCTTTGACGAATTCTGCAAATTCATTAAAAGTAGGATAACTGCTATATTCTTTTACACACACTCTCACCTTTTTGGCCCAGGATCTCAACATCCATTCTGGTAATTTCCTAGCAAGAATCTCATTTTGGTTTCTGTCATTCAATAGGCGCAACTCATCACAACCTCGCATTGCGGATTTGATGTGACTTAGAAGATTTGCGTATTTTCTCATAGAGTCAGCATCCCTTGTGCCAATCTTTGGAAACTCCTCAAGCTTTTTTCTTAATCCGAGAGCAGCATCATACTGTTTACCAAATCTTTCTCTCAAATCTTTCCTTGCGTCTTCATAAGCATCCATTGTGTTGGTAAGAAAATACCCACTGACTGCATCAAATGCTTTACCAGAAATAAACCTCTTGAGGTGTCTTAGTGGTTGCAGTCCTGTTAAGCCTTCCGATTCAATGTAGGCGTCAAAGTCTATTTCCCATTCCTTGAACATAGTAGGATCACCCTTAAAAACACTGGGTTCGAGGGTTGAGCGCTTTGTGGACTTCATCGTTGCGATCAATGCTTTGGTGAGGGCTTGTATTTCACCTGAACCGGAATTGTTCATTTTTGTCTCAGCGTTTGAAGCTGCAGACCCTGTCTCAGATTTTGGAAGACGATTGTTCTTGTTGTTTGTGGAAGAGCTCTGAGAGTCCCTTGCCTTCTTTCTAGCCATCAGCTGCTGAAACTTTGCAGCTGCCTCTTCCAGCTCTCTTTCTATATCACTGTCATATTCTGCTGAGTCGACCCTGCTTGCCTCTTCTATTCTCTCTGCTAACGTTCTCTTGCAATCATCAACAGTTGACCCATAATATTCAAACATGTTCTGTAGTGTGGTTAACCTTTCCTTATCATCAGTCAATTCACACAATTCGACCCACTTCTCCTGTATTTCCTCTAACATCTTCTCGATAGCAGAAGAAAAATCTTGCATTTCTTCTTCCGTGTGCATATTCGTCAGAAAATCTTCTATTTTCTCCAATTCATGATTTATCAACTTTGGAATATCCTTGAGTAATGTAGACTTTTTGATACGATCAGATGTTCTAAATATAGGTGGGCTATTCGTTCGGTGGCCATTACCTGCTTGTGACGTGTGCTCTGCTGAATTGACATCTTGTTCTGAATTCATTATGATGTTTAAAAGAGCAATAATGATAATACCCTGAGTTCGTTTATAATTACAGAAAATCAAAAGGGTGAAAAAGCTGAAATAGATTGCTTTAAAAGTAAATACCACAGTCAAGTCAATATCAATACAAAAATTAAATCTTATACTTTTACACAAAAGAGCTTCAATACCATTGAAGCTGCAAAATATGTGATCTACAAGAAATTTCAATACGTCTAGTTTAGGTATGTGAAGTCAACAAAATAATACTAGTTGCAAACTTGGTCGAAAGCGCCACAATAGATTATAAAGTACGAGCGAGGACCGGCCAAAAATGACAGACACTTCGGAAAAGACACTAACCGCGGCAGCCAAACCGTGTGCCGATCGATTACCAACCGAAATTAGCCACCATCCAAGCAGGGCAGTTTACAAGAATAGTAATCCAAAAGATTGCAAAATTGCTCAAAGAAAAATAATATGACAGTTTCAAAACAGAGTGACAATTTTTAATATTTTTTAAATCTTAAACGATCTAAAATTGTTCAGTAGTTATCTAATAAAGCTATCGAAATGTTTAACGCTTTCGAGTATCTTAATATTTCCTTATCTCAATAGTCTGAATAGGGTTTTTAGCCGGCAGATATATTGTTCTATTTAGCCGGCTCGTTGTTTCGGTAATTACTGAACGTATATTCGTCGACTTAAATGGCGTTACGATGTTGTGTGGTATATCAATAGTGTAGGTCTGCACGGCGGCTCAGGGATCCCGCGTCAATCAATGTCCTTTAAATAGTTCAATATAGCCAGTACGTCGGCTCAATAGTTGAATATAGCCAGTACGTCGGCTCAATAGTTGTGGCACTTGTGTACACACGTTCGGTAAATACGAGACACCTTTAAGTCCGCCCAGCAGTTCTTTGATGTTCGTTGGTTATTTTCTCTTCTAGGAAAGATTTCACTATAGCGGTTTACGCTAGGTTCGTAGCTGGCAAGTGTATTAAGCTGGAATTGATTCACTGATTTGGAGATGACTCGTTGATGTTTTATTCAGTCAACACCGAAACCGTGAAATCTACAAATGATTAACATATTTAAAAGTTCTTCCACAGCAATATAAAAAATAACGATATTATAGAAATAGAAAATTATCGACACAAACCTTTTGCCGTCTTTGAAAAACACTCACACAGCTAAATCAAGAAGTCAAACGAAACAAATTAGCGATAAATGCAAAAATGTTCTGAACAGAAAAATTGTCAAAAGTAAACGCATCAGTTGCGTGTTACTAGTTGAACTTCAAAAGTCATAATGCCGAGCGTGGATGGAAGATAATTGCAGGAAGTGAAGGCGTGTCGAGACACGTCAATACACGTCGAAACAACCCTTGTGGCGCCTTAGACCCGGATACAGCGATGTTTTACTTAACACAAGACAATAAAATTGGTGAGTTAGTAGAGACAGGAAATGTTAGTAGGGTTCTCTTACAGAGACTATACGCTTACGTCTATTATTATTGTAATAAAACCGAGTCCGAAAGGTTATTGGTACTGAGGCTAAACCAGAGAATAATCGCAACGCCTGACTGGAGCAGTTTCATTTGATATGTCCGTTCCGTTTGGTAGTACTAGGGAGTAGTTAACCTAGCAAAACTTTGCTGGTGAGTAAATAGATTTTTGCATAATTTTCTGTAAATATATAGGCCTATCATAATTTTCCGTTAGAATGTGACAGCTCGAAATACAAGATACCTGTGGTTAGTTGATGATTTTCTGGTCACACACAGAGAATATAATTAGTCAAAGCACTTTATTCGCAGCAAGTGATTACATGTACACAGCAGCACTGCGCTAATTCAACTGACTCATCACATAACATGCAACTGCTCTATCAAGCCTGGTGCAATGTTTACATAAACATTCCTGTCGCATCTACTCGCTGCACTGTCAATGAGCAACTATAGTTGAAGCTGACAAAAGGGGGTCCTCCCATGTTTTGGGACGATTCTGACGACCTGACGACAGGGATATTTAAAAAGTGACAGACGAGACGACCATTTTTCAATGTAGGTGACGAGGTGACGATGATTTTGTAAGTAGGATTACTAAAGGTACGGCTGCACGTAACGAATTTTTCGTCGGTTCTGAGTTCTGACCGAAATCACGAAAAACGCAGAATTAATCGGTCGAAATTCAAAGAATTATTTGAGCTGTGCATGCCCACCGAGTTCGTCGACGAAACGCTTTTAATTAACAGATTAAACAAATTATTAGCGAGCACGATTCTAGCAGCTTTAGCAATTAGTATAGTCCAAGACATATATCGCGACACACAATAAAAATACATAAGTATTTCAACATAGAACACACGATGTAACTGTTTAGGTCGCGCTATTGTTGGTTAACGAGCACGACTCTAGCAAATTTTAAGATATATGTAGTCCGAGAACATAATGCGACACACAAGAAAAATATTACAGAAAGTTACCATAGTAAATACGATGCAACCGACTTGATTGCGCTAGAGATGTCAACATTTTCTACCGCAAAACTTTTGCTGCTAAAAAGGAAATATAATTAAAAAATAAACAATTTGTAGCTATAGCGTCCAAACAATAAATACATTCAATAACGCAATCTAAGCAGTTGCATCGTGTGTACTGTTGAATTGCACTTATACTTTTATTGTGTGTCATTATACGTCTCTTGGACTAAACTAATTGCAAAAGCTGCTGGAATCGTGCTCGCTAGCACGATTCTAGCAGCGCAGAATAATTCTGTGTTTCAATCATTTCGTGATTTTGGTTAGAACCAACGGAAATGTTGTTACGTGTAGCCGTACCTTAACTAACTTTTTATTTGTTCATAAATCACCACGGTCAACCGAGTTTGGTCAAGTTTTGGTTTGAAGCATCTGGCCCAGCATTTATAGACTGCCAAAAAATTAAAGCAATGAAATGCCACGACATTGACAGCAAATCCGTTTCCAAGTCTGTGACTGACAGTGATTATTAAAGACAATCTCGGTCTATTTTCAGTACAAGAAATATAGCCCTAAAAACCTAACACGGCTGTCACCTTTCGCGGAGTAATCAGCAACGCTCCCAAACATCACTAATAAGTTTGTGAAGGTCGCTGGTTGAGCCATGCTTTTGGTTAGCAGAAGTTCAAACTGAGCGAGTTTCAGATTTTTAACGCAACCCAGTGCCACCAGAATAGATATTTGTATTAAAATAATGAATGTGAAGAAAAAAGTTGATTTGGTTGCCAACTTGAAAAAGGTGACGGTGATTTTAAAAGTGACGACAGTGATTTTAAAAGTGACAACAGTGATTTTAAAAGTGACTATTCTGACGACAACTTTGTGTGGTAGGACCCCCACAAAAGTAGGTGTCTGTAAGCATTACGCACGCTGATGATACAGTACAATATTATCAAGCATAACTTATAAAGCAAAGCATTACATAAAACACAAACAATATTAAATGAATACTACTTCAACATGTTCAGACAATTCCTATTTACATGAATAATAATTCTACAATTTCAGATAATTCCTCTTCAAACCTCCTCCTGATTTCTAAATCACATCAGTCAATTACATAAAAATCAGCAAACCATTGTGGCGGGTGGTGTTCTCTATGGCTGACACGAGCCTCATTATGGTCTACTATTTCTTGATTAGCATTGTTTTTGTTTCCAATGTCTATGTCTTTGTCGTCGTCCTGTGGTAATTGGTATGGTAAGTCTATAGAAACTTTTGCATCACTGGCTGGATTACTTGGTGAGATTAGGTAACAAAGCCGCAGATCTGCTATGTGTCGTGGTATTTCATCTAATTTAGCAGCAGTGTTTCATAAGAGTGCTGCGATTCTGCCAGTCGGCCAAATTGTAGTATACTTTTACTTGACCGGCTTCACATAGACTATATCTCCGGGCTTAAATGAATTCAAGTGTGTTTTGGCATGTCTCAGTGCATTGGTTGCAGTGTCAGGCAGCGATCTTAACTGATAGTTGAACTGTAAGATATCATAGTATCTCAAAGAATAAAATCACCGGAGTTGACCTAAATATGTCAGCTGTATAGGACAACCATTATCTCGTTATAATAACATCACAGTAACATTCCAAGAATAACACTCATTTGCGCAAGCTATGCAATGCTTACTGTTTTATTTATATTGACAGTCATTGCTGACATTAATTACTATGAACAATGTCTAAAGCCAACAATCTCATCCTGTCTCTGCCTTCAAGATTTATTCTTGATACATTTCATCATACTTAATGATATATCCTCCTGTGAACTTTGGTCGCGCCATCGGTGTCTAAAAACATACAATGTATATTTTGTCTAATGTTGTGCGCCACATATACCAAGTTGTGTTTGGCAATGTTTATACTTTGACGTCAATCATGCTGTCACAGTTTTTGTATATAAGAACGGTTTTTAGCTTTATATCAGCAGTTATTTTACAAGTGGTTGCTATGTACACACTGTATCTGACTCAAATATAATATCTCGCTTAATGCTTAGAGTGAACGCCTTGTTTCACGTGGAACCCATAAGTGTGAGGACAGCACCCCCTCACAGAACAGTGATTCAACAGATACTGCTTTAGCAAAATTTGGAGTGTGGTTGTACCAATACAACATCTCCTGAACACTTCTGCCAGTCCTGGCTCACATGATTTATTTAGCTGCATAGATAGGCAGTTGATAGGCTCAATGTTAGGCAACACATGATTTTAGCAATAAAACAAACAGACACATTGTGCATATTTATTATGTGTTTGCCCGTTATTTGTAATCTATGATTGCCTATAAATTAACCATCAACAATACTGCGTTGATTCATAGTTACGCTTTCTTTTACGAGGTTAGTCGGAACGCTTCTCGATTCTGTCAGCAATAATAAATTTTATTTTGTCTGGGATTTAACAAAACTTTGTTTACTACCCTTTATATCATTACTACTTATTTCATTATGTTGTTAAAGACAGTCATCACATTAAGATACAAAGTTGATATATAAGAGTCATCTAGTTGAAACAGTATTTGCCTTGCTGCTTGAACGGGTTTAATGGGCGTGTCACAGATTCTGAGTGCTGTATATAGTATCATAAACAAAGTTATAGCATGACAATAGCTATTGCGCAATACGCTGATGAGTCATGATCATAAATTTCGAAGCATTGTTCTATTACTAGATTTTTCCCGAATGGATTTTCTGGAAGTTTTTAGAATAATTGTAAGGAGGTATAAATAGCCTGACTGCAGCAGTTCATGAGAATTCAGAATTCAGTTTACAGTATACATGTCTACAAGTCTGCAATAAAGGATTATTTTATACTCTCACAGCAATCCTCGGCATATTATTATATAGACACTATATTACTTACACATAGTTAGCCGCAGTATTACACCCGGACGTCTTAACTCTTAGCCTTGTGCAGACATCAGGATACAATCACAACACCAGATATCTCGAACCTGTCACATTGCATCACCACTTTGTGACAACTTGGGGGCTGCTCCGGGAATATCTACCGTTGATCAGGATTATATCAGTCTAACCCACGCAAGACATAAAGAGTACCAAAAGACAGTCAGTAATGGCGGAGACTAGTATGAGCAGTATGGGGAGGGCAATGGATATGGGCGAGAAGCTTGGATTAAAGGATGCTGAGCTAGCCAAATTCATTGAAGAGAACGAACCAAAGTTTGCAGCGGAGATTGAACGCGAGGAGAGACGGATGGAACGAGAAGCCAAAAAAGAGGCTGAGGACAGACAACTCCAAATGCATATGAAGCAAATGGAAATAGACAGCCAGAACCAAGCAAGAGAGTTGGAGATGCAAAGAGAGATAGAAGAAAAGAGGTTAGCGCATGAGCTCGAGATGAAAAAACTGGAAGTGGAGAGTATTAGGATGGATGACTCCAAAAATGAGAGTACAGGACTAGAGCGGGTTAGCAATAAACCTAAACCGAAACTACTAGTGTTTGATGAGAAAACAGATGACATGGATAGCTACCTGCAACGATTTGAATGGATAGCTGAAAACTATCAGTGGGATAAAGCTGAATGGTCATTCCATTTGAGCCAATATCTCAAAGGTAAGGCTACGGAGACTTACACTAGAATGGCGGCAGAGAATAGGAAGGACTACAATCAGGTGAAGGAAGCTCTGTTAAAACGCTACAATCTCACGGAGGAAGGCTACAGAAAGCGATTCAGAGAGAGTAAAGCCGAGCACGACGAAACACCACTACAATTTCTAGCTCGACTCAGTACCTACATTGACAAGTGGGTGGAGCTATCGAACTGCAAAGACCTGAAAGAACTCAACTTGCGAGAACAATTCATAGCGGCATGTCCTACGGATCTCGCTGTACATCTAAAGGAGATGAAATTTGACAGCTGTGATGAGTTGGCTGAAGCTGCTGACCGATACCTGACAGTTCATGGTTGCAAGATGTCATTCATAAGGAAGACAACTCCAAATGAGACAACCATCACCGGCCACAGTTATAACGAAAAGGGGCATATTGCAAATCGGTGTAATAAGAAGCCTCAAAAGTACTGCGCACACTGCAAGATGAATAACCATAACACAGCCGAATGTCGAAGACTCAAGACACCTACGCACAAGGCGGGTGTGGCGGAAGGGGAGGCAAATCCAGAAGGACAGAATACGGATGTAATTAAGCTAAGTGGGAAGCGTTACGTACAAGTAGCATGTTGTAAAGGTAAAGTTGGTAAAATGGAGAATGGAGTAAACCTGGTTGGAGGTTATGTAAATGGTAAGCAGGTGGAGATGATTAGAGATACTGGATGCACCACAGTAGTGGTCAAGAAATCACTGGTAAAAGCTGATCAGTACACAGGAGAGGAAGGATATCTACGAATGGCAGATAACACTGCTAGAAAACTGCCATTTGCCAAAATCAGCATCGATACACCATTCTATCAGGGAGATGTAATGGCGATGGTTATGGAGACACCCATTCACGATCTAATGCTTGGAAATATTTCAGGCGCTCGATCCCCATGTGATCCACTACCAGAACCGGATCAGGAGTGTTCTGTGGTTACACGCACACAAGCTATAGAGAATAAACAAGGAGAAAAACCTCTATCAGTTGTCAGCAATGACGACATCGAAGTAAACAGAGAAGACCTCATCAAGTCGCAGAGAGAAGACGACTCTCTCAAAAGGCTGTATGACGCTACAGAAGCAACAATGAAAGGCAAACAACAAACGAGGTTCATGGTGAAGAAGGACATCCTTTATCGTGAATATAATCACCCAGGGTACAACAGCGGACAGCCGATAAAACAAGTAGTTGTACCAAAAACTCTACGTGTCGCTGTGATAAGACACGCCCACCATTCTTTATTGAGTGGACATCTGGGAATCCGTAAAACTACTGATCGAATCCTGACCAACTTTTTCTGGCCGGGTCTACACGATGAGGTTACAAGATTATGTCGATCCTGCGACATCTGCCAACGCACTGTAAAGAAAGGTTCAGTACAGAAGGTTCCCCTACAGCGGACTCCACTAATTGAGACTCCATTCAAGCACTGCGCTGTCGACTTGATTGGACTGATTAACCCTCCGAGTGAAAAAGGGCATAGATATATACTAACTCTGGTGGACTACGCTACTCGATACCCCGAGGCTGTTCCACTGATATAGATAAGCTCAGAAGCAGTGGCTAAAGCTCTAATCGACATTTACAGTCGGGTTGGAATACCTAAAAAAGTAATCAGTGATCGAGGGACCCAATTCATATCTGAGTACATGGAGGAGTTCGCCAGACTACTCGGCATGAAGCAGATGCCGACAACCCCCTACCATGCTATGGCTAATGGACTGGTGGAGCGATTCAATGGCACACTGAAGTCAATGCTGAAAAAGTTATGCCATCAGGAGCCAATGCAGTGGCACAGATACATAAACCCGGCACTATTTGCCTACAGAGAGGTCCCACAGGAATATACTGGATTCTCACCATTCGAGCTGTTGTACGGAAGGACAGTACGAGGGCCGATGGATATTCTACGACAGCTATGGACACAGTATGATGCCGATGAAGAGACCAAGAGTAGCTACCAACATGTGTTTGATCTGCGTGCTAAGCTGGAAGATACGATGGAGTTGGCCCAGAAAGCGCTAGAAGGAAATAAGCAGAGGTACAAGCATTACTTCGACAAGAAGGCAAAGAAAAGGGAATTTCAAGAAGGTGACAAAGTTCTCATCCTGCTCCCTACTAACCACAACAAGTTACTAATGCACTGGCAGGGACCATACAACGTAGAAGAGAAAGTCGGGATAAACGCATACCGAGTTCAGGTCAAAGGTAAAAGCCGCACCTACCACGCTAACATGCTGAAGAAATACTACGTGAGAGATAGTGAAAAGGAAATAACTGAGGTAGCTGATATCGGAGAAGTAGAAGAAGAGGAAGGCACACTGGCAGAGTTGTATTCGGGAAAGTCAGTCGGAACTGTGAAAGATCTGAAGATGGGAGAAAATATATCTGATGAGCAGAGAAAGCAGATCACGGACATCGTCAAGGACTACACAGATATATTCACAGACAGACCGGGAAACTGCAATCTCATCAAACATCCGATTACTCTAACCAGTAACAAGCCTATAAAATCCAAACCCTACACATTACCTTACGCGGTGAGAGAATCACGTAGAGAAGATATAAAAGATATGCTGAACACAGGGATCATCAGAGAATCGAACTCTCCATATGCATCACCAGTCGTACTCGTGAAAAAACCTGATGGATCCAATCGACTATGTGCTGACTACCGGAACTTGAACAAAATAACAGTGTTCGATCCAGAGCCAATGATAACAGCAAGCGATCTCTTTCAGAAGATGAGCGGTGATCACTACTTCTCAAAGGTAGATCTAACTAAGGGCTACTGGCAAATTCCTGTAGAGGAAAGTGACATACCGAAGACTGCATTTGTCACTCCAGATGGGCAATACGAGTTCATCAGGATGCCGTTTGGGATGGTCAACTCTGGAGCAACATTTGTACGTGGCATGAAGAAGCTATTAAAGGATTTACCAGGAGTAGACAACTACATCGATGACATCATCATACACACTGCCAAATGGGAGGATCACATGGACGCACTGAGAGAACTCTTCACTCGTTTGGCCAAGGCACAGCTCACAATCAAACCGACGAAATGCTACCTCGGTGGAACATCTATAGAGTTCCTAGGTCACAAGATCGATCAGGGAGAACTGAAACCGATGGAAGACAATGTGGAGAAAATCACCGAAGCTCCAAGGCCTCTGACCAAGACTCAAGTACTGTCGTTTCTAGGATTGACGGGCTACTACCGAGAGTTCGTCCCAAATTACGCGGCGATAGCAAGTCCTCTGTCGGACTTGAATAAAAAAGGACAACCTAATAAAGTTATCTGGACAGATGCGCAAGAGAAGGCATACCGGAAACTAAGAGCGACCATAACCGAGAAACCAGTTCTGAAACTACCAGACATAGCGAAGCAGTTCACCCTAAGGACTGACGCGTCGGACACTGGACTCGGAGCTGTACTACTACAGAAACATGATGGAAAGCTATTTCCTGTCAGCTATGCTAGCAGGAAACTACTGGACCGTGAAAGGAATTACTCAACAATAGAGAAAGAATGCCTGGCAATTGTATGGGCTGTAAAGAAATATCTACCATATCTCTATGGCGTGGAGTTCATACTACAAACAGATCACCAACCACTAACCTACATTAATCGAGCAAAGTATGAGAACAGCAGAGTGATGAGATGGGCACTATATCTACAGGATTATCGCATGACGGTGGAAGAGATCAAAGGGAAAGACAACGTCGGAGCGGACTACATGAGCAGAATAGACTCAGAATCTTAATGCTGGAAATTTGACTATAAATTTCCTCTTGAATGGGGAGTTGTCACAGATTCTGAGTGCTGTATATAGTATCATAAACAAAGTTATAGCATGACAATAGCTATTGCGTAATACGCTGATGAGTCATGATCATAAATTTAGAAGCATTGTTCTATTACTAGATTTTTCCCGAATGGATTTTCTGGAAGTTTTTAGAATAATTGTAAGGAGGTATAAATAGCCTGACTGCAGCAGTTCATGAGAATTCAGAATTCAGTTTACAGTATACATGTCTACAAGTCTGCAATAAAGGATTATTTTATACTCTCACAGCAATCCTCGGCATATTATTATATAGACACTATATTACTTATACATAGTTAGCCGCAGTATTACATCCGGACGTCTTAACTCTTAGCCTTGTGCAGACATCAGGATACAATCACAACACCAGATATCTCGAACCTGTCACATTGCATCAACACTTTGTGACAGGGTGCAACATGCGATTTAAGCAAAAAAATAAACCCACACAGTTTGAGTATTTATTAGGTGTTTGTCAATGTAACCTTATTCTTGAACTTAAAATATGAATTTATATTTGTAGTTCTAAATATGGCTAACATGGAAGAGATTGTTCCACCTGCCGTGGAATGTGGTTTCTGTTTGAGACAAGGAGTAACTCTACCCAACCCTCGTCAACTTACCTGCAACCATGTACATTGCCTTGAATGTCTAACTGGCTTCTATGATGAGAATAACATCCTGATATGTCCATGGGAAGACTGCAGGTGTGTTGCTAGGTGACAAAGTTTAGTTATAGGGTCATGTTAAAAAGCAGGCAAATGTTGTGTATTACATTTAGTTAACAACTCTGTGTGTCAGTATACTCTTAAAATAGAGTCTCAAAATATTATTCTTCCATAATTTGCTTTGCTAGGCGCTAGCAAAGGCTCCATGCCTGATATTTTAATCAATATAATGTAATGACGTGACTTTATTCCATAAACAATGTTATAATGATAGGGATAAACTAGTAAAAGTAAAGATAAAAGATAAAAGTAAAAATGACCAAATTTCAATTTTTAAAAAATAAGAACAAAAGGGTTTTCCCTCGTGCAGTATTCTGTAGAAATTCCTATGTATGCAATCAAACGTGAACTATGATTATTAGAACATTTTGACTTATTAGATCATATATTCTGTATGTCAAGTCAAAGCATGAAATGAGTTTACAGCCGGCAGCAGAGAAATGCATGAACTTTGGATATTGACTGAGAACCGCAAGATGTAAAGTAAACACACTGCTAGGAGCTGTTGTGTAAACCTATCAGTTCAATGATTATGACTCCCGGCTAGACGGGAAGGCTTCATGCTGGCTAATGTAAACAATCAGATACAGTGACATGTCCCTAGTCACATAGACCATGTCCTATTATTAGGGATATAGTCACTAGTTGCTCTGGATGAAAAAACAAAGAAATAGTTTATTAAGGAATAACAAACGCTAAAGTACCAATGTACTTGATCACAAGTTAAAATTGATGTGTCTGTAATCAAAACTCTGACGTGTTTTTTTCAAATTTCATAAATTGTCCAAAAACTTATTTTCCGTTTGTAAATGAATGAGATGAAGTAAGGAGACAAGGGAATATAGACTTCAAACCTTTATTAAACAAATGGCATATTCGAAAACAAAAGTTGAAGCTATCATAAAATTAATATTCCTTGTTGAAAAGCAGAAGTGGCTAACGACTATTATCTCATATCACATTAATTTGATAAACTTAGAGTTTTAGGCGGCGAGTAGGCAAAGCAAGGATTTGAAGTTATACAATTTGTTTTGCAGTTCTTTTTAATATTTCATAAACAATAAAGTATTGTAAATTTTATCAATGAAATAATGCGGGTATGTTGCTAGAAGACAGCGTATAAACATTGCTTTCATGTTTTTAACCCTTTGAATCCTGACTGTTTTTTTCAATGTGTCGGTAACCCTGGGCAATTTGTCTAACGAACCAAATTTTTTAAACACCTAATAAATAAAATTTAATTGCAACCAGTTTACAAACATCTTTATCCACTTCTTTGGTTATAATAACAAATTTTATTATCGCGGAAAAAGTCGATGCGACTCATTTGTTGGTAAAAGTTTGCCCCTCTATTAACCTAAGTGATAGTTGCTAAAATAATAGAAAGTGGTTTGTGTTTTGACTGTTAGCTTTGATAAACTTGATATTGTAGAGTGGTATGTGAGGTGCCACTAAATAAACTGCCATCATATGATGTAACAAAGGATAAGCCAAGATCATGTGATCCCTGTGCCAAAAAAGGAAAAAGACGATCAACATGCATTTTCATATTGCACACAATGTGATAAGATTTTCTGTGCCCGACATCATGAGGTAAAGAATGCTTTATATATTATGTTTGTATGATGTCAAAATCATAACACAATGAAACACAAACTGTTAGTGTTAGTGTGCTTTTTGTTATGTTAGTCCATGTAATCTTCACTATCTTGCATGTTGTTCTGCAGTCATTACACTCAAAGTTATAGTAAAATATTACACTTTGCATGTGTAATTTTCACCATCTAGATGCATTCAAACAAAATGACATTCACCTTTAGTACTGGTCAAATATCAAACTTGAAGTCTTTACAAGTATTGACAAAGTTGTTAAGGTGTTAAAGATGTCATTGTATCACATTTTAGTTGATTTTAAAAGAAAGTATTGATTTTCGTCTTTCAGTTGATATGTTGTTGGTTGTGTTATGCGATATCATTGTCAAGGTAGTTAAATATTAAAATCAACACAAATTGATTGCGGTAAAGGCGCTAAAAATGCCCAGAGATGCCCAAAATGATGTAACTAGTGATACATCCTGTCTCTATATCTCGTATTCACATCGGCTATTGCGATAAAAGTCTCGTCTTACGTGGCTCTAGTGGCATATATTTTATTTTGTGTTTGCTTAGGTTGGCTAAAATAAATTATGTCATCATTAACTTTATGCTGTCTGTCTTTAACTGTCTGATGCTCTGACCAAAATTTTGAGTCACCTCTACAGGATTTTGAAACATTGTTACAATTATGTTGTTAGTCAACAAAACGTAGTCGATCTAGTAATACATTAAATTAACGGTATTATTTAATTTAGTAAACATGGATGTGATCTAATAATAAAGTAAAATCCATAACTTCGAGATTACAGACAACACGTTTTACAAGTGATAAGATTTATTATGATTTATATAAAATTTCTGTGTTGATTATTGGCTAAAAAAACACTATATATTAATAGACCAGAGACACTTTTCCCATGTATCACTCGTTACGCCACGAATGACATACCCACTCAAATCTTAGCTTTTATAGAGATGACCCCATTCAAACGCTTATATCTCTGGACAGGATTAGTCTACAATGAAAAAAAATAACATCAAATTGTAGCTGAGATTTTAACCTTTTATTGATGTTAAATTCATTTAATTGACTTTTCTTGATGCAATCACATCTTTAACCCTTTGGCAAGGGAAACGACCAGAATGTCGTTTATCGGTTGCGTGGGGAAACGACATTTATGTCTATTTCGGTAGACGTTTATATAGTTGTCGCCTAGTAGCGTTAAACAAAGGATATGAACACTAGTAAATTTTAAATATCATCAACAAGATATCGGTCGATAATTTACAATATGAAACGATTATCTGAGAGGCGTTGCTTTGTGCTAAAAGCTAAACAAATCGCGCCTCCTTGGAAAAGATTAAGAGTTGGAAAAACCAGTCAACATCGGCTCGACTTTCTAAACGGTAAAATAAAATATTAGTTGATCCTGCGATTGTTAGTGATTTTTTGTCTAATCAGAATAAAAATAATTCAAATGATAGAAGTGATGTAAACTTTTTTAGTCTTTTAATATACTTGTAATACACAGAGAAAACGATCGTTATGGTGGCTCGCACGGCTACGTTATAGCGTTTGACTCTACCGAAAAAAATGCTTCCAAGCATTTTATACAGGGACAATTGCACATGGTTGTATTTTTTTTGAGTAGTACATATATAAATGAATGTTTATGTACAAAATTTTATGTTCATAGAAATAAGTTTAAGATTTGAGCTATGCATGTTCATAAAATATCGATTTTATGGAATTTTCGAAAATATATTACATGAGTTTTGGTTGTTTTTGGGGGCTTATACCTGGTCAAGGGTTAAGTATAAGTCAGATTGAGAAAAATTTTACCAACATTTTAGCTTGTTTTACAAAAGGCAAGGAAATTTAAATCATAAGTACTATTCAAACAGTAACAGCAGCCATCTGGTTTTTATTAGGTCAATTTAAATAACTTTCATTAAACAGGTATCCAAGACAATTGAATATTATCGTTTAGGAAAGTCATTTTATTGGCACATTCTCTTTTACATTGTTGTTGTCTATTAGATATGTAAAACAACAGTTGTATAAGAATTGTTTATAATGTTTTATATCATTTTGTCTTTTTGTCATTCAAAACTTCATAAGTACATGTTTTCTCAACTAAAAACACATGCATTTCTTTCAATTTTATTTCATGTTATCTAACAAAATCTGCCAAACTTACAGACAACTTTTTTATATTTTAAAAGTGTTGAACAAGCTGTGTCAATGTAAATGGTTAGTTGGCAAAAGGTCAATTTTTTAACCACCTAAAGCTTTCAATGATCAGGATATATAAAATTTCTAAAATGCTGTGCATGATGATTAAAGTAATTGTATTAAACTGTAGACTTATTGTGTCTATATATATAAGATCGGTTCAATGATTAAGGCATTTCAATTGGGGCTAAGGTTGCAAAGAAATATTTCTTCAAAGAGTTCGTGGCAATCTGTGATGGGATCAGTAAATTTAGCTTCTGGTAAACACATTTTAATGTTTATCTACACATTACTTTATGGTTACATCTAGCCATTGAACTATAGTAGCATTGATCAAGTGAGCTAGTCTGTATTTAACTACTTTTACTTTTTGACAACAGCCTCCAATGGTGACAACATGGTAACAAACTTTATATTATAGTCTCATCAGGAGTACCATGAAGAGTTTGGTGAGGCTCATTCAACCATAAACATGGAACAGTATGAACTACTGAAGTGTCAGCAAAGCAGAGTCTGTGTTGACCATAACAACAAACCAATAAGTATGGGATGCAGAAAATGCCTAAAGATGAGTTGCACAGGATGTGTCTCTTCTATGGGAACTTGCTCCGAGGGTAAATGCCTTCACTTAAAAATTTTGCCTGCATCACATATTTCACAATGAAATCTTTTTAATAACGTTGACTGTAGTCCTGTAGCAAAGATCTTATTCTGTAATTTTGTACTAGTTTAGTGGTAACTGTTCTATAATAAAGATTATAACCATTAGCTTTAAAGACAAAGCTTTGAAAGGTAAAGTTTATATTCTCCCTCTTACATGATACATAGCAATGCTGAATAAACTACCAACAAACGGGTTGAATCAATTTTTTGATGTTATTCTTTCAATAAAAATATTGTTATACAGAAGGTTTCGATAAATATCTTTGAAAATGGTTAAAAATAAAAAAGTGGTTTCTGGTCTGATACCCTGTACAAAAAATTATTTGATTGGTTTACGCTGTTACTTTGAAACAGCATCTGTAAACAGAATCATGTGAATGCCAGTTTTAGCTGGTATGGTTTCTGATACACCCTTCACGAAATACCGGCTGTTAGGGTTTAATGAGTTAAACCTTTGGCTTGTGAAATGACAAAAATGATGTTTATCGGTTGCGTGGGAAAACGACTTTTATGTCGCTTTCGGTAGACGTTTATAAAGCCGTGGTCTAGTAACATTAAACAAATGATATGAACGCTAGTAAGTTTTAAATATCATCAATAAGATATTAGTTGATAAAACACAATATTAAACGATTATCTGAGAAGCGTTGCTTTGTGCTGAAAGCTAAAGAAATCATGACTTTTGGATTTTTGAAAAAAAAACTCAAGTTTGAAAACCAGTCAATATCCCTCGATGTTCATAATGGTGAAATAAAAATTTATTTGATCCTGCGATCGTTAGTGATATTTTGTCTGAACAGTATAAAGTAATTCAGTTGATAGAAGTGGTGTAAATTTTAGGACTTTTGATTTTATATGAAATATATTTTACATGAAATGCTGAAAGTTTTGCTAAGTTATCAGTTTCATGCAGGAGAGTCTCATCAGCTGATGTCTTTGGAAGAGCTTGTACTACTGCTAAATGATGAAATCAACAAGCTAAAGAATGGGATGATTGAGAAGGAAGAGAGTTTGGAACAAATCTTCAAGTTTACTTCTCAAACACTTGCAGAGTATGACCTGGAAACAGCTCAGTCAGTAGAGAAGATACACAAGAAAAGAGATGAGCAGGTTGGATACTCTAAGGAATTGTTTACTCACAGATTAGATCGATTGACCAAATGTAAATATGGACAAGCATAAATAATTAGAAAGACACCAAATTTTAAAATGTTTTCTGAAATTCAAAAAAACCTCATTCCATTAAAGAATAGAAAAAGTATAATATTATTATCCTTTATTATTTATCTTGAGATGTTGACTGATGTTCTAAAATAAGAATCAAGGAGATTGACCAACTAGAAGCTGAGATATAGCCAGCCAAACATAGGTCTACCAAAAACATAAGAGTTTTGGTAATCATCAATATACAGCATGACGTATGAAATCGACTTGTGTGCCATTGGTCTATTAAGCCAACTAATGCACTCTCCTATAACAATCACAGCGTTTTAATTGGTTTAAACCCTTGAAGTATAGAACAATCAAATTGGGCCTAACAATCATTGCTCTAGAATGCCGAACCAGTCCCTCTGACGTGTAGATTAGTTTTAGCATAAAATAATTACACGCATCTCTTAATTCGCAACATTGTGCTATCTTGCTAGTTCAGCTAAGTTTTGTTGTTCTCCCACTTAGCTTCCCTATTCAGACTCATCTTTAGCGTTGTTCAGATTTTTTTAACTATAGCTAATAAATGGAGTCAATTAAATCAATCTCGGTTATCATTTGGAATTTTCTACAAATTATACTAGTTACATCATTTATTCTATACGCAGTTATACTATTATTTTGCATAATATGCATTATGATTATTTTATTATTCATAAAAAATAATCATAGATAAGATAATAAATCGATAGAAAAATCCAATCAAAAGTTATCGTTTTCTTTTCTTACAGCAAGAGCAGCACGGTCAAGTTAGTCTTTTTAAGATTATGGCTGTAGTGAACTTACAGTCTATTTATAGTGACGATAATCATGAAAATCAACTGAAAGCTGCAGTAGATACACAGTAGAAAATTGATGAATGAACAAAAGGTCACATTCCTATTTCTTATTCTAAACAAACTGCATATCGCGGATGTCGCATATAGACTATACACGTGCCGTTCGTTGAACAGAGGATCTTCGGAGCATATCCGTGGAGATCGCGTTAAATTTTGAAACACAATAGTCAAAATCTGCTCTTCTCTTTTTAAAAATCATGGCGAGGGGTTGTGGGCAACTGCCTTTACCACACAATGTTTGCTTGGTTTTCCTGAGAAACCAGAGCTAGTTTTTAGATTATTTCCTATTGCGAGAAGCGTTTCACGTTTTGTAGCCTAAAACCATCATTATACGTAACGGCGGTAAGGGTGCCCAACTCCGGCACATGATCACTAAGTCGATTTCATACGTCACAGTTCTCGGGATTTTTGAAGGGTTTTCCTCCGATTCTTTATTAGGTAGAACTGTGTTTGGCTGGCTATATCTCAGCTTCTGTGGGTCAATCTCCTTAATTCTTTTTTAGAACATAGGTCAACACCTCAAGATAACTAATAAAGCATAATAATATTATGCTTTCTCTATTTTTTAAACAGCAAAAAGGAGCAGCTTAATTTAGTCATAAAGCTGCTAAAAAAAATTCATTAAATCATCCAAGCATTTTTCAAAGATCCAATATTCTATCTACTTAAATATTGAGTTGCAACAAAGTTCACATTACAGTTATTTGGTATCAGAAGATTCACTACGTCTTACTCTGTTGTGTTGTAGGTGCAAAATATGTGGAAATGTGATTACAAGCTCTTAAAAGATCAAAAAACGAACAGTAGATCGCCGCCATCGCGAGACCGCCGTATATTAGACTATGACAAGATCTGCTTTCTTTTAGTCATTAGAATAGAACACTTTTATGCATCATTAGATCATGTCACATTCTGTGCTTTCAATTGATTATATAGATCCACTAAATAACAAATCTTTTTTTGCAGATGGAACTACTTTCTTTGAAATACAAGGAATTTGAGGAAGATTTCCAAGAAGCTCGGCTAAAGAATAAAACTTGCATCACTGATTTTCTGGAAGATAAAATATTGGTTAAATGGACCCAGTTGAGGAATCTCACACATAAAGTAGATTCCAGGGCTCAGCATGCTCACCAGGTATGTCTGAGTTTTTATATAGGTGAAAAATGCGGATCAATTTTTGCTTATTTTCTAAAGTTTGCTAGCACCAGCATTTAAAAAACCACTGCTATATGTAATTTATTGGTAATTAAATTAGCATCATGCCTGTTTTTTTCTTGTGCAGCTGCAAAAGGTCATCACAGTAAACATGAAAAAAATCAATAGTTTTGAGTCGGTAGGTTTTATTAATATATTATATTAGCAAGTATTGAGTTTTACAATGAAGAGCATGTAGCTCACTTAAGAACTATTTTGCTACTAAATTATATTTTGTTTTAGTGAAGTGTTCAGAAAAAAACTTAATATTTAGCTTACATATAAATTGTCGTAATTTTTTTCAACTACAAAACTTAGCAATTGACTTCCATGCTAAACTAGTCAGCTTAAAACTGTGCAACCATTAACACTGTAACAGTACAAAATGTGGTGTAAACTGAATATGGGTACTCTTTGGGCTCTTCCCCTATTATTGTGACCAACAACTTGAGCAAACCCTGAATCTGAAGATGTGTCACTATTACTATAGATTGTGAATTTCTTGTTAGTATTGTTGAATACAACGTGTGACTTTAACTTAAATTGCACTACTGATAAATAGATAATCAATAGAAGTTCATGGATAAACAGTTTAAGTTGCTTCAGTACTGAATATGTAATAAGTCTGATATAGCTGGTAATTGCATCAAGAGAAGTGCAAAAGAAAACCTCTGCTCAGCGTGTGTTCCAAACATGTTTTCTTTTGCATCATTACAGGCAAATGATTTTTCATTTCATGAAGGTAAATTTACGATAAGCTAATTACCTAAATATACCTGCTGATCGGAAATGTTTAAAAAGTTCATCAGATTGGATCATGAATCTCTTGGCTATAATCCAGCGTTGTTGCTAGTATAATTACACAGCTCTTGCAACATATTAAAAACTGTACATCCAACAAAGGTAGTTATCATTCAATATTGAATGTGTACCCTAGTCATGACAATGCTTTTATAAACATACAATGTTTGAAATTAGGCTACAAAGTTCTATATTGAAGGAATTGCCAGACAAAGACTAATGATACATATAATTGCACCAAGTAATAATAAAGAAAATGTAAAAATACATCTATGGCATTTCACTGAGCTGTAGACGAGTATTTGTTTACACATTTTGCACCTAGAAAAGATAAACAGACAAGGAAAAGTAACAGTTAAATGTACTGGTCCAAATTTCACACTGTTTAATGAAAACCAATAGAAACTGCTGAAATATAAGGGGTGAACTAGTGTAGCTCATTGTAAAAAGTCTACACTTATGTATCGAGGCCGCAAAGTGGTACATGAAATTAATGAAGAATTTTTCTTAACATAGGGATCTTCAGAATATGAAACTTCCCTTGAGCAACAAATGTTGACATGATTTCATACATTTATTGTTTGATAAGAACTGCAACTCGTTTGTGATGAGTTAAACCTTTTGACAGGGCTCGCTTACGGCTGGGAACGTACCAGCATACAAAGGCACATACTAGGGCGATTTGATCCTTTGACATGACTGCATAAAAAATGCAGCAACTTACATCTCAAATGTAGTAGTTACATAAGTTAATATGCATACAAAAGCTAAAGATTTCTTTACAAGCTGATAATTTTACCAAGCGGATTTCTTGCAGATGTTTACCAGCAAAATACTCAATTTGTTGAAGCAATGTTTTTTATGTTTATGCGCTATTTTCCATTACATTTTTCTAATTCATAAAGGTAATTGACAATGTTGTATAAACACTACTCGCAAGGATTCAAAAGTTCAAAACAATTTACGAAATACTTTAGTCATCGAAGAGCATTGAAAGTAGAGTTATGAGCTCTGATGCATTACGGCAGCGCCACATGAAATTCTCAGCGCATGAACCAAAAGACCAGCAAAAAATGGAGGCCTGACATGGTCGCCTAAACTTCTTTATAACTTATATGAAAATTGGCACGGAGCTACATATGAAAGTGCATTGGAAAGCTTAGAAATTTTTTAACAGGCTGCCATGTATTCCCTGCAAATCTTCTGTGAATATTTTATACAAATATCAGGTTTGTCAAAGTTATCACTTTTTTATCATAAAATATCAACAACAAATGCATTTTCTAGCAGTGCAAAATATGTGAAAAAGGTTTATGATAAACATATGCACAGTGTCATGTTTGCAAAAATTTTAAAAGAAAATTGGTTGTACAATTGCATCCAAAGTAGAGTTAGGTCCTGCTGTGCATTGCGGGTGCAGACCTTCAAAATGCTCATGACGCCATATTGATAAGCAGTGCAAAACAGTCACCCGACATGGCTGCTCAAGTTTTTATGCAAAATGGCTTTAAGATGCAATTGAATATGCATCTGAAAGCTTAGATACTTTCCTACAGACTGTGATTTTTTCTTCCCGGCAGCTTGCAAAGACTTTGCACTTTGAGATCTATTTATTCATAGCTATGATTTTCTGCTGTCGGATTTATATATATTTCTTGAAACTATTATAGATACACATGTAACAGTAACAGTATGTACATGAATGTAACAGTTTTGCACATAAACTTGTTGAATATGTATTAGTATTTGACATTGACCAGTCATTATCTTGTATTTGTATATAGCCGTTTTCAGACTCTTTGTTCGTATTGGCTTACTCATCTGTTATGTAATTCTTATGCAATAATCCTTTTAGTCTCTTGTCACACTTATGTAGTAAGTCAGTTGCTGCTTAGCTTTCAAATATACAAGAATAACAGGTTATGGGCCCAGACAGGCAACCAAAGAAGCTGTACATGATTTTGATGCCAGAACAAAGACGATCGGCTATTATACTGACTGACTAACGACTGGTGAACCAGGAGTTAAACAATAATATCAGGAACAGTAAAACAAGGACTGCTGAACCAGAACTTAGATTGTATCTCTAATTCTACAATGGATAGTGATAAATGGACAATAGATAAGTTGGACGGTCAGAACTATCAGACATGGAAGTTTCAGATGAAACACATTTTGCTGGTAAAGGATCATTACGATATCGTGGATGGTACTGAGAAAGCACCAGAAGGTTCGGCTGATCAAGCGCTGAAAACTGCTTTTACATCCAGGTATCGTAAGGCTTTCTCAGTAATTGCTCTGTCTGTTAGTCCTGAACTTCTCTACTTAATAACAGATACAGAAGCACCTGATGTAGCGTGGAAGCGGCTTCAAAACCATTTTGAACGCAATACGCTAGGAAACAAGTTATTTTTTAAGAAACAATATTTCAGAACAGTAATGAAGGAGGGTACACCTGTAGAACAGCACTTGAAACACATGAAAGGACTTTCAGATAAACTCGCCGCTATCGATGCACCAATTTATGAAGAAAATCAAGTAGTCACGCTCTTAGGCAGCCTTCCAAACAGCTATGCTCATTTTGCAACAGCATTAGAAGCAAGAGTAGACATCTTGAGTCTTGAGTTTGCCCAGCAGTCAATGATAACTGAAGAGTTGAAACATAATGAGCAAAAATCAAATGAATCTAGTTCTGCCAGTGCATCTGACTCTGCATTGGTGTCAAGAAAGCAGCCTAGAGCCAGAAAACCTATTATTTGCTACACCTGTAATAACCTGGGCACAAGTCACCAGAATGCTCAGAGGACAGACGCTGACCAAACGAGCAGTTAGTAAGTGAATGTAGAAAAACTGTATGTGAAAGTGACAATGACTGTGTAGGCAATGAATTTACATTTAACACTCATTATGGCAACACATTTTCATTGCACAGTAGCTCACCCTGGCTAATTGACTCTGGAGCATCGTGTCATATGTCACCTAACAGGGAAAGTTTTAATAGCTACAAGAAGCTAGAACAGATAGAAATGGTCAGCTTAGGTGACGGTCGAACAGTTGAAGCTGTGGGAGTTGGTACTGTAAAAGTGATGCTAAAGTTCAATCGTAGAGTTCAATGTGCAGGTGTATTTTACAATGTACTTCATGTCCCTCAGCTAGTTAGCAATTTATTTTCAGTTCGAGCTGCCACTAAGAAAGGCTACATCATTCAGTTCGGCCATACTCGATGTTGGATTAAAGATGCTAATGGTCGAGTTAAGGCCATGGGATCACTAGCTAATAAGCTCTTCAGTCTAGTACTAACTGAAACTCGATACGCAAACACTGCTAGCGCCTAGATTTTGCACCAACGTCTAGTACATGTAAATGACTTTAATCTGGAAAAGCTGAGCAAAGGAAATATAGTCTGTGCAACAAGCTTATCTGCAATGGACATTTCCTTTTGTGAAAGCTGTGCTGAAGAGAAAATGACTCGTGAACCCTTCAAACCTGTGGGAGATATCAAGGCTACCCGTAAGCTAGAACTAGTACATTCCGACGTTTGTACAATGGAAACAGAATCAATTGGAGGTAGCAAATATTTTGTTACTTTTATAGACAATTTTTCTAGATGTTGTGCTGTGCATTTTCTTAGAAACAAATCTGAGGTACCTGAGAAGTTCGAAGAGTTTGAAGCATATACAACCAACCAAACTGGAGAAACCATTCAAACGCTGAGATCAGATGGAGGTGGTGAATACTTGTCTCAAGAATTTACTGACTATTTGAAATCTAAAGGTATTCATCATGAACTCATATCAGCCTACTCACCAGCACAAAATGGTGTTGCTGAGCAAATGAATAGAACTCTGTGTGAAGCAGCACGTTCAATGTTGTGCCATGCTAAATTGTCAAAGCAATACTGGGCTGAGGCCATTTCTACCGCTGCCTACGTTAGAAATCTGCTTCCCACTTCTTCACACAAAAATGATCTCGCACCGTATGAGAAGTGGTATGAACGCAAACCCAACATAGACAATCTAAGGGTGTTTGGATGTCTTGCTTATGCTCATGTTCCAGATCAACTACGACAGAAAATTGACAAGAAGTGCCAGAAGCTAAGGTTTATAGGATACAGCAAACAGTCAAAGGCATACCGCCTGCTTGATGAATCGACTGGTAAAGTCACTACTAGGCGAGCCATAGTATTTGATGAAGCAAACTTTACAAACACTGTTAAACCATCATGTGACCGATATACAAAACAGAAATCTATTGTTGTTGAACATTCAGTAAATGATCAGACACCCCCTAACTTCTCTGGGCAATGCATTGGTGAAGGGCAACAGCGACGCTTATCTGCTCGCAAACGTAGACCTCCGGTTCACTATGGAATTGATGAGTATGTAAACCAGGCTCAACATGTTAAAACTATGTGGGAGTGTTGAATATGTACTAGTTGTTGACATTGACCAGTCATTATATTGTATTTGTATATAGCCGTTGTCAGACTCTTTGTTCATATTGGCTTACTCATCTGTTATGTAATTCTTATGTAATAATCATTTTACTCTCTTGTCACACTTATGTAGTAAGTCAGTTGCTGTTTAGCTTTCAAATATACAACAATAACAAAACTCATGGAGCAGATTAATGTGTATTGCATCAGAGATTAACTGGTTATGCACAAGATGAATCGAGTGGTGAACCTGTATTCACACATTTGGTGAAGCAACAAAAGACAAGAAGCAACATTTTTTGTCAGCAGAGACCGCAAGTCATGGACTGCTAGATTGCAAAACACTATAAATAAACTCTTTGAATAGATGGGAGCTCTGAGGAGGGCAGTGTGCAACAAATACAACATACTATTGCGCAACAAATACAATAGATTATGACATTTAAGCAAATGTAACTATGTACATAGGCTAACAATACGAAGCAATGAAGCATTTGTAGAAACTGAGAAAATATAACTTGTAAATGAATTTAGTTAGCATGATAAGCATCAAAACATGAATCACACAAATATACTCCACATGTGACTCTACTGTGAAGACCTTCAGCTTGCTCTTGCTCATCACCGATCAATATGTACAGCTTGTGCACAGAGCCAGAGACAGAATCGCAGAGAGCAAATTACTTTATTCCAAGTATAGATATGTTAGATGGTACATACTGCCTAAAGCTGAGCCATCATTTCCATGCAAGCAAACTTTCATCTATAGATATAAACTTACCAGGCAGAAAAACAGAATATAACCGGTCATATGTCATGACCAAACCTTGTTCTAACTTGAACAATCTATTACCAGCAGGCTGTTCAAAGTGGTCAGTAATACACACAGTATAGAGTAAACCTGCTTCTATTTTTCTTTTTAATTTTATTAAAAATCAGCGCTGATAATAATGGATTGTGGACCTGTAACACAGCAGAGTTGGCTTTTCGAGTATGCATATATGCGAAACTTAACCAATAACTTGCCAAATATCTTTACCATCGACATGCTGTGAAGCCTCGCATTGTTTGTGAAGGTCATATTTATTCATTTTGTTAAATCTAACATTTATGATGGTCAATGTTTCAAAAATCTTTTTTTAATAAAAAAACTTACCTGTTAGCAAACTTGAACTTATACTCCTGTCAAGCTGTTAGCAAAATGTAAATCTTTTACTTTTAAGACAGCTTCTCTTTGAAATTCGTAAACACTCCCTGTTTCATAGCACAACGTTTCACTCTCACTTTCGCAATCCGATTCAATCTGTTGATCTTCTCATTGGTCATTTAAGCCAACTAATGCGTTCTCCTATAACAATCACGACGTTTTAATTAGTTTAATCCCTAGAAGTATAGAACAATCAAATTGGGCCTAACAATCATTGCTCTGAGAATTCCGAATCAGACCCTCTGACGGGTAGATTAGTTTTAGCATGAAATAATTACACACAGTCATTATTCCGCAATATTTTACTATCTTGTTAGTTAACCCTTTGGCAGGGGAAACGACCAGAATGTCGTTTACCGGTTGCGTGGGGAAACGACATTTATGTCTATTTCGGTAGACGTTTATACAGCTGTCGTCTAGTAACGTTAAATAAAGGATATGAACACTTCATAGTAAGTTTTAAATATCATCAACAAGATATCAGTCGATGATTTACAATATGAAACGATTATCTGAGAGGCGTCGCTTTGTGCTAAAAGCTAAACAAATTGCGATTTTTCGGAAAAGATTAAAAGTTGGAAAAACCAGTCAACATCGGCTTTGACTTTCAAAACGGTAAAACAAAAGATTATTTTATCCTGCGATCGTTAGTGATTTTTTGTCTGATCAGAATAAAAATAATTCAAATGATAGAAGTGGTGTAAACTTTTTGGACTTTTATTATACTTGGAATATGCAGAGAAAACGATCGTTATGGTGGCTCGCACGGCTACGTTATAGCGTTTGACTCTACCGAAAAAAAATGCTTCCAAGCACTTCATACAGGGACAATTGCACATGGTTGTATTTTTTGAGTGGTAGATATGTGAATGAATGTATATGTACAAAAAATTTTGTTCATAGAAATAAACTTAAGATTTGAGCTATGCATGTTCATAAAATATCGATTTTATTGAATTTTTGAAAATAAATTACTTGAGTCTCGGTTGTTTTTAGGGGGGCTTATACCTGGTCAAAGGGTTAAGCTCAGTTTTGTCTTTCTCTCACTTAGCTTCTCTATTCAGACTCATCTTTAGCGCTGTTCAGTTGTTTTTTATAGCTAATAAATGGAATCAATAAAATCAATCATCAATCTCGGTTATCATTTGGATTTTTCTACAAATTATATTACTTACGTCATTTATTCTATACACAGTTATATTATTATTTTGTATAATATGCATTATGATTATTAGGTTAATCATAAAAATAATCATAGATAAGATAATAGATAAATAGAAGAATCAAACGAAAAGTTATCGTTTTCTTTTTTTACAGCAAGATCAGCACGGTCAAGGTAATCTTTCCAAAATTATGGCTGCAGTGAACTTACAGTCAATTAATAGTGACGATAATCATGAAAACCAACTGAATGCCGCAGTCGGTATAAACTAGTGATTAAGTGATTAATCCCTATATAGCAAACCAGCAGAATAGTGAACATCCTGTAAGAGGGGAATAGTTACAATCACGTACAGTAGAATTTATTATGACAGCGTGTGACTCTTAATTATGTTTCAAGGTATTTTTACCTTTTTACGTTAATTAAATTTGTATTTAACGTTCACTTATACATTATCTGTTACCTGCCACTTCATACTATAGTTCACTGTGGCTGTGTATCATATGCCAAATATATTATATACTAATAGATCCTACTTTGTCATTGATTGTCTGTTAGTCCTTGTAATATCAATGCACTGTGTGCTCTGTAATTTTCGCCATCTCCTAAATACTAGTTTGTTTCAAAGCATCATCGGTTCTTTAGAATCGACCTCCTAAACATTCTATTTGATGGAAAATGAAATATTTCCTGGGCGCTAAGCCAGAAGGCAGTCCATTAATGCAGGTATTTAGGATATAGTATGCTGAATTCCATGGGTTCAAGTTCTGCGCAAAGCATTGTTTTATTGACCGCTCTAATATCCACTCGTTTATTTCCTCATTATAACAGTTTCAAACACGATAAGAAAATATCATAGAGTTAACGTGCGAGTATAGAAATCTGTTGTAGCTTTCTGGTTTTATCAAAATAGTATTTACTAGAATAAGAGTAGGCCTATGCGAAGTTTACAAGTTACCAAACAAAGGAAGCTTTCTGAGAGCAGACTGAAAGAAAGCTTCATGTTTTGTGTATGGCTTGTTTATTGTCAATGACAGGCCGTCTCCAAACAATGTCGTCTATATTTGCATATTTGGAAGTTTTATTTTTTTTATAGACAGGCATTTATACATCTAATTACAAACACAAGAATCCGTCATTGCATGTGTTAAAGGCATTTGCTTCAACATATTGGTTTATTGATGGTTGTCGTAAACGCAGTGCAGCAATTTGTGCCGAAAATTTAGTTGGTATTGCATGCGTTTTAATAATGTATCAGCAATAGGCCCCAGGCTATCAAGTGTACAAGGCTATCAATTAAAAAAATGAAATTGGTCTGTGAAAAACTTAATATCTGGCAATTCTCTGCTTAATGCTAGAAATGTGTAGAAATTGCCAAACTGCAAGTTAAGTTTGCCCAATAAAGAAACTTTTTTAAAAACTCTAGTTGTGTCACAACTGTTTGTGAATAAACAATCCTGATAGACTATTAAGCTTTGAAAAATTTTACAATTTATTATTGATTTAGAATCAATGAGTTGTTTCATATTGTTTGACAGTGTGACATTGTTTCAAGCTACAGTGATACTAAAAACACCATACAACAGCTGGTTGATGAAGCTCTACCATCAATAGACATAGCTTCACTCAGCAAAGTGAAAGACAAGTGTAAGCCGTTTTACACTATTACAAATGCTATTCATGTTACTAACAAATTTATACTAACATATATATGTATATACTAACAGTTTTATACTAATAACCTTATAACCTAAACCCTTCTTAACCTTTCTTAGCTACTCCAAACCCTTCTTAACTATTTATTCACTAAATGTTTATTTTACTGAGACGATTAAGTTTTTAGTCTATTATCATAATTCTCATTCAATTTCTCATTCTCATATCTTATCATATTAAAAAACATTTAATTTGTCTCATAATTGGAATGTCAAAAATAAGAATTGATACCAAGATAATCGACATTACTTCTAGCTCAGCTTTTTCGACAAAACCTAAAAATTTGGTGCAGAATGAGTTTAGACTATTTTGGAACTTTTTGCTGACACTGTAAATAACCATTTGAGATATTTCAAGCCTCACAGGTTATAATTAATAAATATCCTGTAGTTTACAACATTATTGTTATTATTATTATTGGTATTATTATGTCCTGTTACTGGGTAGTTTTTTCTCAGCTTTTTGTCTGGGAGTATACTGGTATACGGTAAGGTTTACTTACCTAATACAGTCAAACATGGATAACTCGTCCACGGATAGCTCGAACACATGGTTAATTCGAACATTTCCTTTGGTCCGTTCCCACGTAATGATAAATTGCTATAGATAACTTGAACTCAACACTGTTAATTCGAACTGTTTTTTGCCCAACGGCTACCGAAACGATTGTTATCGCTTTAGAAAATCACTTTATTCAAAGCCATAGAGGTAAACTTCATCTTTTCGTAATTCATAAGCGTCGTTATTACCACCATCGGCAAAATATTTTTGTCAACGACTTTTCTAAAAGTTTGGTGAAAATTGATTTATACTGCGATACGATGAATAGCACGGGCTAGCCGGGTCACGCGCGCAAGGATTTTCGCCACGCACATACAAAACAAAAATCACATGTTGTTTTGTATGTGCGTGGCGAAAATCCTTGAGTGCGTGACCCGGCTAGCCCATGATGAATAGTTTTCCGACGTTGATTCCGTGTTGAATAAACGTCGGAATGTTGAATGTTTAAAACGTCTTAAAAAATGTTGTAATTAAACGTATACGTTGTCTGAGCTACAAAAAACTATTCATCGTTTGACCTAAACACAGAATACGTGTGTACATTCAATAAGTATCTATTAAAAAAGCGTGAGTGATATAGAATGTACCGTAAAACCTTTTAAAACTTCTAATTGAACTGCCTCGGAGTGTTGCTCTTAACGAATCCCAGGTAAAGTAAGGTAATCTGCATAAACTTCAAGAAAAAACGGCAAAATTGATCGTGGGTAAAACCCCAAAAGAAAAAAATGTCTTTTCTTTTGAGCATTTCAACAACGATCCAGTTTTGCCAATGTCAATCTGAAAAACGTCCTGGCAATAACATCACCTCAAACAACAAACCAATCTCAAGTGATAGAAAAATCTCTATACTTTTTCATGAAAACGTTTTAAACTTTACATTAGAAGCATTTAATTTGAAACAAGCCATTTGTGCTTTTGATTTATATTATAGTTTGTATATGTACATGTATCTACTAATAAATAAGTAAATATATGGACTTGTGACAGTGCTCTGATAACTTGAACGCTCTGATAATTCGAACACTTTTGCTCGGTCCCTTGAAGTTTGAGTTATCCATGTTTGAATGTATATCTAGTACTTTCCATTCGTATTTTGGCTGATACTGACAGAGCAGAAGATTGTATAGTGTCTATCTCATTTTTGCTGTTTTTGTTTTCTAAGAAAAATAATTAAAGTATTATCACTAGTAGCACTACCCAATAGATAATAATCATCAAAATTCTAATGTGAAACCTCTAAAGCTGTAATGAGTCTGAGAAGGCAAATAAAATATATGAATAATCGCGTTTTTGCAAGATTAAACTAAGTACAGTTGGCTGTGTAAATTTTTTCTGTGCACAGAGTATTTTTCCAGTTTGTTAAAGTCTAGGAATAATAGTCTACTTTATTAACTACACAAATCAGAAGTGTTTTGTATGAAGCCTTATAAAGGAGCACCGCAAGGCTCCTGGCTATACATAAACACAGTTCTGATCCACACTACCCGGCTCATGGTATGCCATGAGTTTAAGTAGATCCAAATGGTGATCTCCACAAACCAAGTCACAAGGGTAAAAGTGCTGCTGAGCTAATCAGTCAGTAAGGACAGGTATCAAAGAGTTCCATTGTGAATAAGTCTTTCCATATAGTACAAAAACATGGTTTCCGATGTCAACAGTAGCATTTTGTATCAGATAAAGTTGAATTTTGAAAAAATAAACAATAATATTAATGAGTGAACACCACACATAAACCTGAACATACCCAGTCCCATAGATACACGACCTAATATGTGAAATTAACACACAAAATCTATCCAAAACAATAATGACTTTGTTCAGTAAACTTTGTAATATTTTAGTATTAAATTATGTTATGTTGTTTTTGTATTATATTGCATTTTTTTATTATTTTGTATTACATTATTATAAGTTGTACTACCCTTTGTTGTGCTAAACTATAAATGCACAAAAATATGTTACTGAATATTATATATTACTAGCCTTTTATGTTATTATCCCATACTATCAACTTGTATTATTACCTTTATAAAGGTATCAATGGTATCACTCAGTTACACTTTTGTGTTTAACATGGGATTATCTTACACTGTGCTACTATATATTATACTTATTGCATAATAATATACTATGTTATTTATAATTAACCTAAAGTATAATGATCTAACAAACCACGATATATGTTGTTCGTTGGTCTATTTTGTGCAACAAACAAGTTACTACCGTTATTACAAATTAAATATTATTTAGTGGCTGAATGAAGATGATTAAACGGTCCAAAATGTTTGATTATGTGTTTTTGCTCATGCTGTCACACAACATGGTTTAAGTGAGCTTTATATACCTGTCATGAACTACTTGTGCCCCTATGTTTATAAAGTGGACCCTTACCATATGGGTCATTATCTCAGAAACCATGGTTAATCGAGTGTGTGAGATTTGGAATTATCTACACTAGCAGAACGAGAAAATTTTCAATATGGTCAATAAACTGAATGCACGTTCACCATTAGTGCGAAATAATTGTTCTGAGAAAACTGGTGTTAAGGTTTGAGAAACGAAAACTGATGCACAATTTTGCTCACAATTCAAAATGTGATGGCATCCAATATTAAGAATATGTGATATTTATATAGATTTCTAGATTCATATGGAAAAATATATCCTGAATTTAAAAATCTACACAGATTTTAGCTGGTTTTCATAGAAATAGTTTTATTTTTTACAGAAAATGCATTACTTATTCCTAATTTTGCAGATAATAAAACGGCTCAGCAGTATCGCGATTTTTGGCGCAGCCTTAGCACCAGCAACAAAATCTTAAGAAAAATAATAGCAGTAAGATATTGTACACTATCGGACACTATATCTTCCAATCTTGTAAAATCGAATAATTATTCTTTTCATTAAAACTTATAATAATCTTCTAAAAACGAACAATAATTCTTATAATTAAGTCTTATATTAAATTTATAGGAATCGTTAGGAAAATATCATCGTAATTTCTTTTTCTTTTACTGCTTTTGACATCCGTTGGAATATCAAAACACTCATTTAAGTTATCCAAAACGTCAGAGTTATCTTTAAAACTAGCAAAAAAGAATCAATTACTTTTATCGAACGCCAATTTTCAGTACTTCCTGTTTAGCGTAGGAACGGTTTTAGGGTTTTTCGGAGGGTTGAAGATGTCTATTGGCTAAACTGACTTCAGGTTTAGAAATATCTTTCTTTGAATGGTTCGGGAGCACGTGTCACAAAAAATTGTTGCCAACTTTATAAATTCAGTTTTGGCAGCTTCAAAGTCAGATAACGCAACTTCATCATTTGCGAATCACCTGTGGTTTTCTGAGATCACAACCCATATAGTCTAAATTTGTTGCAGTGTTGGCATACCAAGGCAAAAATTTTGTATTGAGGGCAATAAAAACCCAAAGTAAGTATTTAATGCAAACATCCTTTTGTAAAAATCATGAAAATTAAATATACGTACTGTACATATTGAAATTGGTTTTAAAATAATATTTCAGCCTTAGTAACCTTAGTTACCTACACTAACTTTAGTGTGTTTAGTAGTTAACATTGGCCAAAAAGTGTATCGTTACAATGTAATATTTCCTGTGCATATACTGTATGCAGTTTTCACCTTTATCGTAGTCGTATAGCATATAGGTTGAGTTTACCATAAATTAATCTAGCTTACCAAACACGTACTAAAAACTAAACTTTAGTACGTTTTTTAAATGTTTTGCTGAAATTCAATTTATTTATTGCTAAAATTGTGTCATTTATCCGTTGGCGGTTTCACTATAACTAATAATATCAGCTTGAGTAATATTGAACATTGTACAGCCAAAAATTCATCGTCTTCTACACCGTGGGCAAAGAATTTGTATAACAGGTCAGAGTAATTCAAAGGCACGCTGTGGTATATTGCTTTCTAGCAAAGTTTTTCACACATCAGTGTCCCGTTGTTATGAAAACTACAATATCATGATGACAAATGATTGCAAGTCAGGAAAGATGATTACTGCATCATAATTAGTTAAATTGTTGTCAAGGTTAGTTGACCATAATTAAAAAAAACCAAAAAATCACCTCACATTATTTTAGTTTCAATTGAAAACTGCCTTTTCATAGCTAGCGATGCTCTCTATGACATGTACCATATTGTAACTAACTATTTTACCTTCCCAGAAAGTTCCAGGAATGTTCCGAAAAGTCCTTGAGCTGTTTCATCGTGACATTTTCACAAAATTATTTGTAGACACATTTTAGCGTCGCAGCAATGTTGTGGGAAATACGTTGTTGAAATGTTCAGCAAACGATCTCGCATAACATTCCCTTCAATATTGCAGTTATTAGCTAACATCCCAGGAAGGTTACTCTTAGATCAGTGATGGGATGTAAATGCTGGACATTTTTAAACATTCCTATACTGTATTCACAATATTAAGATTATGCACTGATCATATCTTAGCCCGCAAATCTTAGTTAAGCTATAATGATCATTAAAATTTTAAATGTAAATTCACATAATTATGGTTGCATGTTCTGTTTTTTTCAGCCAACTACATTTGATTTTTATACCTATATTTCAAATTTTTATATAATACTTCAGTATTATTATACGGCATGATAAAGTAACACAAAATATATAGAACAAAATGAAATTATGGCCATCTAATCGGTTGTGAAGTTTTTATCACACTGACTTGTCATAACAAAGCATCCACTACTTGCGACTCTAATATATTAGCGCGGACCCTTACCGTATAGTTTTAATTTGTTCCAGTGTTGGCATACCAAGGCAAAGGTTTTGCATGGAGGGCAGTAAAAAACCCAAAGTAAATATTTAATGCAAACACCCCTTTGTAAGAATGATGAAAATTGAATATACATACTGTACATATTAAAATTGGTTTCAATATAATATTTTAGCTTTAGTAACTATATTTACCTACAGAAACTTTAGTATGTTTAGTAATTAGGATTTTCCAAAAAATATATTGTCACAATTTAATATGCCCAGTATGTACTGTATGGATTTCTTGCCTTTGAGATAACAATGTTATAACAAGTTGTATTGGAACCTCATCATTTTTGTGAAGTGTGAAAATTAAAATCTGTTATGGCCTTTATTTTTCTTATTCTCACTTCTTTTTCTATTTGTATTTGTTTGTAAATGTAATGAAAAACATATAAAGCCTAATTTGCTCCATTTTAAATATTTTTTTCATTATCAATGGAAGACCACTTCAAAAAATTGTGTGTTTTGTTAACATTCTAGCTAGAACGCTGCAGAAATAAATTTTGCTAATGTTATCATAACGTGTTAAAGAACATTGTTATTGAATGCCTTGTTCCTGAAATGTTACTTTAAAATGTTGTGTGGATGTTTACACTGAAACAATCCGTAGTAACATTCCTGGAACATTCGATATTAATGTTCTCTAACAATGTTATGTAAATGTTTTCTAGCAATTTTATAATAACATTAGCAAAGTTTATTACTGTTTTATTTCACTGAACGTTATGATAAGATTTTTGCACAACATTCTGCACAATAATCCTGTGACATCGCTGAAACATAATACTATAATGATCATCAGATAACGTTTGTAGAACATTACAAAATTGTTTGCTTTCTATGTTATTTTACGATAACATTACATAACATCCCAGGAATATTGTTGTTAGTTGGGATAGTCTGTATTAATGGGGTATAAGACATTGTATGGATCTGCATTAATTTAGACTTATTTAAAAGAAGGAAACCTGAATTCAGTGATACACACTATATTTATCATAATCTTTATACAACCACTAAGACTTTATGATATATAAAACAATGTTGACAGTCTAATATAAATGTTCAACAAATCCATGAGTTTCAACTTTTATTGATTTGATAAGAAATATGCTAAAGAGGCTTTCCTTATACATGGAAACTGTATCATTACCATATCAGTGATAGACTCATATACATAACTCTGGTAGTAAAATTACCCTCTGCTGATTAGCTGTCATACTCCATATGTTTCTATACCCAGCCTTATAGATGGCAATAATACATGAATGCCATGCTGCCTTGTAATTAATGTGAATTTATTGAAGCATCAGGGTAGGTAAAATAATGCAAATAAATTACGAATGAGTGGTTTTCAAATTATTTTTTTCTGATTAAACTAATAAATAAATATAATTGAAAAAACTATTATTTTCAATTACGTTTAAGCAAAAAATTATTCAAAACAATAAAAAATTTACACAATCTTTTGCATAGACACTTTTAGAAGCAGGTTATAAATAACAAAAAAGTTTCTACAAACTTTCTATAAATACATTTGTGACAGTGCAATCAGAGTGTTCACTTGAGTAGCATCTTCATATCCACTATTAGTGTTCACACTCAATTATTATTTCTTGCATGCATTTCACAACGCACTTTTCCATTATTCTTAGGTGGTAGCTGTGAGATAATGCTAGAAGTTGTCTCCACTGATGGGTTCCTGATCGATAAACAACTCAAGCTTCGACCTTCTAAACCTCTTCCAAAGTCCCTCAAACTCCTTCACACACTCTCTTTACCATCATATCCTTTTTCAACAAGAGTCTGGAACTCTCAAATATTAACTGGAATGGATAATAAAGCAGTAGCTACTATTGACAACAACTACCAAGTAAAAGGCTCATTCATCACATTCAACAACTACCCTAGAGCAATGGAGGTCTACAAGGACAGACTATATACAGCAGTGTATGGTAATCCTTGGACCATGTATGTACATGATCAGCAGGGAAAGCAAGTCACTTCCTGGACTCACAATGACTGTAATGTCACCTACATCACAGGCCTAGCCATCACTTGTGATAAAGTAGTTGCCCCAGACAGAAATAACAAGCTTCTCATCATCTACTCACTGACAGGGAATAAACTCAAAGACATTTATTGTCCTCAGCTTAGCCAAAATTGGGTCTCACTCTGTGTTGCAGGATCAAACAAGGTTGTTGTGTCTGATCATGGCTCATCTCAAGTCTGCTTGATAGACATCTCTCATGGTCAGCTGCTTTGGACTTGTAAAGATGTGCCTCATCCACAAGGAGTAGCATGCTATGGAGAGAAATATGTCTTGGTGGCAGCATACAACAGCAGCACTGTGAGAATTCTGGATAGCTCAACTGGTTGGTTTACTAATAAATGATATACAGAATATGTGCGAGCAGTTGTGCTGACAAATGTGCTGTACAATCTAGTAATTGATAGATATACTAGTAGATACATAGTGTTGATGTAAACCCATGTAATGCTACCCTGTCCACTTCTCATAGGGAGATTAAACACTATACATATTAATAGAGAGCTCTGATAGTCTACTTGCTATAGACTTAGTGTCAGCTTATAATTCAGAGTAGCTGTATAATTTTCACTATTTCCCCTTAATTAGCCAATTATGTTGGATTTGTCTGCACGCTCAGTATTCTGTCACTGATCAACTGAATATCATATAATTTATTGGAATGATAGCCTGTGCTATCATCAGGTCTCAAAGTTGTACATAAAACTACGGACAGTCCTGCTACTAGATAGGAAATTAGAGACACTTACAATGTAATCCTAAGGTATGGAGGGACATACTTTCTATGAGACAAATTAAAAATATTTATAGGTTTAGCTTCTTAATGTAGAAATTGCTTTTCAATCTATTATTGCTTATGATGCTAAGGTAAAAAGAGAGCAGTGGTTTTCTTATGCTACTATAAGCAAAATAAACTATGAACTATAAAATATAACTATGAATAAACTAAAATAATTTCTATTCAGTCGCTCTGTAAAATTTAAATTCAATTTTAGACAAGTACACTGTGTCTGGCAGCTTGTTTAAGTACAATAAGCTAGGTGTAATCTTCTATATGTAATTCACATATTTTTATAAACCAATTAATTTTATGTTGTCAATGAAGATTTTATACTTGCTTGCTAACCCATATCAGTTAGTCTTGAATTGCAGGTCACAAATATTGTTTCCATCAAGCTTTTTACACTCTGTCATTGGCTCCGCTAATAGCTGGTATTTGGCATCATGCCAACTTTCTGTGACTGTAAGATATAGCTTAATTTGAGGAACTAGTTATTCGCACTGAGCTCATAAGCAGTACAGGTGGTACTCAGTCTATTTGTATTCTGTAAGATACGCCCCTGAAAGGGCAACATGTCCAGGGAGCTGAGGCTTGCTCTCCAACCATTAGTTTTAGGGGCGTACTCTCAGCTCAGTGTAAACATAACTCTTTAAGGTAGGGCATAGCTGAGGAAGCAATACTTTTGAAATGTAAAGCTCATCATGAATAAAAATTTAATAATATTTCTAACGCACATAATGAAATTGAGAATAAAACTTGTCGGAGTTGTTTGGGTTAGTTTGGAGTTTGGGTTGCAGATGTAGCCTTAGAATTTGATGGAAACATCACTGTAAAAGTTTCCGAGCAGTCTTTCAAGACACCTCAACTAATTAGCTGTGAGGAGCATTGGTGCAGTTCTATGGCAGCGCAGTAGTTGATATTGTTTTATTTGAGGAAGGATAACTCTTCGACTAGCTTTTTTGCTAAATAACGGAAGAGTACAGTATAAACCTTCATATAAATTATATTAAAGAATATTAAACTCAAGGGTATGCTGAGACTTTTGGATTATATTGTAGGTGAGGTGGTCTCAGAGCTGACTGACAGCACTATTGAGAGTGGTTGTGTGTATGACATGGACATCTCTGGAGACAGACTAATTGTAGCTAACCACCTTAGTAAGAACATAGCAGTCTTCCAGTTACAACCATAGCTCCTGCTTCATCAGTCTGAGTTGCTGCCTTCTTGCTTATTATAAACTATTAGCTACTCTACATAAGTTAGATGGATCTACCCATCTTGGGAATGGTTTCGATGTAATGGTTGGCCCCTCAGTAAAAACACTGATTTGCTGTACGCAACAAAGCTCAATGTTTCCGTCATCATTAGTTGTCTCCCTTTGCCTTTACTTTGCTCATTATGATTGGTTAGTTCATGAAGAAAATTTGCATTTTATAAGATTCTTGGATTTTTGATCTAATATTTCAACAAATCAATTAATAATAATATTTGTTTTGACAACTTTTAATGCTCATCATGAAGCTCTTTAAGCTTTAAGAACAGTGATCTAAGATTATTAACAGTGGAAACTTTACAAGATAATGCTTCCTGTTGACTAAATATGTTGAATATGGCTTGGCTGCCTTGCAATAAGCTGACATAGTGTTGATATTAGTACACAAGTTCATTAAATTATATTATATGTCAATTTGACATTGTACTAGCTTTATCAACAATAACTTCATTTTAATTATTTACCTATTTGTTTGTTGTTTTTAGTACTTCCTGTTTCATATCAACTAACACAATCAAAACACAAATATTATGTTGTTGTATATATTAAGTCTAATTTCATATTACTAGTTCATTAACTGAGTATGTTATTATATTCAATACAATGAAGATTAGAAAAAACCTTTGTTATTGTATTTCTACATATTTCAATCATCAGCCATTCTACAAACATCTGTATTTATTATTTTGAAGTCATCAGTATTTATTGACTCACGTCTACTGCTGGTCTCCCAACAATGTTAGCACTAAGGGGTTGTTGTAGAAATAGTTTCCCTTCCTCGCGGACAAACTTAAACAGAATTTTAAACGTTTTCCTAGAAAGTATCAGCATTATTTTTCCATTTTAGTCGTTTTTTATATTAGAGGAAGTCTTATGGCTAAAATGTTTCAAGATTAAAATTGACAAAACCTGATGGCCTGACAAAGAGAGTATGATTCAAATCAATGGACTAATTCACAGAGATAGCTCCTGACATGTTAAGCCTAAAAGTTATTTTGGCAGTGTGCCAAATCTACCAGCAGAAAGTTGAAATTCTGTGCATATACAAAATATATTTTTCATGAGAAACATTCTTATTTGCTAAATTAAAACATGTCCATAGCATTTTTTTAAGATGTAGCTGAAAAGATTTTTTTGAATCGTTGATCCTTGCCATTAAACCTGACTTGAAAATGCCGAAATGAAGCTTGTCACTTCAGTAGTCATGACCTTTGCGCTTGTGACATTAATTTTAACCTAACAAAACACCTTTAACCCTACAGGATGAAAACATTCGTTGGTCATAAAAATTTGTGATTTCGCGAACAGTCAGTCCGCGAATTATTAAATTCAGTGAATAATTAGTTCTATTTTTAATCACAAGAGAGAATAACTACTGAATCAAATTGAAAACTAGTCGCTGGCCTAGTTTTTAATGTAAATACTAAACGTAATTGAAATCAACAACATTTTTAAAATCATTGCCTGAGCTTTGAGCTAACACCATTGCCACTGCATCACATTTATTTACAAAATTATTCGAGGTTGTCACAACATATGCAGAATGGTGTCATCGTGAAAATAGCCTCTAGGCAGAAGTACTAAACGTAGCCGAGTTCCAAAACTTCTTTAAAATCATCGCCAGACTTCGAGCTTTATTCCCATTGTGTCAAACTTCACAAAATTATTCAATGTTTTTACAAGTTATTCAGCATGGCTTCAGCAGCGCAAAATAGCTCTCCTAGTCCAACTCCATCAATCTCTAATACCGAAGTCAAGGACGATCATGATTCTGATCTGGACATTATGGTATGTACATGTATTTGACTTGCAGTGCAGATACGGTTTTCCATAATCAACTGCATTAGTTAATTCTTTTGTTTTAAAACTGATCGCTTTCATCAAATACTTCAGCTATTGTTTTTGTACTTCCTCAACACTCATTAATATTTATTCTTTTTTGTGTCTACTGCAGATTGAGAATGAAACAACCCACTCCGATTACCAAAACTAGGGACAAGTAATATTATTCATCAAGGCAGGAATATTGGCAGAGAAGCAACCAGTCAACCTAGACCCCTTCATCGACAACAACTCATTGATATCGCTGTAGCAAACATGATTAAATTATATATTTTATTTCATGTATAGATATATTATAATTTATTACGAACTTGAGTGTACAAATAAAATATTTCAAATACGAATAAAATTTTACAATTGAACAGAAATAGAAGATAGAAATAGAAATACAGATAGAAGATACAGAAAAGCCCACATGGACAGAAATCAATGAACTATAAGTTGGTATGAAAACCTTACTAGGTACATTGAAAATAAACATCCAGAAAAGGTTCCCACAGGCCGTGATATAGACAATGTTAATAAAGGGGCTTGAGCTCTTTTAAAGAAATTCTGAGGAGTCGTCAGAAACAGACTTCATTGGATAGATTTTTATCAAAAGTGAAATGTCAAAAAGCACAGATGATAACAATGAATCTAACATGATAGCTAAAGATGAAACCAAAGCTGAAGATATAATATTAAATATAGTTTTTTAAAAGTAGTTTTTTATTTCAAGTGTTTAATTTACAGATTTGGACTAATATATAAATACCATTCTATACATACATGTATAAGGGATTTTAATATTGATCATCTTTGTGTGTCATGTTTTTCGTTTTTTTTAGAAAAGTATCTATATACTTTCATCAACCAATAAATCAATTCAAAATAAGGCTGCGAATGTTATGTAATGTTGATGTTTGAGATCATGTATGAAACTTGTTGAAAGTATGTATGTAGTGTTAACATTGAATTAAAAAGCAATATAACATGGTATTAAAACATTGTCTATTTGTTATGGTTTATTACAAAAATGTGTTTACTAAATTTTAAAGCTATACTGAATGTTTTAACATTTTGTCCCCTACTACCGACTATAATAATAAGAAAGTCATTGTGCCCAACATACCAATCCCTTTGCTGTCTGTGTTGATTGAATTTTAGATAGACAAATGCAAAATTGTTTTAATTATTTATGAATTAGTAATGAAACAACTTATTCTTGTCCTAAATTTTCGCAATATAAATCTGTACTACTATCAGAAATTTAATATTTACATTTATCAGACAGTGCTGGTTATTAAAAGTTTCTCTTGCATTTTGTTACAAGTAATTAAAATAACTTCATATAAAAATTGCTGCTTGCTATTAAAATATTTTGTCACTGATATCTACTGGTTCAACATTAAATACAAAGATTTACATTGAAATAATCTTAGTCTTATGAGTACGTTTGTACTTGCTGAAAAACTGTCAAAAAGATTTGAGCTGCTCAGTTGTTACAAGGAACATCAGACATTACAAGTCCAGAAACATAAAAAACACTTGCAGTCCGTGTTAGTAAGGGTATTGAAAAAAAGCATAAAATTATGTTTGCCACAGGAAAAGCCTATACAAGCAGGCACTAAACCAATTTTGCTTTCTTCCAGTAAATTTGGCCGACCGCCAAGCACGAAATGACATTTGGCTAGGACTAGTGCTGCACGATAACATGATATAATTCGATATGGCGATATATTTCAGTGGACGATTTTATATTTGGCCAGTTTTCAAGCCAATATGAATATCGAAGCCGATATTTTATCGAAATATCGGCTGATTTTTTTTTGCAAAAATGGAGTTGTCTATTCTCTTTATTGCAACGAGGTGACAACTCCTGTTTTTCAACCAATATCCTCTCATATCGTTCATTTTAAAGCCTAACACCATATATCGAAAGAAGACAACTCCAATGTTCGATATTTTTCGATATTCGATATATTTTGAGACCAAATAATCGAATGTACATGCAACGATATCGTGCAGCACTAGCTAGGACAGATGCTAGAGCAGCCAGCACTATAGTTAGGGTAAATGAAGCAATGGCTTGCCTCTGCATCCCTTATCAGGCTACTGTAGGATGTAATTTTAAAACATTTATTATTACGTTTTTAACGACCATAATAACATCGTTAAAATTTAAACCAACACAATAATTTTATTGTCAATATTTATTACGTTATTATTTTGCAATTAATTATGATTAATTTCCTCAATATCAATGATTTATAATGAAAGGAACTTGGTGTCAATGCACAGTAGCAATTATTAACTTTATTATCTGTTTGAAACATCAATCAATGCATTGAGCACCGCGTGTTAAAAGCAGGGCTTCCGTCTATGTCACAATTTCCATTTCCGTAACATAACCATAATTTATTTCCATATAATTTCCATTTCCATAACATTTCCATAATTTATTTCCATATAATTTCCATTTCCATAACATTTCCATAATTGAATTCCATATTATTTCCATTTCCATAACATTTCCATAATTCTTTTTCTTATTATTTCCATTTCCATAACATTTCCATAATTCCATTTCCATTTATTTTAATTTCCATAAAATTTCCATAATTCATTTCTATATTGTTTCCATTTCCATAATATTTCCATAACATTTCCATATTTCTAAAATAAAATTTCTATATCCATTTCCATAAAATTATAGAAATGTTTGTGTTCATGGAAATGGATATGGAAAAGTAAACATTTCCGCAATATGTTTAGCGATCCCTGGTAGAAGAAAATAAGGCACACTGACACTCGCAGTACTACACAAGCAGCATGGCTCTAGAAATGTTTGGATTCACTACTGGCACCGCTTCAATAACTTGTAATAATTCAGAAGATGAGACAATAGAGAAGGAGTTAGCTCTGATAAATACCACTAATAAAACACATGCACAGATGTCTTGCAGAACATGCCCTCTCATCAGGGCCTTCGGGCTAGCTGGCATCTGGCACCTGCATTGAACCAAGAGCCAGCAAGCAGTGAATGTTGCTAGCCAAACTATTAGTGCGAGTATCTGGAGCTGTAGTATTACTACATGTAGAAGCTGTATCATGTATGTCTTTGTATACAACTTGTAATTACTGTAATAAAGATGTTCAGCAATTATTAGCAGCAGTTGAGTGTTTGGGCAAACGTTAAAATTAATATACACAACACTACTGATCGTTAAAATTAATATACACAACACTACTGATCGTTAAAATTAATATACACAACACTACTGATCGTTAAAATTAATATACACAACACTACTGATCGTTAAAATTAATATACACAACACTACTGATCGTTAAAATTAATATACACAACACTACTGATCATTAAAATTAATATACACAACACTACTGATCGTTAAAATTAATATACACAACTCTACTGATCGTTAAAATTAAAAAAAAACATTTCTATAACAACAAGCTAAATTGTGACAAAAACGTTAAAATTTTTAGCGTAATTAAATGCCATTCTACAGTAACTGGCAAAGAACAAGAATTCAAAAGCTCTTGCTAACTTCATTTTAGAGAAATGCTATAAACATGTTTTAATTTAGCTATGAATTTCGAATTCATGAAAAATATTATGTGAACATGAGCTGAAATTCATCAACTTTCTGCTAGTGTAATTGGCACGCAGCCAGAAGCAAACCTTGACATAACATATGTTAGGAACTGTGCCCTGTAAAATGGACAATCTGAATCTTACTTGGCTAACTGCAATAAATGTTAAATTTCTGAAGTTAATTTTATCAAAAACTAATGATAATTTTTTTAACATATTATATTGATTTTAAGTTTGAGGTGATCTGACTGCTAGGATGTTGCAATGATGGTTAGAAAACTAAAAAAAGTTTGCTATTGTAAGCTGATGTAGCGGCTTTCGCAGTGATGTAAGTAGACTGTAAGCCGATGTATTGGCTTATCAATAGGACTGCCATTTTCTTTTTTTACGAAGTCCACACATTAGGTAGACCAATCAAATTTTGTCTTGAACAAGACAATCTTGTTAACAACAATCGTACGCACCAAATAAAAAATACTTTGCTCAACTATTCCATTTCTTATTATTTTTCAAGAGGGGAAACCATATCGTTATTGTCATGGCAATAAGAAACACACCCTGTTCGTTCAACTCAAATAAAGCAACATAAATTTTTGAGAATCGGATTCACCAAACAATTTTATACTTATCTTGTAAACAATATTTTAACGAAGAAGATGCATTTTACAGTGAAACAATTTTTTTTTTGATTCTCAACATGTTGCTTAAAGGCTGCTTGAGCTAAGTCGGTAGGAATAATATTTTGGTCAGAATTTAATGCGATAGGAAAAGATTTAAATGAGAAACATGCGCAATATGACGTCGCTATTTGTTAACATTGTGCTAATTGATTATAGTAAATGCTTTTAAGTTGCACTCTTACTCGTCTTTATGCTGCCCGTATCTCCACAATGATAAATCCCATAATCTCATGGTTAGTAATCCTATAGTCACACATTTGGTGATCCCATAATCGCACATCAATTTTTTGATTGGGCATTTTAACCACGATCAGATTTTGTGGATTTTTATCTTGAAGCGTTCTAAACTTCAGAATAAATCTAACATCTAATCTAATAGCATAAACATTTAAAATGATTGAAAAAAGTACTGACATTTTCCCACGACCAAACAAGAGTGAAACGATTGATTGGGAGAATTATGATAAATGCACATGTGCAAACAACCCCCGAAAAATAATCCGTTAACGGCCGTCACCAAACCCTTGCAACGAAATCCTATCAACAAATTTAATTATTTTTCAGTAAAGTCGTTTAAGTATAATAATAATACAAAACGCATATAAACCTATTTAAATATGTTACCAAGCTTTTGAAAGGTTACCACAAATTCCTAAAACTAACCCGGCTGATCGGATTATACATAAATAGACAGATTTATTAGGACGAAAATCGTCACGAAACGCTTGAAAAGCTTTGTTTAATAAAAGTTGAGACCGGAAATTGAAACGCCGAGCAACAGAGAATAGAACGAAAACGTTTTGCCCCAAATCGCCACAAAACGCTTGATCAGCTTGGTTTATTAATAGTTTCGACTGACCTACGAAATGCCAATAAAGCCATGCGACAGATAGTAAAACTGTTTACTGTGTACCATTTGAGGCGTAGACCGATTTACAGGTACGAAAATGTGGTACACAGTTTATCAGCCTACGTTTTTGTCCAATTACCGAAGGTTTTTCAAATTATCTAGAACACCAGCCAGATTTCTTTACATCTTATCTACAAGGTAGGGCGTTACTACAACGCCCTTTTATGACAAGAATATTTCTTTATTTCACTCCGGTTTGCATAAAACTTCCAGACGCGTAAATGCCAAATTTCAAACTGTATATTACACATCAGTTTGCCGTTTAACTTTTAACCCATTCAGGCCTGTTCCCGGATATTTCGAAAAGAGTTGTGTTCTCCAGGGCCTGTTCCCGGAGTCCCACGGGTTAAACTTTGATTTGCTCTAATATTTAGCTGTTAAGGTACATCGGTTTTATTCATTCACCAAATGAAGTTTAGGAGTCTGGGCATCATTTTGATACCAAATATGTGATTGGACAAAATATTTTTAACTAACAAATTACGTGATAGATATCAGCTGTTTTGAAAATTTGTTGATCGCCATTTTGGAAAAGGTTTATCCGAACGATGGCAAAGTTTTCAAGTAAATTAAATGTGGTAATCAGCTCAGGGGAAGAAAATAGCAACGAAAGTGATGTGCAGGAAAAAAATGAGAACTTTTTGATGGAAAAAGGTAAGTTTTATGTGGCTATTTATAGAATTTTACCGAAAAAAAAGATAAAAAGCCGAAATTTTTCTTGTGAATTTCAAAAAAACTTTATTCTAACAGTGTAAGATATGGATTTTTTCATGATACACATGATTATAACATTTTCAATCCAATAAAATTTAGATCTTTTTGCAGCATGAACTCATCACTCTATTACCCCATAATAAATAATAATTTTATGATTTCCTTGTAAAACTTAAAGATAATAAAAATTTCCTATTTCATTTATATCCAATAGTTCAACCCACAGTTAGTCAAGCATATAATTCTCGACATCTACTATAAACTAGCCCCAACCACTAGGCTCTAATATTGGTTGAAAGAGGACACTTACCACAGTAATCATCTTCATGACTTTCTGTGTTTATATCTGCAGTATCAAAAAATATTTGCAATTTGTATTACCAATTGTTAGCTGCAGTAGACTTTTTATTTTCAATTTTTTATCAGGTATTTACCCTGGAAAGCTACTAAAGCACAATTTTTCTAGGCTGTACGAGAAGTTTGAAAGCAAATAGGTTGCTTACTACCGATCGTATTTGCTACATGTAGGTGAAGACAGTCAAGGGCTTGTGAGTGATGATGCCATTTATGATGAGCATAGGGCTTCAACACCAATATCTAATGAATACTGCATCAAGTAACTTTTAATGGGAGCAAATATGCATGTGTAGTTGGCATCAAATAACTCTCACCGTGTCATCATTTTTTTATGAACACACCCATATTATACTTGTATATATTGTTTCGTTTTCATGCATATTCATTTTTACTGTATTTTTTACAATGTATTTTACTGTATCTTTACACTTATCTTTTTGCTGGTGATTGATTGTCTGTTAGCTGGTAATTTGAGTATCTTTTTTATGCATAATATATTCATAATAACCTCTGCAATGCATTTCAATATAAATTAACAAATTGTTTGATTATATAATTGATAAAACTGTCAGTGACATAGTGTTGGTTAGAAGCTAGTAACACCTGTTCTATTGCTTGGAATTGAGAAATCCTTTTTTTATTTGCTGCTGATAAAGTTTGCTATCAATCTAACATACATGTAGGTCCAACAATGTCAGTACCAAAAATGTGCTAGTGAGCTGCTATGAAACATAAAAAACAATTTTGATCCAAAAGAAGTTCACAGAAGTATTAGAAATTGTGGTTAGTAGAACTTGTAAAGGTGGACAAAAATTAATATCAAATGGTAGCCTGGAACGTCTTTGTTAAGCTGCAAAAAACAAATCAAGATTATTTGGAAAATAACTCTAGTTATAGTCAGTTTTGTGTAGCTCTATTTTAATTGTAAGGCTAGTGAAAAATTAATTAGGCTGGGGAAGCAGTCAACCAATAAATAATTAGTCCTTAATGGGTTAATATTGCATTTCAGAGATATAATAAACATATTTCTTTATTGTTGGCATTGTTGTTGTTAGTTAAATTACGTACAGCAGGTTAGGTCTACAGCTTGAATTAATATTTATATTATTATTGTAAAACATAAGTTTGAGATAGTTAAATATTTATTTTAATAATATTTATTTCTGTTACATATCATTGTCAAAACCGTTCTACATTCAACACAACCAACTTTCAAACTGTATATTACAATATATTTTACTTTTAATATTGCATTTCAGAGATATAATAAATATATTTCCTTATTGCTGTTGTTATTTAAATTTCGTACAGTAGTTTAGGTTAACAGCTTGAATTAATATTCCCATGACCAAGCAAGAGTGAAGCAATTGATTGGGAGATTTTTGATAAATGCACATGTGCACACAACTCCCGAAAAATTATCCGCTAATGGCCGTCACCAAACCCTTGCAACGAAATCCTATCAACAAATTTAACTATTTTTCAATAAAGTCGTTTAAGTATAATAATGACACAAAACGCATCTAAACCTATTTTAATATGTTACCCAGCCTTTGAAAGGTTACCGAAAATTCCTAAAAATAACCCATCTAATCGGATTATACACAAATAGACAGATTAATTTGGACGAAAATCACTACAAAACGCTTGAAAAGCTTGGTTTAATAGTAGTTAAGACCAGAAATTGAAATGCCGAGCGACAGGGAATAGAACGATGAAGTCTTGCGCATTTCACGAAAAAAAAGTGCACTTTTCACCAGTCAATAGCATTGTCGAATGGACAAAGGTTTCGGCAATTAACATAGGAGTACATAAATCGTTTCATTCTTGCCGATTTCAATTTTTTTATTCCCAATTTCATTTGCCGACACATTTGAGTACTTTCGTATTCTAACTGATGTCCAACGCAGTATAAGTAAAGGAAATGACGATGATATTTTTTATCGGTTCTTATGAGATTATTGCAATAATTAATTATAAGTTTGGATGACTACCGAACAATGGCTATGTAGTACAGATTTTTTTAAAATCTAACGCAGTGTAAATAAAGGGGATTTCGATGATATTCTAACGGTTTTAATAAGATTAATACAATAATTAATTATAAGTTTGGATGACTACCGAACAATGGCTATGTAGTACAGATTTTCTAAAAATCTTTACAAGTATCACAACTTTGTGATATTGTTAGCTATGACGTTTTGAAATGGATCGACATTGTGCATTGTTTTTTATTATTACTATACTAACTAGAAATTCCACTATCATACAGCCCACGACCAAAGTGAATATTGGACAAAAAGAAAGGGTACTGACGGTTGAGAAATGCAATATTAGCAGTCAAATGGCACTGCAGCGCAACAGGATAACTGCAATGGTAGCTGTAATGTACTGGGTGTGGGTGTTATTATATACAACAAACACAATAAGGAAAGGAAAATATGTTTATATTTTCCCCCTGCAATAGGAGAAATGCAATATTGGCCAATATAAGAAGTAAAATGCACTGATATTATTAGAATAATCATTATTATTAATATAGTAATAATAGAAAACCAATGCACAAATTTCTTTACATTTCAAAACGTCATAGCTAACAATATCGAGAAGTTGTGGTATTTATATATGTTTTTAGAAAATTTATTTAAAAAGTGTTTGGTTATGACCAACAGCAATAATGAAAAGAAAATATTATGTCTATTATAATCTCTCCCCTGCAATAGGGGAAACGCAATACTGGCCAATATTAGAAGTAAAATGCACTGATATTATTAGAATAACCAAAATTGTTAATATAGTAATACAGTGATAATAGAAAACCTATGAGCGTTCACGCATCTGGAAGATTTCTGCAACCTGCAGCAAAATAAAAGCTGTTATAAAAGTGTTATAAAGCTGTAGGCCTAATCTACTGTAATGTATGTAATTCAACAACAATAAGGAAATATGTTTATTATAACTCTGAAATGCAAAATTAGATGTAAAATGGCAAGCTACTGTGTACTATATACAGTTTGAAAGCTGGTTGCGTTAAATGTAGAACGGTTTTGATAGCGATATTTAACCAAAAGCGAGTATGAGCATTCACACGTCTGAAAGTTTCATGCAAACTGCAGCAAAATAAAAAGTTTTCTCGTCATAAAAGGGCGTTGTAGTTCTTCCCTAGCCTGTATAAAAGTTGCGAAGAATTTTAAAACATGAAACCTTGGGTGATTGGACAAGAAAAATGTAGGCTGATAAACTGTGTACCACAATTTCGTACCTATAAATTGGTCAACGCTTCAAACGGTCTATGTTTATTTCAGAAACCTTGAACTAAATTTGATTACAAGTAAACAATGCCATAGGCTGGTGAAATGTGCATGTTATTTTTTCGCAAAATGCGCATGACCTTATCGTTCTATTCTCTGTCGCCCGCCGTTTCAATTTCCGGTCTTAACTTTTATCAAACCAAGCTTTTCAAGCGTTTTGTGACGATTTTCTTCCTAATAAATCTGTCTATTTGTGTATAATCCAATCAGATGGGTAAGTTTTAAGAGATTTTCGAGAATGTACAAATACTTGGTAACTTATTTAAATAGGCCTATATGTGTTTTGTATCGTTATTATCCTTTAACTAATCTACAAAACGATGGTTAAATTTGTTGATGAAATTTTTTTACAAGGGTTCATCTCATTGTTGATGGATAATTTTCGTAAGTTGTGTGCACATGCATTTATCATAAAAATTCCAAAACTTCGCATCTTCTCGTTTGGTCGTGAGATATTAGTGGTTATTCTAATAATAATATCAGTGCATTTTACTTCTAATATTGGCCAATATTGCATTTCTCTTTTTGCAGGAGGAGAAATATAAACATATAATCTTTTTCTTTCATTGTTGCTATTTGTTGTATATAATAACACCCACACCCAGTAAGTTTCAGCTACCATTGCAGTTATCCTATTTGACTGCTAATATTGCATTTCCCAACCATCAGTACCCTTTCTTTTTTCCAGTATCACTTTGGTCGTGGGCTGTATGACAGTGGAATTTCTAGTATAGTAAAATCGTCTGAAATTTAGTAAAAGTTAACCTGTAAACCATTTACACCCTAGGCCAAAATTGTTAAGAAACCAGTTCGCGAAGGAAACCGGAAACTTTTCTCATGATTCTATATAAATACTGGTTACTTTAAAGTAATGAATACAAATGATTGTAGAATGACTGATGAGTCAAATATGTAGAAATACAATATGGAAAACAGTCCCTAATGTTTCTGAAGTTGATTATAATAATATATTCAGATATAGAATCAGTGATAGGAAATTGGATTTATTATATGTATATAAAAAATATAGTATATGTGTATTAAATGAGTTAGATGATATGGAACAGGAAGTGCTAGAAAACAAAAGAAACATAGAAACTAAAAGAATAAATAATGTTATGATGGCAATGGTAGAATAATGTCACCTACATGCAATCTTTTTTATGACCTCATGTTAGGACATCAAAAGAGTATCTGCTTAATACGAAGCAACCAAACCTTAATCATATGGAGTGAAACCTCAGGATACGTTTACCCTAATATACAATTTTGTTCACCTTAAAAAGTTAAACTTGGTAAGGTTTTCACCTTACCATACAAGTTGTTTTTACCATCCGAGTTCAAGAAAATCTTCACCTAAGTTCCAATTTGGCAGCCAGTGTGCCTATTGCATATGTCGAATTCTTAAAGATGCCAAATTTTAGTTGGCCAAAAATATTTTCACAACATTTGGAGGAGGCATGATCAGCGAATTGTCTCAGGTGAGCATTCCACACGGGAAACTTTGTGAATATTACATAAGCGAGAGCAAATGATCTTTTTAACGTTATACTTACATTTACTGTCAAATTTTATTGAGAATGCGTATATACATAACTGCAAGTCTCTATAATTAATTTGTAAGCTATGTAATCTGAGACCGATACAAACGTTACAAAACAAAGGAAAAATATTATTTCTAGGCAACAAAGATGGAGACCAGTATTCAATAGGAAGAAGGTTGTTAATATTGCCAAGGAATATGGTCACAACCAATCAACAATTGCAATAATTGCAATTGTTGATTGGTTGCGACCATATTCCTGAACGGATTTAAAGCAAATATTGTTTTTAATCCGTTCAAACAAGCGAAGGGAAGAGCTTGCGACTGACAACTTGAAGGAGTTGGAACCCATGAATGGGATCAGCATTCAAGAGGACCGACAATTTACTGGTGGCAAGGAAGAAGAGATAAAAGACCTACTTTGTCAGACATAAATGAAGCTATAAGTTGGTACGAAAACCTTACTAGGTTTATTGAAAATAAACATCCAGAAAAGTTTTCCACAGGTCGTGTTATGGACAATGATAATGAAAGGTGCATTGGCTATTTCAGAAAAAAATTGAAGAGTAGTCAAAAACAAACGTCATTGAATAGATTTTTTTTCTCAAAAGAAAAGGGTTGAAAAGAACAGATGATAAAGTTACAGTGAATCTAATAAAAGGGTAAAGATGAAAGCGCAGTTTAAGAAGTGCTGCTAAATTGAGTTTAAAAAAAATTATAATTTAGAGTGTTTTATTTATTGATGTTGACTGATACATAAAAACTGCACAACATTTTTTAATGGAAATCATTATTTATACTTTTATTTTCATTGCATTTTTTCATGATTTATTCATTCAATTTTATGTTTTATTGTATTTAATGTTTAATATTGTTTCTTTTTACTTCACTTTACGTTTTATGTTTTTGTTTAATCATGTCTTTGCAGGCGGGTGTATTTTGTACTACGTAAATAAAAATCATATTGTGTGTAACTCAAATATAACTAGCTATTAAATATAGCTGACAAATCCACGTTACATTCTAGAACTTGCTAATGCTTTATATGATATAATTACACACAAACTTATGTATGTATAGTCATTGATTATTGCGCAAAGCTCATACAAGAGGAACTACACCCTTTTCTTGATCCTTATATAAGCTTTAGCTAGCTAGCTATTGTCTGCATTGCACCAGCATTTACAGGGCATCAGAAAGCATCATGCTTAATAAGTGATGATGTGTATAGACGTTAGAATGAAAGTTAAGGCATCATCCTCAATAAATGATGATGTGTGTGGATCTTAGAGTGAAAGTTAAGGCATCATCCTCAATAAATGATGATGTGTGTGGATCTTAGAGTGAAAGTTAAGGCATCATCCTTAATAAGTTATGATGTGTGTAGATTTTTACACTTTGCAGGGAATTCTAATCATCACTTTTGGTTCTAATGGCACAGTTAGTAGTTTTGGTGTTCTGGTGGAAATATGAGAAAAAGAGTAGAAGTAAATGTTATATATGACATACTGTTACCTAATTAGAAAGACCGCAAGCAGAAATCAAAGTTGGAAAAGTAGAAATGCTGTTTTACTTTCCCTTTGCGGCAAGAGGCTAATAAGATTCAGTTTCGGTGTCTTGTTGATGTTTGCTTTTATCATTGGTTTTAGTGTCTTTGTGGGGTTGTCGGTTTTAGGTTTTGGCTTCCACGTTGATTGTTAGGTGTCGGTGCAGTGCCTGTTTGACTTCTTGCTCCTTTGGTTTTATTGGTCGGTTGTTTCAGTTTGTTGATGGCATGTGTTTATTTGAACTTTAGTTTCCCTTAATGGCTTATGCCATTTAGTTTTTGTTGGTCAGGTGTTTCTATGTGGTACGTCTATCTGAGTGATTTTATTGTGCGGTCTTTCTAATTAGGTTTTAGTGTTCGGATTTGAATTTAAATTTTTTCTCTTCTCCTTCTTTTTCTATTATCTTGCCAGACAAATTTCTGACAAACCACTATGAAGATGTTTAAACATTAATGAAATGCTAAAACAATTTAATCATGTCTCTTCGATGTTAGCTGTATTTAAAATTGTCAAACATTTCTATTGACAAATGTCGAAATATGCATTTAGCCTATTTCTAGCTTGGTGATTTTATAGATTTAAAAAATCCTTGTTTTGACTCATGACTAACCTATTTGAGATTTGTATTTGTTGAGGAAAGTTTCGCAGAAGAGGAAAAGTGACTTGAAGTCAAAAGAACTCTATACAGATATAAAGATGAAAAGTATTTTCATAAGAAGGCTAGTAGCACAGAACCTTTTACCACGTCGTCAACAGCCAAAGAATGCAACAGACTAGCTCAGCATAAATCTAATCATACAGAAAGAAAGTGGCATGTTATATCACAAGCAACACACCGGACAACTCGAAACAAGGCACAAGATAAAGTCTCAAGTCAATATTCTCTACAGAGAGCTCAATCCTAAATTCATTGACATGAAGAAGATGGTGCTTTTGCTAGACAAGATGACAAGATAAACCACTACGTAAATCCATCATCATCAATACGCCTAAGAGCAAACAGAACTAACCCATTAACCAATAACCTGCTGTTAAACCGATTGACTGATTGACATCATTTATATGTAGTTTTGCAATTTTGATGATTGCAAAAAAGTAGACCTATAACACTGGAAAAATAGGTAATGTTTGTTGCCAACCCGTATGTTTATTTTTGTCAACTGAGTTACAAAAAAACAAGGCCCGTGTTTAGAAAATTATTTTGTTAGCACCGAACTATGTATTAGTTAATAAACTCACATATCCTTACTTGCCTTTGTTACAAACTTTATTTCCATTGCATGATACAGCGTCAAAACCTAAAAATTGTTTTTTCTCAAAACTACCAATTGTGACATCACAGGTATTTTTCATTGTAGTCTAAATATGTGTTCAACGGGTTGAATTTTTCAAACTTTTGTTCTTGGTAAACCTAAATAATGAACATAACTGTAATATTTCAATATTCATTGACCAAGAGCCAGTTGAATTTTGAGTTTTCAAATGCGGAAATGATCGTCTTAGAGAAATTTGAACCATTCAATTTTATTGTCATGTGAAAAAACTTTATTTTTTTGTAAATGGGTTGTATCAGAATATTTCATGTGAGTAATAATCTAACGTATCATGTGTGGGACACTCATTTAGAGATGCCGATCAAAAACATTTTTGTTTTGTTGTAAAAAAACGTAACGCAGCCATGAATAATAGCACCTGCATAAATTGTCAAAAATCATTGTTTAAAAAGTTATTGTCCTTTTGAAAGCAGAAAGATGTCAAGTTCCCATGCCCATTTACAGCTTTGTAAATACTAATTCATTAGAAGCGAATAACTAAAAATATTGTAGTTGCAATCAATCTGAACATCATTAGTCAAGTATTGTTAATTGTTTATTATTGTTGAAAAAACTAGCGTCAGTATTACCATATAATGCAACTCAGCAACTCTTTTCTCCAGTACTTTAAACTATCCTTCTAAAAGTTTCGAATAATTTGACATTGTATCTTAATCAATGCACTTGTGAGGACTAATAATTACCTGTTGTATAGTTATATTTCGATTATGCAGATTAAGGCTAAAGTTAAAACTTGAATGAGAAAAAGAAACAATAACATGTATTATTGTACAGAGCGTGGCTTGGAGCTTTTTCCAATGCTTATACAAACATTCCAATTGTTTTAAGTAATTCAGATGGATTATTACTGTTGCTGTTATGTGTGGCTGATACAACAAAACCTGAAAAATGCTTAAAATAATGTTTGGGCACAAAAGTTAGGTAGCATTTAAGTAAATGTAATATTTTTATAGTTATAAATACATATACTACAAAAATGCAAATGAGGTTTTCCAATGGGTTTCACAACAATTCGAGGGTGGCACAACTCCTCACCCGCCCAATTGCCAAGTATTCGACAAGGTCTGTTGACACCTTTACAATTGTTTTACAAAAATAATATTAAATTATGAGCGTAGAAGTCTTAGTTGTCAGAGATTGTTAGATAGTCGTCCCCAATCAACTTACACATTTAGACATTTAGGTAACAAGTCAGAAAGAGCTCACAATTTTAATCCCACGTTAAAAATATCCTCAGTTATAGTTATACGGGGTCACGAGTTCAAATCCTCTGCGACGCAATATTTTTTTCAACGTTCAACTGTAACTTCAGACAGAGAATTCGATGGACAGACAGACACATCTTCAATTATACTAATGATTTAACATGTAATGCATCAGTTTCATTGATACATTACATTACTTTTCAAATTAGTTAATTTACATAAGATTTCTTTAACAAACTTTTAAAACTTTCTCAAATTTAAAAAAATGAAAAAATAGCTTAGAATTCTATTATATTTGAATCATAAGGAAACTCATTTTTAACTTTAAAAGAATTAGCAAAAAATTGAAATAAAATTTCAAAATCGTTTTGAAATAACTTATTTAATCTTTAAATGCTTGCTTTAAATAATTACCTTTTTAAAACAACTTACTTTTGAACTACATTAGAAAGTCAACCTTATCAATTTTATACCTACAGGTACTCACCAACAATTAGCCAGCCAATCATGGCAACTGGGCCAGAGCAAATATCAAGCAACCCTAATACAAAGCACCTTCAGGACACGATTACCCTGTCATACAAAACAAACTACAACTTATTTGAATCTCTTTTATAAGTATTAGCTAGCTATCTATTGTCTGCATTGCATCAGCATTTACAGTGTACCAAAAAGTATCCTCAATAAGTGATGAAGTAGGCAATCTTCCACATTGCATCAAGTTGGCTTGTTTTCTTCTAGCAGTCTCTGCATCAGCAAGAAATAATGCGCAATAATTGATAAATTCAAAGATTAATATATTATGTCGCAATACGAATTCTCAAATGACTGCAGACCAATTTTGTACCCAGTAGTGGACAATCAACAAAAGTGGAATTATTTTAAACACCTTTCAACAGCAGAAAAACAAAGAGAGTGAACAACTGCAATCTCTATATTATTTTTCAGACTGATCAGCCTGATGAGACTGACAACTCCTAATAATGATTTTCCGCACAAGAAATATTAGTGGAAGGTTGACTTGCAACAGAATTCACATTACAGTTATTTAGTATCAAAAGATTCGCCATGTCTTACTCTGTTGTGCTGTAGGTGCCAAATATGTGGAAATGTGATTACAAGCTCTTTAAAACTCAAAAACAAAAAGCTGTTGTAGATCGGAATATATTTATTTATCTGACTTAGTCATTACAATTTGGTTATCGTCTTGTCACATGATGTTCCCAAGTGAATTGAAAGGCCAATAAAAAGCTCAATATAAATCTTATTGTAGCACTAGTTTATGACAAACACTTCGGGTTTTTTTGAAGACCCGTATAGAATATAGATGCTCACTACTTTACAGTTTTGTTTTGGCATTATTCAATCGTCAAGTTATTAAAGTAGCTCAGCCACATATATACACCTTCGTTTTGATGAATAAGAAGTAGAGGTCTGACCTACTAATATCTGCTGTCCAATGGTCTATACTCGCATGCTGTCTATAGTTTAATGATTGCTATTTTAAAATGGCAATCATCATGTTTGTGTGCAAACAGTTTCGCAGGTAAAGGACAAACATGAATCGTTTCCATTTATGCTAGCTGCTGTCAATTTATCTAGTTAGAACATGCCTGAGTTGAAGATTATTGACAGTAAATTTTAAATAAATTTAAACAATTTAAAAAGACCAAGTATGATATCAAGTAGGTGAGAGTGTTAGAAATTCCCTTCAATACCACAGCGATCATGGGCAAGTCTAAAGTCTAAACCTAGCATCAAATTAAAGCAATTTAAAGAGACCAAGTATGATATCAAGTAGGTGAGAGTGTTAGAAATCCCCTTCAATACTTCAGTGATCATGGGCAAGTCTAAAGACTAAATCTAGCATCAGATTAAAGCAATTTAAAAAGACCAAGTATGATATCAAGTAGGTGAGAGTGTTAGAAATCCCCTTCAATACCTCAGTGGTCATGGGCAAGTCTAAAGACTAAATCTAGCATCAAATTAAAGCAATTAAAAAAGACCAAGTATGATATCAAGTAGGTGAGATTGTTAGAAATCCCCTTCAATACCTCAGTGATCATGGGCAAGTCTAAAGACTAAATCTAGCATCAAATTAAAGCAATTTAAAAAGACCAAGTATGATATCAAGTAGGTGAGAGTGTTAGAAATCCCCTTCAATACTTCAGTGATCATGGGTAAGTCTAAAGTCTAAATCTATCATCAAATTAAAGCAATTTAAAAGAGACCAAGTATGATATCAAGTAGGTGAGAGTGTTAGAAATCCCCTTCAATACCTCAGTGGTCATGGGCAAGTCTAAAGACTAAATCTAGCATCAAATTAAAGCAATTTAAAAGAGACCAAGTATGATATCAAGTAGGTGAGAGGGTTAGAAATCCCCTTCAATACTTCAGTGATCATGGGCAAGTCTAAAGACTAAATCTAGCATCAAATTAAAGCAATTTAAAAGAGACCAAGTATGATATCAAGTAGGTGAGAGTGTTAGAAATCCCCTTCAATACCTCAGTGATCATGGGCAAGTCTAAAGACTAAATCTAGCATCAGATTAAAGCCCAATCGAGTTTATCAACAACACACTTTAGCCAACTTTGAATAAATGATGTACCCAAAAGCTAACCACTTGTAAGAATTGAACTGATGAATATATCAGCAAATAATCAAAAGGGGTGGGTGACTCCAATGATAACAATTAAAAAAGAAATAAAACAGGTTGAGAGTTGTGTTATGTGATGTGGTATTCAGCGTTCAGTCACACAGCCTTTAAAAAAGCCTAAGAGATTTTCTTTTGATCAGTGCACATAATGACAAAGTCAAGTAGTGTTCATTTACAGCAGATAAGTGTAAGCGTGTTGATACATCACTAAAAGGTTTAGCTTGAGATCTCAAAAACTTTTTAGCAATTTTCTTCATAGAAATTCCTTGCTCACATAAAAAACTCTGGCAGGTTGTTGCAGATGATTGCATGCGGGCAATGATTGAAAATGCAAATTTTTGCTTGCGTTTTCACGACATAACCAAAGTCCAAAAATTAACAAATGATCCAAAGGCTATAACACATACATATGTAATGCACCAAAAGAAGTACTAAGATTACACAATTAATAGTTAGTTATTTTTAATAAATTTACATGCAGTACATTATAGAAAGCTGTCAAGGGCTACTTTGTTTATAGTTACACTGGAGGCAGCCATTGTTTATGAACTGATGATTGGCTCTTGAAAGAAAAGCTCGTTTTCTGATCAAAATGAGCTGTTTGTGATCTTTACTGGTTCACTTGAAGATTTAAGGGTAGAACAACTCCAAGACAGTGAATACATTGTTAGGTTAGGATTAAGTCAACAGGTGAGATTTATGAAGAATAATTGTATTACATTATATTTCTAAGTTGTAGAACAATTTTACAACATATAAAATGTAACTATAGGTGAAGAAATTGAATTTATTTTATTTAGGTGCTTTAGATTCTGTATTCATACTATAGAAAAGTTCATGTGTAGATTTTTTTAAAAATAATTATATAAAAATGATTGTTGCATTAGACATTTGATAAGCATTTTTTTTAGTTCTACGCATATCCATAAACTTGGAGTTATCTCGTACATGCCACTGCCAGAGATAGATGATAGACGCGGTCACATATATCTCCTATATCCATCTATAAATGCTTTGTAAAAGGACCATGAACAAATTAAATACAAAATTTCAGCATATACAAATTGATCTGGCATGTAGAAAACGCGCAGTTTACAATATACTTGAAGATTTCGAGCAATGGCTTTTAACAATGCTTTGCTTATCAGTTCTGTAAAGGTAAGTGTAAGTTTTTAAATGAAAATTTTAAGGTTTATGTAATCAGAACCTGAATGCCTCACAGGTACTGAGTAGTTTACGACCACATATGTAGTATAAAAGCTCCTTAAATGTTGAGTCAGTGTGTTTTAACGTACCTACAAGCATCCAGGAAAGCATTCAATGCTAGCACCAGCTGCAGCAGCAAAGTTAGTAGATTTCTTTAAAAAATGCCCTTAAAACTACTTTGTTGTGATTTAGCTATCTTGTAAGTATTACAAAAGCCTGCGAATAAAAAGTGAGAACTATCAAACCCATACTTACGTACGTTTCATCACACAAACGTTCTAAATGCAATGACTGGTGAATACAATGACTCTATAGTGGAAGGAATTTGAAATATTCAACTCGCAAAGTTTTCAAAAACTCCAGGTTTTTTGACTGAAAATGTTGAGGCTAGTGAAATCTAAAAAATAAATGAAACAATATATGTTTAATTCAAATTTATTCCTTAACTAACTTGAATTAACTTTAATAGAAAGTTAGTTCAAAGTTGCAAAGAAAGGCTAGGTATTCGTCTGTAGTCAGTCGAAGCACTCAAAAATGGCTTCATAGAAAGTCAGAAAATAATTTTTGTAAACCAGTTTTTGCACCCAAAACAAGAATCATACCCTAGACCAACAAGCTTTGCATTAATAGTTTTAATCACACAAAATCTGACTCTTTGTTAGTGTCTCCCAAACAACAACAAAACAATTTTTATCAAAATCAACTTACGCATAACTTTTCAAAAGGTTTGATTGACTTCACTGAGATTTAAACTCGGGACCTGTCGTATCCTAAACATAAATCACGTCATAAAACCATCAAGATTTGAACTTCGTAAACTGAAATCTACCTTCTGGGTAGTGTCTCCCAAACAAAAACAAAGCAAATTTTAAAACAAACTTTCAGAGAGTTTTTTAAATTTTTTGGACTTGATCGAGATTTAAGCAGGGACCTCTCACACTCAGAATAAGAATCAGTTTGTAGACCATCAAGCTACTAATAAATGTAACAAAATTTAATGCTTCGCAATATCTCCAAAGCAGCAAGACATATATTGAAACACACTGAAAGATTGTTTTTAGGATTCTGGCAAGCTAAACAAAATTTAAAGCCACAACCTTTCGCACCCAAACCGAGAATCATATTTCTAGGCAATCAAACCAATAATGTTGTAATAACCCATGTTTGGTAAAAATTAAAATGCTAACGTATTGTTTTTTGCAGCGAACAATTTCATTTGCAAGAACAAACGCTGTGTCCATCAATCTGTGCAAACTAATTCCAAAAGCGTTGAAAAAAATTGTCATGCATGGGTATTGAACACACAGCTTTATGCATACGGAAAATTATGAATAACATCTCGTTAAAACGGTGTGCTCATTCTAGGCACAACATGATATTAAAAATACTGGTAAAGTAATTTACATTAATTGACACCCTCTGGCACAACTTGATTAATATCTGGGTATCTTCCTAATGCAACAATATTTCAACACTTAGTTCCATTTTAAACCTATCATAGATAATAATGCAAAACTGTTATGTGAGCATTTCTGAGTGCCCTAAAGGGTTTATCACAACAGAGTTGCATTCATGAATTTGAGAAAAACTTCTACAAAACATGGATGCAGTTTTAATAATTCATTTGTGGGAAGATAACTGCTAATCTGAATTTTTCGAAACATTTTTAAATTACAAAAGATACTTTGAGAACTCAGTTACTGTAGCGCATTGTGATTTTGAAACAATCTGCAGTCGATGAACAAACTCTTTATTTATAAAAGCTCTCCCTATCATCGGGTTTTCCTCTCATATATTTAAATATTGGTTCAAACTGTTAGACTGCCTTTTGGAAGTTATTATATAATTTCATTTGTACAACTCTTTTCAGACTCTGACTTTTAAATGCATGAAAAAAAGTTTAAGGCTACAGTTTAAATAGCTCCTTATGCAGCACAGCAGTTTATACCAATTAAGTTAGGCCAAAAAGGGAAAAAACCATTTCAAAAACAACATTTTGTATTAATATTGCGTTTCATTCTATAACACAATATAATTAATTATAAAATGGTCAAATCATTAAATTGGAATTATGCCATTTAGTAACTTATTTTAATTCTTGGATTAAGGTGGCCAAAAGCTTTTGTGCAATAGTAAAATTGGAAATGTGTCAGATACATCGCATTGTAAAATGAGGCGGTAACTAAAACTGCAATATGTTGGACGATTTAGTGTGAAGAGATCTTTGCAGTTTGTGGTAGCATACATTTTCAAATAGGTCTGCGCGAATCCATCAAAGAATCTTTTGTACCACGACCAAAGCCATTGTTTCAGAGCACCGTGATAAATGCATATGTGCACACAACTCAGGAAAAGTATTCATCAACACCGTCGCAAACACTTGTACCAAAATCTCATCAACAAATTGCACCATTTTTCTGTGGAGTCGTTAATGTTTAATAACGATAAAAAACACATATAAACCTACATGTATTTAAATATGTTACTAAGGCTTTGAAACTTGTAGACAATATCCTAAACCTTACCTATCTGATCGGATAATACATAACTAGACAGATTAATTTAGCCTAAAATTGCCATTAAAACCCGCCAACCCTTTTTTAATCAAAATTAGGACCGACCAACGAAACGCCGATAAAGCCGTGCGTCTGAGAGTAGAACCATTAAGTTGTGTGCATTTCACGAGAAAAATGTGCTCATTTCACCACTCTATGGTATTGTCCAATTGCCGAAGGTTTCTAATATCTTCCCGTTTTTAATATATTGCAAAAATATTTAATTATAAGAGAAATTATTTGATTTTACAAAATTATTATAAGATTTAATTATAAAAATAATTACTCGAATTTATTTATCCGAAGGTTTCTGTAATTAACATAGACAGTTTGAGACGTAGACCAATTTACAGGTACGAAATTGTGGTACACAGTTTATCAGCCTAAGTTTTTTGTCCAATTACAGAAGGTTTCATTAAATTATTTAGAATGTTAGCCAAAATTCTTTACATCTTATGTACAAGATAGAGCTGAACTACAATTTTGCCCCTTTATGACGAGAAAATTTTTTTTATTTTGCTCAAGTTTGCAGAAAACTTCCAGATGCGTGAATGTTTATGCTCGCTTTCTGTTACAGATTGCTACAAAAACCATTCTACATTTAACGCAACCGGCTTTCAAACTGTGTATATTACACAGCAGCTTGCCATTCTACTTCTTATATTGCATTTTTCCTATTGCAGTGGGGAGATATAAAAATATCATATTTTCCTTTCATTATTGCTGTTGGTTGTACTTAATAACACCCAGTACATTACAGCTACCATTGCAGCTACCATTGCAGTTATGATATTGCACTGCAGTGCCATTTGAATGCTAATATTGCATTTCTCAACCAGCAGAAACCTTTTTTCCTGTCACTTTGGTCGTGGGCTGTATGACAGAAGAATTTCCAGTATTATTTCAAATCGCTAATTGGTTTATAAAAAAGGGAGAAAAATCATTAAGTAGCCGAGTGGCTTGTTTTCATTCCTATTTTGAGACAATAATTTAAGCAGACATCTCAGATGCCATTGAGTTTGGCTAATCTATATCGGCACCCACAAGTCGTCCGAAAAACCTCCTCCTTTTGATGTACGTAATATGGACTCAAATGTTTCGAGCTTAAGTTTTTATTGAAAATTGCTAGTTTACACCGCTCTAATTAGAACCCAGTTTATTCATCGTTTATATCCGCTACACACATTGTCAAGCTTTGAGAAGTCATGAACTGCACTAACTTACAAATAATTGTCCAGATGACTGGATGGAGTTTGTGCGGTTAAAATTAAAATGCCAAAGTATTCTTTTTCGAGGCTAACAACTCAATTTGCAAGAACAAACGCTGTGTTGTTCTTGCAAAAACAAAAACAGCAAATAGGAAAACAAACAATTAGTACCTTTGATAAGGTGGCGGTCGAGGAACCCAGATGGCACGGGTTCGAATCCACGACAACGTAATCTTTTTTCTCCTTTGAGAAGTGGCCAACTAGCAGCCACCAAAAGAACCGTTTCACATGCTCGCAATTCACATTCACTTCTGTTTACACTTTCACACAACCTCATTCATCGAAATATTTTCACAAATATACTTCACGCATTCAATAAAACCAAGTCTATTGTTCATAAGCGTCTATTTCAACGTCATTTTAATGCTGTCACTTGCAGCAGTGATATCTTTAACCTAACGTGAAAATTCATTCAATTTTTAACCTTAGCATGAAGGACTACATAATTATCGTTGTCTGATAAACATGAGGAGCCTGTTGGGTCAACCGTGAAATAATCAAAAAGCGCTGCAGAAATTAATCGTGAAGTATGGGTCAAAAGATCAGATTACGACTAGATGATTAGACCAAGCTGAAACAAAACTGTAAAGTAGCGAGCATCTATATTTAATACGGGGTCTTCGGTAAAACCCAGTGTTTGTCATAAACTAGTGCTACGAGAAGTTTTATATTGAGCCTTTTATTGGCCTTTCATGTTACGTGCGAACATCACGTGACAAAACAATAACCAAATTTAATGACTACGTCAGAGAAATAAACTGATTTCAATCTATGGCGGTTTCGTGATGGCGGCAATTAACTGTTGGTTTTTGAGCTCTTAAGAGCTTGTAATCACATTTCCATATATTTTGCACCTACAACATAACAGAGTAAGACATGCTTCATGATATGTATACAATATTTTTTTCAATTTCAAACTGTATCTAGAACATTTTTGTTACATATTATATTATGCCAACATTTTAACCAACACTGCTATGCAAAAAAACTCAATGTATCTATACTTTGTGCAATAATAAAGCAGCTATGTGAAGCTACGATCGCTACGAAGCTAAAACGATCCACCACAATGTTCCTTACTCTTACAAAACTCACTTTCACCACTATCAGAGTCAGCCAGTGCTGCTACTTTAATTATCGTTATAACCATGAAAACCTGAATCTGAATTGGCTATATTGTCATCAGCATAAGAAATTATCTATTTTCTGACTCGCACAGTACTTAACAAAACTTACACAAAAAATGTTGGTTTTTAGGCTAAAAATTCTCAAACAAAAATCTAAAATTGCTCCGTTGTTTTAGTCTAATTTTATAGAGAAATATTTGGACAACCTTGTCAATATCGTAAAAGTCCTAAAGACCATAAGTTATGTTGCCAACGAATAATAAAATCAAGTTACTACGCAATTGCTAGAAAAGTCGCAAAAATGCATCTACGGCACTCGACCATAGGAAACGTATAAATGCGTCTACGGCAGTGAGTGTTAAAATCTAATCAAAATTTATGTATTTAATAAGTGGTGATTTCCTTGTAGACTAGGTGGAATATTACATAAACCTATCAGATATTGTGAATCACTCACACATCCCATGTCAATCCGTGTCCCGCTACTTTCTCGATGGCTAGTCACCCTCCGCTTGTCCAGCCACTGTCTCCTTGACTAGCCATCTTGTTAATGCCCAGCTACCTGTTGTACAACCTGTTTCACCTCTTCTTGACAATTCATTAGCAGAACTAAACACTAACTTAGACAATATATTTCAATAGGTCAACATAGCTTTAGCCATCAATCCAAAGGATTAAATTTGAGTATTTAATTAGCAACCATGAGGCCAGGCTAAACACTCCAATCGAATGCATAATGCACCACAACGAGTAGACAGTTGCAGCCAGAACACATCAATGCTAATAAGCAACAAGTTGAACCTATAAATCAAATGGCAACTCAGAGATGACCTTGACCTTGCAAAGATCCTGACATTTTAGCTAGTTCTACCGTAACAAAGGTCAATATGTACTGAGGGAGTGCTAAAATCGAGGTGCTGGTGTTTTTGATGTTGTATCGTAAGTGTCACCAGCGGCAGCACTCTTCATGTCAGCAGCATGTGCAGAATTGTTGGTGTTTGAATGCATGATATGAAACAGTATGTTACTTTGAGCGTCTAAATGCAATTTGGTAGCAAATGACAGAAATAAATATAATCTTTCACACAGCTACATACATATATATACATGTATATATATAGTCAGACTTCCCTACTGAGACAACTGCAGCTGGAGAGCTACATGTGTACTGAATATCAACCGATTTCTTATTGGCTAATGTAAAAACCTGATGAAAAACCTTATTAAAGTATTTAGCAAAACCTGATAAATTTGTTTTGTTAATGCATTTTTGTCAGCAAAGGATTAGCTTGCTTGCAAATGATTTGCTGGTCAGGACATCATTTACTGAATTGCTAAGGATTTGCTCATTTACATTTGATTGGCTAAAAAGGACATAATTTCCTGACACGCAAAGTGTTTGCTCATTTACAATGCTATGGGACTTTTTATGAAGATCTGGCTAGGTATATGTAAAGTATAGCGAATTCTAAGTCTGTAGCGAATTTCAAGTCTATAGCGAATTCTAAGTCTATAGCGAATTCTAAGTCTATAGCGAATTCTAAGTCTATAGCGAATTCTAAGTCTAAAACGAAATCTAAGTCTATAGCGAATTCTAAGTCTATAGCGAATTCTAAGTCTATTGCGAATTCAAAGTCTATAATAAAATCTAAGTCTATAGCGAATTCTAAGTCTATAGCGAATTCTAAGTCTATAGCGAATTCTAAGTCTATAGCGAACTATAAGTCTATAGCGAATTCTAAGTCTATAGCGAATTCTAAGTAAACTATTTTTTGGGGATCATTACGTGTTTTTTATTACATCTTTTTCAACTTCAGCAATTTATCGGGAATTATTAAGGGCTTTTTATGACACTCTATGTTGACTAGATATTTTTGGGTCCTCTGTTCTGCTCCCATTGTGCCGAATTGCTATATAGCGAAGTCCAAGTTTATGACACTCTACATTGATTAGATATTTTTGGATCCTCATTTTCTAAATCTAAGTCTATGTTTATGTTTTTGCTAAAAATGACATCATTTCCTGATACGCAATGGGTTTGCTTGTTTGGACATTATTCTTTTTTAATAAAAATTGCTGTTTTCCTCGACCTGGCAATTCATAAGCAATAAAAAATAGGTTTATAATTTTGAAAGTAAATAGGTCAAATTTTTTCTTCATAGACTATTGAAAATTAATGATGTGCTGGGGATGTTAGGCTTATGTTTTCAACTGTTTTTACTGTCTGTAGTTACGCTAGGCTTTCTTACTCATCGCTAACTCCCCGTATCTGACCATATCGCTTATCCTTCAACCTATTGGTTATACATTTCACAAACAAGAGATCAAGGAGGTAAGCTGCTAACACCAGATTATATTTAAGCGTCAGACGTATATGTCTATTATAACAATATTTATAGAATTTACAGCCAGTTTCCTTTCAGTCCTGCATACTATTGACATTGAGTAAATTCTACTGAACATATCAATAGAGTAAAGCGGCTTCATGGTAGTTTCATGAAATTACTCATCACCTGTCTGCTTATATGAGCATATAGCAAAGAATCTCATAGAAATACAAAAACACGACCACTTTTTTGTCAGAACAAAATATTCTGAAATCACATATATCATATAAAAATTTAAAAGCTTGTGAGTATATAAACCGACAATTTGTAATTTCAAAACTAACATTAGCGAGGAACTGAGGCTATCAATGAGTATGAAGTCTATGAGTTGACAGTAATACATGGATGAAATGTCATTTAATGAACTGTAATTCGACCTGCCATTGGAGATACAATCTGCTTGTCACATCTGCACTGTCAGTTTTTCTCTCCGAGTACCGAGCGATAAGGGTTTGTTTTATGTCAACCATGGGGATATGAGCCTGAAAAAAGAAATGGAATTGTTCTGAGAATATAAATTAACAATGGATAGATAAAACATAGGCTTATAAGACACTAGACATATACGTTTGAAATGGGCAAGATGGGTACAGAAAACATTCTGAACCCTTAAATTAGTGAACCCCGGACGACACTGTCAATGCGGACCAGTAACCCTGGTCAATTTGTTTAACAGTCCAAAGTTTTTAAACTTTTATTAATTATATCTAAATGTGCTCATAATACAATGATATTTGGTAGAACAATAGTGAAAAAGTCGGACAGCCGACAGGAAACATCGTCAAACAGCAAAGAACATTATGTCACCATGAATATATCTATGATAGAAACTCTCAAGCTAAAAAATTATGAATAACTCTATGATAGAAACCCTGACTCTAAACTACTATGAATAGACATACCGTATGATGAAAACCTAAAGCTACAAAACTATGGATAGCTTTATGTGTGTAGAGCCAACATATGAATAACAACAGGTAATAAAAGTATGACTAAAATAGGCAGCCATACTTACTGTGAGGGGTAGTGGTGGTGGACATAGTAGTGAGTCTACATGTGGATTTACTAGTGATAGTCGAATCTGAAAATCAGTACAGAGAACTGGTGTTAAAATTTCACGTTCCGTAATGGCATGAGTTTACAGGTAAAATTTGGAGTTCTCCACACGGTAATACTAACTGTGATTTATCGTGATAGAGAAAACGATGTGACTAGAATAAAATGGCTAAACAATACATGGGCAAATACCATTCATGAGTGCATAACAGACCATATACAGATGCTTACTATACACGCTAGCACACTATGCACAAGGGCATACCATACACCGGCTCATACAATACTCAGGCTCATACTATACACAGGTACATACCATACACGGTTACATATCACACGCGGGTACCTACCATACACAGGCGCATGCCATACCCGGATGCATACCATACACGGGTACATATCACACGCGGGTACATACCTACACGGGCGCATGCCTTACTCGGATGCATACCATACACGGGTACATACCATACCCAAGTACATACCATACACGGGTACATACCATACACGGGTACATTCCATACACGGGTACATATCATACTTGGATGCATACCATATTCGGATGCATATTATATAGAGGTACATACCATAGACAGGCACATTCCATTCATGAGTGCATACCATATACAAGCAAGTACAATGAATGGGTACATACCAAACACAGGCTAATACACGGGTTCTTACAGAGGATCATACCTACCATACACGGGTGAAAACCATACAGGGACGCATACAGCACACTGATGCATACCATGCACAGGTACATACCACAAAAACTGGTAGTCCTACCACATTCAAGTATATTACAGTCAGACCTCGACATAGGAACGTGATACGTTCCGGGACTGAGCTCGTATGTCAATTTAGTTGGCTCCCAAAAAACTATCTTCTATAAAAATATCCTAAGTACAATTTAATCCATAAGTATACTATGAGAAAAACACTTGAACATGATAGTATTTTCCGGTGCGTGGTAAAAACTCGGATTCGAGTTGAATAATTTTAGCTTACTAACTCTTTCACTACCGCATTAAATTCTGACCAAACATTTATTCTGCCTGAATTAATTCAAAGGGGTTTTCGAAATACAGATTTTCGATATACCGCTACCGCTTCAGCAATATCCCGAGAATCAAAACAGATATAGTTTCACAGTAAAATGCATCTTATTCAGAACAAAATTATCTACAAGATAGTTGTTTAGTGAATCCTACTTTCGCAAAATCTCTGACACTTTCTTTGCGTTGAACTAACGCAGTGTGTTTTTTTATTACCATGGCAATAACGATCTGATTTTCCCGCCTTGAAAAATAATTATAAATGGACTTGTTGAGTCAAAATATTTTTAGTTTTAGTGTTTAGACTAAACTTGATTGGTCTAGCTAATGTGTGGGCTTCGTAATGGAAAGAAAAGTGAAACCCTTTTGATAAGCTGCTACATCGGCTTACAGTATGTAAATACTTAACTGCGAAAGCCGACAAATCGGCTTACGGTAGCGAAAGAGTCAAACACACTTGTAGATATATTCTAGTATTTCATTATTTGTACTCCAATTTTGTCATCCTATTTATTTAGGAACGTTAGCCGCGTTTTGCCTCGCATACACTACAACCTTTTGAGACGTGTTTTTTAAATGGATTCGATGAGAAATCCTGATGATGCTGTTTGCGAAAGCGGCCTTTGAATACTTGGCTATATAGTGGCTATATAGGCACATATCTCAAATATTGCTCGTATCACAAGGAAGAAACTTGCTAGAAAGTCATCTCGTACCTCGAGTTTCTCGCGTGTTTGGCACTCATATGTAGAGGTATGCCTGTAACTAACATAGTAGGCCTACAGTATAGGCATTGTATACACATGTTGTACTGTGTATACAATGTCAGGAACTTAAAATTTTAACAGAAGTAAAAACCAAGTGGAAAACTATTTTTGTTTTCTGCCTCAAACAGTAAAACCTTGATAAGAGAAAGCTTGACACATCCAAGACTACATGTAGAAGGCTGGCACAGTACTTGGACTGGTGCCAAGACTACTTGTCGATGGCTGGCACAGTACATGGACTGGTGCCAAAACTACTTGTAGATGGCTGGCACAGTACTTCGACTGGCGCCAAGACTATTTGTAGAAGGCTGGCACAGTACTTGGACTGGTGCCATGACTACTTGTAGAAGGCTGGCACAGAACTTGAGCTGGTGCCAAGAATACTTGTAGAAGGCTGGCACAGTACTTGGACTGGTACCAAGACTACTTGCAGAAGGCTGGCACAGCACTTGGACATGCCAGGACTACTTGTTGAAGGCTGGCACAGTACTCGGACAGGTGACAGGACTACTTGTAGAAGGCTGGCACAGTACTTGGACTGGTGCCAGAGCTACTTGCAGAAGGCTGGCAGAGTACTTCGACTGGTGCAAAAAACAGTATCCTTTATCAAAAACAAGCCTGGACTGAAAAAACATATGATTAATTACAGGTAATAAAAGTGTAACTAAAACAGGCAGCCAAACTTACTGTAAGCGAGAGTAGTGGTTGACATTGAAGTGAGTCTACAAAGGGACTTAGTAGTGATAGTTGAATCTACAAATATGATAGAACAAGTATTAAATTCTGATGTTCCACTGCATTCAATAATGTCATAAATTCAAAGGTAAAACTTGGAGTTGTTTGCGCGTTAACACTAAGTGCAATCGAACTAAGCCAAGAGAAGACAACTGCCACTATCATCAAACGCAGCACATTTTCGACTCATAAAACAAACACAGGGACCTGTTCAAATCATCATGTTAACATGAGTTAAATTAGAGTTCTCTTTTGTTCTTCTCTGATTGTCATTTCCTTTTTAAACATTTTATAAAGCTTTTTACCGTTTTGTGATACACCATCCTAATCAGTTCTCTTCCGAAGCAGGTAATATAGCAAAAGCATCCACAACAAAAAACGTTTACAGTGCTTTACGTCAAAGCTTGTCAATTACATGGAAAATGCTACGGAGGTAAGAGCTGCTTTGGGCAAGCTAAACTCTACAATTGCTATATGAAATGAGACCGGTTTTCTTTAATATACAAGTTATTACTATAATTATGCATGAAAGTTTCTAAAAAAATTAACATTTCACAAAATGTGTAACCATGCTAATTTGACTGTGCTAAGTGTAACCATACTAATTACACTGTGCTAATTGTAACCATACTAATTACACTGTGCTAATTGTAACCATACTAATTACACTGTGCTAATTGTAACCATACAATTTACATTGTGCTAATAATAACCATACTAATTACACTGTGCTAATTGTAACCATACTATTTACACTGTGCTAATTGTAACCATACTAATTACACTTTGCTAATTGTAACCATACTAATTAAACTGCTAATTGTAACCATACTATTTATACTGTGCAAATTGTAACCATACTAATTACACTGTGCTAATTGTAACCATACTAATTACACTGTGCTAATTGTAACCATACTAATTACACTGTGCTAATTGTAACCATACTAATTACACTGTGCTAATTGTAACCATACTAATTACACTGTGCTAATTGTAACCATACTAATTACACCGTGCTAATTGTAACCATACTAATTACACTGTGCTAATTGTAACCATACTAATTATGAGATTTGACAAATTGGTAATGACCAATGTAATATTTAACAATTTAATCTCTGTAATACTCATCTGTAGCAGTTGTTGTATTGCTATTTCTAATCTGATTTAGTTCTAAGAAACTCTGATTAACCTTGACTAATTAGCCAGTGACAATGAGTCAAGGTGAATCAGAGTGCTACAGATGAACACTTGAGCTAAAAGACTTAAATAGTTCCATGATAAAAACCTTAATGCTAAAAGACTATAAATAGCTCTATGATAGAAACCCTAAAGCTCATAGACAATAAATAATTCTATGATAGAAATCCTCAACCTTCAAAACTATGAATAGATTCAGGCGTAAAACAAACATATGATTAACAACAGATAATCAAAGTATGACTAAAATAGGCAGCCATACTTACTGTAAGAGACAGTAGTGTTTGACATTGAAGTGAGTCTACACGTGGACCTCGTAATGATAGTTGACTCTAAAAATCAGCAAATTACAATTGTTAAATTCTGATGTTCCAATGGGTTGAATATTGTCATGTTCAAAGGTAAAACTTAGAGTTGTTTGCCCTTTAACACTGATTTCAATCACACTAAGCCAAGAAAAGACAACCGCCACTATCATCAAATGCAGCACATTTTCGATTCCTAAAACAAACACAGAGGCCTTTTGAAAAATCATGTTAAAATAAGTCAATTTCAAGTTCTCTCTTGTTCTTCTCTGATTGTCATTTCCTTTTCAAACATTTTATAAAGCTCTTTTCCATTTTGTGGTAAACCATCCTAATCAGTTCTCTTCCGAAGCAGGTGATATAGCCAAAGTTTCCAATGGGCAAGCTAAACTATACATTTGCTTTATGAAATAAGACCAGTTTTCGTTAATATACAAGCCGTTATTATAATCACGCATAAAAGTTACTAAGAATATTAAAATTTCATGAGAATCGTAACCATGCTAATTACACTGTGATCGCCATACATCATTATCTAATTCCACAATAGAAGGTTTAGATGACCTGGCATCACAGCTGTCGACTCTCCCGAATTTTGTGATACTCTCCTGGAACTGAGAACAAAAAATAAGATCTGCCGGCAAACTCCCGGATTTATGATTTGTGATCTGTAGGATAAAATACCAAACCATTAATTTATCAGTTGCTATAGAATTAATGCGATGTTAAATAAAGTTAAAAGACTATAAATAGTTCTATGATAGAAACCCTAAAGCTAAAAGACTATAAATAGTTCTATGATAGAAACCCTAAAGCTAAAAGACTATAAATAGTTTGATGATAGAAACCCTAAAGCTAAAAGACTATAAATAGTTCTATGACAGAAACCCTAAAGCTAAAAGACTATAAATACTTCTATGATAGAAACCTAAAAGACTATAAATAGTTCTATGATAGAAACCCTAAAACTAAAAGACTATAAATAGTTCTATGATAGAAACCCTAAAGTTAAAATACTATAAATAGTTCTATGACAGAAACCCTAAAGCTAAAAGACTATAAATAGTTCTATGATAGAAACCCTAAAGCTAAAAGACTATAAATAGTTCTATGAAAGAAACCCTAAAGCTAAAAGACTATAAATAGTTCTATGATAGAAACCCTAAAGTTAAAAGACTATAAATAGTTTGATGATAGAAACCCTAAAGCTAATAGACAATAAATAGTTCTATAATAGAAACCCTGCAGCTAAAAGACTATAAATACTTCTATGATAGAAACCTAAAAGACTATAAATAGTTCTATGATAGAAACCCTAAAACTAAAAGACTATAAATAGTTCTATGATAGAAACCCTAAAGTTAAAATACTATAAATAGTTCTATGACAGAAACCCTAAAGCTAAAAGACTATAAATAGTTCTATGATAGAAACCCTAAAGCTAAAAGACTATAAATAGTTATATGAAAGAAACCCTAAAGCTAAAAGACTATAAATAGTTCTATGATAGAAACCCTAAAACTAAAAGACTATAAATAGTTCTATGATAGAAACCCTAAAGTTAAAATACTATAAATAGTTCTATGATAGAAACCCTAAAATTAAGACTATAAATAGTTCTATAATAGAGACCCTAAAGCTAAAAGACTATAAATAGTTCTATGATGGAAACCCTAAAGTTAAAAGACTATAAATAGTTCTATGATAGAAACCCTAAAGTTAAAAGATTATAAATAGCTCTATGATAGAAACCCTAAAGCTAAAAGACTATAAATAGTTCAATGATGGAAACCCTAAAGCTAAAAGACTATAAATAGTTCTATGATAGAAACCCTAAAGTTAAAAGATTATAAATAGCTCTATGATAGGAACCCTAAAGCTAAAAGACTATAAATAGTTCAATGATGGAAACCCTAAAGCTAAAAGACTATAAATAGTTCAATGATAGAAACCCTAAAGCTAAAAGACTATAAATAGTTCTATGATAGAAACCCTAAAGTTAAAAGACTATAAATAGTTCTATGATAGAAACCTTAAAGCTAAAAGACTATAAATAGTTCTATGATAGGAACCCTGAAGCTAAAAGACTATAAATACTTCTATGATAGAAACCTAAAAGACTATAAATAGTTCTATAATAGAGACCCTAAAGCTAAAAGACTACAAATAGCTCTATGATAGAAACCCTAAAGCTAAAAGACTATAAATAATTCTATGATAGAAACCCTAAAGCTAAAAGACTATAAATAGTTCTATGACAGAAACCCTAAAGCTAAAAGACTATAAATACTTCTATGATAGAAACCTAAAAGACTATAAATAGTTCTATGATAGAAACCCTAAAACTAAAAGACTATAAATAGTTCTATAATAGAGACCCTAAAGCTAAAAGACTATAAATAGTTCTATGATAGAAACCTAAAACTAAATGTCTATAAATAGTTCTATAATAGAGACCCTAAAGCTAAAAGACTATAAATAGTTTGATGATAGAAACCCTAATAGCTTATAGACTATAAATAGTTCTATGATAGAAACCCTAAAACTAAAAGACTATAAATAGTTCTATGATAGAAACCCTAAAACTAAAAGACTATAAATAGTTCTATGATAGAAACCCTAAAACTAAAAGACTATAAATAGTTCTATAATAGAGACCCTAAAGCTAAAAGACTATAAATAGTTCTATGATAGAAACCCTAAAACTAAATGACTATAAATAGTTCTATAATAGAGACCCTAAAGCTAAAAGACTATAAATAGCTCTATGATAGAAACCCTAAAGCTAAAAGACTATAAATAGTTCTATGATAGAAACCCTAAAGCTAAAAGACTATAAATAGTTCTATGAAAGAAACCCTAAAGCTAAAAGACTATAAATAGTTCTATGATAGAAACCCTAAAGTTAAAAGACTATAAATAGTTTGATGGTAGAAACCCTAAAGCTAATAGACAATAAATAGTTCTATAATAGAAACCCTGCAGCTAAAATACTATAAATACTTCTATGATAGAAACCTAAAAGACTATAAATAGTTCTATGATAGAAACCCTAAAACTAAAAGACTATAAATAGTTCTATGATAGAAACCTAAAAGACTATAAATAGTTCTATGATAGAAACCCTAAAATTAAGACTATAAATAGTTCTATAATAGAGACCCTAAAGCTAAAAGACTATAAATAGTTCTATGAAAGAAACCCTAAAGCTAAAAGACTATAAATAGTTCTATGATAGAAACCCTAAAGTTAAAAGATTATAAATAGCTCTATGATAGAAACCCTAAAGCTAAAAGACTATAAATAGTTCAATGATGGAAACCCTAAAGCTAAAAGACTATAAATAGTTCTATGATAGAAACCCTAAAGTTAAAAGATTATAAATAGCTCTATGATAGAAACCCTAAAGCTAAAAGACTATAAATAGTTCAATGATGGAAACCCTAAAGCTAAAAGACTATAAATAGTTCAATGATAGAAACCCTAAAGCTAAAAGACTATAAATAGTTCTATGATAGAAACCCTAAAGTTAAAAGACTATAAATAGTTCTATGATAGAAACCTTAAAGCTAAAAGATTATAAATAGTTCTATGATAGAAACCCTGAAGCTAAAAGACTATAAATACTTCTATGATAGAAACCTAAAAGACTATAAATAGTTCTATAATAGAGACCCTAAAGCTAAAAGACTACAAATAGCTCTATGATAGAAACCCTAAAGCTAAAAGACTATAAATAGTTCTATGATAGAAACCCTAAAACTAAAAGACTATAAATAGTTCTATAATAGAGACCCTAAAGCTAAAAGACTATAAATAGTTCTATGATAGAAACCCTAAAACTAAATGACTATAAATAGTTCTATAATAGAGACCCTAAAGCTAAAAGACTATAAATAGCTCTATGATAGAAACCCTAATAGCTTATAGACTAAATAGTTCTATGATAGAAACCCTAAAACTAAAAGACTATAAATAGTTCTATGATAGAAACCCTAAAACTAAAAGACTATAAATAGTTCTATGATAGAAACCCTAAAACTAAAAGACTATACATAGTTCTATAATAGAGACCCTAAAGCTAAAAGACTATAAATAGTTCTATGATAGAAACCCTAAAACTAAATGACTATAAATAGTTCTATAATAGAGACCCTAAAGCTAAAAGACTATAAATAGCTCTATGATAGAAACCCTAAAGCTAAAAGACTATAAATAGTTCTATGATAGAAACCCTAAAGCTAAAAGACTATAAATAGTTCTATGAAAGAAACCCTAAAGCTAAAAGACTATAAATAGTTCTATGATAGAAACCCTAAAGTTAAAAGACTATAAATAGTTTGATGATAGAAACCCTAAAGCTAATAGACAATAAATAGTTCTATAATAGAAACCCTGCAGCTAAAATACTATAAATACTTCTATGATAGAAACCTAAAAGACTATAAATAGTTCTATGATAGAAACCCTAAAACTAAAAGACTATAAATAGTTCTATGAAAGAAACCCTAAAGTTAAAAGACTATAAATAGTTCTATGATAGAAACCCTAAAGTTAAAAGATTATAAATAGCTCTATGATAGAAACCCTAAAGCTAAAAGACTATAAATAGTTCAATGATGGAAACCCTAAAGCTAAAAGACTATAAATAGTTCTATGATAGAAACCCTAAAGTTAAAAGATTATAAATAGCTCTATGATAGAAACCCTAAAGCTAAAAGACTATAAATAGTTCAATGATGGAAACCCTAAAGCTAAAAGACTATAAATAGTTCAATGATAGAAACCCTAAAGCTAAAAGACTATAAATAGTTCTATGATAGAAACCCTAAAGTTAAAAGACTATAAATAGTTCTATGATAGAAACCTTAAAGCTAAAAGACTATAAATAGTTCTATGATAGAAACCCTGAAGCTAAAAGACTATAAATACTTCTATGATAGAAACCTAAAAGACTATAAATAGTTCTATAATAGAGACCCTAAAGCTAAAAGACTACAAATAGCTCTATGATAGAAACCCTAAAGCTAAAAGACTATAAATAGTTCTATGATAGAAACCCTAAAGCTAAAAGACTATAAATAGTTCTATGACAGAAACCCTGAAGCTAAAAGACTATAAATACTTCTATGATAGAAACCTAAAAGACTATAAATAGTTCTATAATAGAGACCCTAAAGCTAAAAGACTACAAATAGCTCTATGATAGAAACCCTAAAGTTAAAAGACTATAAATAATTCTATGATAGAAACCCTAAAGCTAAAAGACTATAAATAGTTCTATGACAGAAACCCTAAAGCTAAAAGACTATAAATACTTCTATGATAGAAACCTAAAAGACTATAAATAGTTCTATGATAGAAACCCTAAAACTAAAAAACTATAAATAGTTCTATAATAGAGACCCTAAAGCTAAAAGACTATAAATAGTTCTATGATAGAAACCTAAAACTAAATGACTATAAATAGTTCTATAATAGAGACCCTAAAGCTAAAAGACTATAAATAGCTCTATGATAGAAACCCTAATAGCTTATAGACTATAAATAGTTCTATGATAGAAACCCTAAAACTAAAAGACTATAAATAGTTCTATGATAGAAACCCTAAAACTAAAAGACTATAAATAGTTCTATGATAGAAACCCTAAAACTAAAAGACTATAAATAGTTCTATAATAGAGACCCTAAAGCTAAAAGACTATAAATAGTTCTATGATAGAAACCCTAAAACTAAATGACTATAAATAGTTCTATAATAGAGACCCTAAAGCTAAAAGACTATAAATAGCTCTATGATAGAAACCCTAAAGCTAAAAGACTATAAATAGTTCTATGATAGAAACCCTAAAGCTAAAAGACTATAAATAGTTCTATGAAAGAAACCCTAAAGCTAAAAGACTATAAATAGTTCTATGATAGAAACCCTAAAGTTAAAAGACTATAAATAGTTTGATGGTAGAAACCCTAAAGCTAATAGACAATAAATAGTTCTATAATAGAAACCCTGCAGCTAAAATACTATAAATACTTCTATGATAGAAACCTAAAAGACTATAAATAGTTCTATGATAGAAACCCTAAAACTAAAAGACTATAAATAGTTCTATGATAGAAACCCTAAAGTTAAAATACTATAAATAGTTCTATGATAGAAACCCTAAAATTAAGACTATAAATAGTTCTATAATAGAGACCCTAAAGCTAAAAGACTATAAATAGTTCTATGAAAGAAACCCTAAAGCTAAAAGACTATAAATAGTTCTATGATAGAAACCCTAAAGTTAAAAGATTATAAATAGCTCTATGATAGAAACCCTAAAGCTAAAAGACTATAAATAGTTCAATGATGGAAACCCTAAAGCTAAAAGACTATAAATAGTTCTATGATAGAAACCCTAAAGTTAAAAGATTATAAATAGCTCTATGATAGAAACCCTAAAGCTAAAAGACTATAAATAGTTCAATGATGGAAACCCTAAAGCTAAAAGACTATAAATAGTTCTATGAAAGAAACCCTAAAGCTAAAAGACTATAAATAGTTCTATGATAGAAACCCTAAAGTTAAAAGACTATAAATAGTTTGATGGTAGAAACCCTAAAGCTAATAGACAATAAATAGTTCTATAATAGAAACCCTGCAGCTAAAATACTATAAATACTTCTATGATAGAAACCTAAAAGACTATAAATAGTTCTATGATAGAAACCCTAAAACTAAAAGACTATAAATAGTTCTATGATAGAAACCCTAAAGTTAAAATACTATAAATAGTTCTATGATAGAAACCCTAAAATTAAGACTATAAATAGTTCTATAATAGAGACCCTAAAGCTAAAAGACTATAAATAGTTCTATGAAAGAAACCCTAAAGCTAAAAGACTATAAATAGTTCTATGATAGAAACCCTAAAGTTAAAAGATTATAAATAGCTCTATGATAGAAACCCTAAAGCTAAAAGACTATAAATAGTTCAATGATGGAAACCCTAAAGCTAAAAGACTATAAATAGTTCTATGATAGAAACCCTAAAGTTAAAAGATTATAAATAGCTCTATGATAGAAACCCTAAAGCTAAAAGACTATAAATAGTTCAATGATGGAAACCCTAAAGCTAAAAGACTATAAATAGTTCTATGATAGAAACCTTAAAGCTAAAAGACTATAAATAGTTCTATGATAGAAACCCTGAAGCTAAAAGACTATAAATACTTCTATGATAGAAACCTAAAAGACTATAAATAGTTCTATAATAGAGACCCTAAAGCTAAAAGACTACAAATAGCTCTATGATAGAAACCCTAAAGCTAAAAGACTATAAATAGTTCTATGATAGAAACCCTAAAGCTAAAAGACTATAAATAGTTCTATGACAGAAACCCTGAAGCTAAAAGACTATAAATACTTCTATGATAGAAACCTAAAAGACTATAAATAGTTCTATGATAGAAACCCTAAAACTAAAAGACTATAAATAGTTCTATAATAGAGACCCTAAAGCTAAAAGACTATAAATAGTTCTATGATAGAAACCCTAAAACTAAATGACTATAAATAGTTCTATAATAGAGACCCTAAAGCTAAAAGACTATAAATAGCTCTATGATAGAAACCCTAATAGCTTATAGACTAAATAGTTCTATGATAGAAACCCTAAAACTAAAAGACTATAAATAGTTCTATGATAGAAACCCTAAAACTAAAAGACTATAAATAGTTCTATGATAGAAACCCTAAAACTAAAAGACTATACATAGTTCTATAATAGAGACCCTAAAGCTAAAAGACTATAAATAGTTCTATGATAGAAACCCTAAAACTAAATGACTATAAATAGTTCTATAATAGAGACCCTAAAGCTAAAAGACTATAAATAGCTCTATGATAGAAACCCTAAAGCTAAAAGACTATAAATAGTTCTATGATAGAAACCCTAAAGCTAAAAGACTATAAATAGTTCTATGAAAGAAACCCTAAAGCTAAAAGACTATACATAGTTCTATGATAGAAACCCTAAAGTTAAAAGACTATAAATAGTTTGATGATAGAAACCCTAAAGCTAATAGACAATAAATAGTTCTATAATAGAAACCCTGCAGCTAAAATACTATAAATACTTCTATGATAGAAACCTAAAAGACTATAAATAGTTCTATGATAGAAACCCTAAAACTAAAAGACTATAAATAGTTCTATGATAGAAACCCTAAAGTTAAAATACTATAAATAGTTCTATGATAGAAACCCTAAAATTAAGACTATAAATAGTTCTATAATAGAGACCCTAAAGCTAAAAGACTATAAATAGTTCTATGAAAGAAACCCTAAAGCTAAAAGACTATAAATAGTTCTATGATAGAAACCCTAAAGTTAAAAGATTATAAATAGCTCTATGATAGAAACCCTAAAGCTAAAAGACTATAAATAGTTCAATGATGGAAACCCTAAAGCTAAAAGACTATAAATAGTTCTATGATAGAAACCCTAAAGTTAAAAGATTATAAATAGCTCTATGATAGAAACCCTAAAGCTAAAAGACTATAAATAGTTCAATGATGGAAACCCTAAAGCTAAAAGACTATAAATAGTTCAATGATAGAAACCCTAAAGCTAAAAGACTATAAATAGTTCTATGATAGAAACCCTAAAGTTAAAAGACTATAAATAGTTCTATGATAGAAACCTTAAAGCTAAAAGACTATAAATAGTTCTATGATAGAAACCCTGAAGCTAAAAGACTATAAATACTTCTATGATAGAAACCTAAAAGACTATAAATAGTTCTATAATAGAGACCCTAAAGCTAAAAGACTACAAATAGCTCTATGATAGAAACCCTAAAGCTAAAAGACTATAAATAGTTCTATGATAGAAACCCTAAAGCTAAAAGACTATAAATAGTTCTATGACAGAAACCCTGAAGCTAAAAGACTATAAATACTTCTATGATAGAAACCTAAAAGACTATAAATAGTTCTATAATAGAGACCCTAAAGCTAAAAGACTACAAATAGCTCTATGATAGAAACCCTAAAGTTAAAAGACTATAAATAATTCTATGACAGAAACCCTAAAGCTAAAAGACTATAAATACTTCTATGATAGAAACCTAAAAGACTATAAATAGTTCTATGATAGAAACCCTAAAACTAAAAGGCTATAAATAGTTCTATAATAGAGACCCTAAAGCTAAAAGACTATAAATAGTTCTATGATAGAAACCCTAAAACTAAATGACTATAAATAGTTCTATAATAGAGACCCTAAAGCTAAAAGACTATAAATAGCTCTATGATAGAAACCCTAATAGCTTATAGACTATAAATAGTTCTATGATAGAAACCCTAAAACTAAAAGACTATAAATATTTCTATGATAGAAATCCTCAACCTTCAAAACTATAAATAGATTCAGATGTAAAACAAACATATGATTAACAACAGATAATCGAAGTATGACTAAAATAGGCAGCCATACTTACTGTAAGAGACAGTAGTGGTTGACATTGAAGTGAGTCTACACGTGGACCTCGTAATGATAGTTGAATCTAAAAATCAGCACATTACAATTGTTAAATTCTGACGTTCCAATGGGTTAAATATTGTCATGTTCAAAGGTAAAACTTAGAGTTGTTTGCCCTTTAACACTGATTTCAATCACACTAAGCCAAGAAAAGACAACCGCCACTATCATCAAATGCAGCACAATTTCGACTCCTAAAACAAACACAGAGGCCTTTTGAAAAATCATGTTAAAATAAGTCAATTTCAAGTTCTCTCTTGTTCTTCTCTGATTGTCATTTCTTTTTCAAACATTTTATAAAGCTCTTTTCCATTTTGTGGTAAACCACCCTATTCAGTTCTCTTCCGAAGCAGGTGATATAGCCAAAGTTTCCAATGGGCAACCTAAACTATACATTTGCTTTATGAAATAAGACCAGTTTTCGTTAATATACAAGCCGTTATTATAATCACGCATAAAAGTTACTAAGAATATTAAAATTTCATGAGAATCGTAACCATGCTAATTACACTGTGATCACCATACATCATTATATAATTCCACAATAGAAGGTTTAGATGACCTGGCATCACAGCTGTCGACTCTCCCGAATTTTGTGATACTCTCCTGGAACTGAGAGCAAAAAATAAGATCTGCCGGCAAACTCCCGGATTTATGATTTGTGATCTGTAGGATAAAATACCAAACCATTAATTTATCAGTTGCTATAGAATTAACGCGATGCGCGTAATCTAATGATAACGAAAGACTCGCCATATCGTCAAAGACGCGTTTTTGTGGCTTCGTGCATAGAGTTACCGTTCAGTAATTTTTTGCCGAAGCTTTTGGGTGCTATGGCATTAGAGCGGTACCCCTTACTGACAACTTTAAAGGTTGACGTGTAACCAAGTTCACATTAGAGTTATTTGATATCAAAAGATTCACTATGTCTTATTCCGTCGTGCTGTAGATGCAAAATATGTGGAAAGGTGATTACAGGCTCTTAAAAGCTAAAAACAAACAGAAAATCGCAGCCACACGAGACCGCTGTAGTTTGAATTCCCTTTCCAAAACCTCTCAAATGTGATGTAGTTGTGAGAGATGGTTTCTGTTTACACTTTCATGCCAACTTATTCGTCGAAATATTTTCACAAATATACTTCACGCATTCAATAAAACTATGTCTATTGTTCTCACGCGTCAGTTTTATCGTCATTGTAATGCTGTCACTTTTAGCAGTAGTATCTTATAACTTATCGTAAAAATTCATTAAACATTTTAACCTTACCTCGAAGGAGTACATATAATTGTCTGATCATCATGACGAGCCTGTTGGTCACTTGCGATAATCGAAAAGTGCTGCAAAACATATTTGCGAAGTATCGGGTCACATGATCAGATTACGACTTGCCAATTAGACCAGGCCGAAACAAAACTGTAAAGTAGCGAGCATCTATATTTGATACGGGGTCTTCGGTGAAACCCGAAGTGTTTGCCATAAACTAGTACTACGATGAGTTTTATGGTGAGCATTTTATTGGCCTTTCAATTCACGTAAGAATATACGTGACTAGATGATAACCAAATTTCGTGGTTACGTCATCGAAATAAAGTGATTCTAATCTACGGCAGCTTTTCGTTTTTGAGCTTTTAAGAGCTTGTAATCACATTTCCACGTATTTGCACCTACAACGCAACAGAGTAAGACATGGCGAATCTTTTGATACCAAATAACTGTAATGAGAATTTTGTTGCAATTCAACCTTAAATGAGGGTCATATCCTCTGCATACCTGACAGTAATGCAACAACAAAGAGCGTTTTTTCTATGTTTAAAAATACATACCAAGGCTAGGGCTGACCTATGTTTTGAAACAGTGCATGCTCTGATAGCCAACAAAATAAACTGTTCTACCTGCTGCTTTGAAATAGAGTTGAAAGCAGACCTACTCAACAGTCTTAAAAGTCAGCCAAAACCTACAACTTGAAACATCAAGGAGCAGCAGCTACCTCATCTCAAATCAGTGCAGAATTAAATGTAAAGATGATATAACATCCCTGTCTAGTTACTAAATTCATTTACAGTAAACTTTTGAGAGTTTTGTGATTACGTTATGTTCATCCCTACAGATATGATACAATGTTTTTTGTAGAACTGAAATGTAGAACATTAGGTTCGTCAAAGTTGACCGTAATTTGTTTTTATATTTTTGTAATTCACTTAAGCATAATTTTAGAGCTGAAATACAATGTTAACCTGCCTAGGTCGGCAGTTAAAAATTTTCGCTAGCACAAGGCTTTAGAGGCTAAATTATCCTTCATTTGCTTTGCACCAGTTGACAGGTCTGCCTGGCATATGTTGGCTTTATAACGGCTCACCTTAGTACCTACACAGGATCATTGATCGTGGATCACAGAGTTAACAGACTTCACCAAAATTATGACATAAATTTAAGATATCAGTGTGTCATTCAGAACAAACGAAAAAGTCAGTTTTGAATTTAAGAGAAAAAATTGAAAGCATTGTCTTATGGTAGTTTAACAAAACTTAGTTTTAATGGTTTAAATTAAAATTGGACAATTTTGGGCCCAAGATATTTCTGATAAATATATTTTTCTATTAGAAAATGTGGTCTGCGATTGGGTCACACTTCAACTACTAATAGCGTTATTTGTTTGCAGACTGTTTCCGCAAACTCAAAAAACTAGCCACACCCGTGCAGTGCGATAACACCTTGTTCTTCTGTTACTCCATATGCAGACATACATAGCCATGAGGCCTCACACAACCATCACTCTACTACAAGCTACTATGGAGACATATCTGCTTGTAGGCAGAGCATAGCCCTCTGCACTGGTTCTAGGCTATTTATAGAAGGCTGGCACAGGATGTTTGGACTAGTGCCAAATTCAGTAGCTTTATTTAGTTGAAAAGGCTCCTACTGGTGAGATGGGAGTGTAAAGCCTGATTCCCATATACATCGCAAAGCACCTGCGACAGCACCGCAGGCTATTAGCAGTGAAATGGGAACCTACGCCCGGGTATCGCCGGTAGTTGCCGGCGGCAACGCAATAGTTTAGCACTGTTCAAATTTTGCAAAAGGCCTCAGACAAAATATTCTCGTAATGCACTGTGCAGGTGAAGGTCACCATTATAGAAACGACATGGCGAGCGAAAATTTTATTTGATTAGCAATTATGTTTAGCGATGTAGCTTTATATTGTGAACAGATGCCGGCGAGCCTAGCCTCGCAAGCGTTATGCTGCGTAAGTTACTGTCGTTATGCTGCGCAAGTTACTGCCGGAATTTCGCAATCAAAATGGGAACCAGGCTTAAGCCTCAAACTGCTAATATATCCATGAGATCTTCACTCACCTCCATTCCATGCCAAGACAATCCATACAAGTAATAGTAGAAATCAAGGTGGATACAACCATATTTAAGGCAGAAGTGAGACATTCCTATCACTGTACTCCATGTACCTACAAACAACGAACATAGGAAATCACTGCACCATCTCATCAACGAGCAATACAAAAGAATAATTCACTAATCGTCATTGTTAAACTTTTACAAACATGTAAGGAATTCAACAACACACACAATCAGCTATGCAAGTGAGTTTGACTTTAGAAAACCTGCAGTGCTCATCAATGGTTTTGCGACTATTGCGTTTTTATGGAAGTAGCAGAGGTCTACCCAAAATATCAACTAAAAAGTCTACAGGTAAAATTCTATGTATTACAGCAAAGAGAGATGGCTGAGGAATTTCTTTTAAAACATTATCTTAACAAATCTTTTTGTTAAAATTTACCTTTTCCAACAGAATACTACCAGACGAGCTAAGTTCAACAAAGTTAAAAGTATTAAATTGAGAAGTAATTAATGTTCTACCAGTTTAGAAGGATCAGGCTAGTTGGATAGTATTCTACTAGCATCAGGCATATCACAAAGGGAAGTCATGCGAGTTGAGTAAAGACTAAAGTACATTGGAGGAACATCCATGGAATTTGCTGACTTTGAATTCACTGCAGCCGACTCTAGTGATAAACACTCCTGTGTATGTACTTGGAGTACTTAATCTGTACTCCTGCTGCTTTGTCACGACTGGCTAGGAGAGTCATAATATTTCAAATTAACACAAAATGGAACAAAAAAGTACTTTTAACCTTTTGAACCTTAAGGGCTGGTATTCCAGCATTACTTAGGGCATGTCAGAAAACCTAACCAGCATTCACAGGACTTGCTTTACAAATGCTATTTCCAAGTAACAGTGTAAACCAAACAAATTAATTGTTGCGTAAGAACAAAATCGGAACAAAATCGCGAAAAAATCGATACGATACGTTTCTTGGTCGATCCATAGATGAGTGTGAAGCAAATGAAGAAATTTATGATAGTAATTATAATTTTACAGTTCATTTTGAGCCATGAAATGATGAAGAACACGCACTCAATGGATCTGGTGTTATCATAGATATTTTTATGAGTTTTTAAAACCGTATAAATTTTTATAGTTTTAGCCCGAATAGTGGTGCTCTTTTCTGCTAGATGACATTTTCTTAGGGTTGCCCAAAATTTTTAGTAGTGTTTCACCAAATATCATTGTATTATGAGCTTATTTAGATATATTCAATGAAAGTTTAAAACCTTCGGATCGTTAGACGAATTGCCAGGGTTACTGACAGCATTGACAAGGACGGCCAGGGTTTAATATTCAACGATCCGGAGGAAAACAAATTGAACACTTATAGGAGCGTCTCTACAGCTGAAGAAAAAGTTGAAAATCACTATTTTGAACGCAGTAGGGTACGAGAAATTTGGCCAAAGAATATAGGCTTACTTTAATATTGCCAATTTTTATGAGGATCGCCAAAGATGAAGGATTCTATCTATACCAGAATCCATAGCAGCATACTTTTATCTCACTTTGCAGCAGACATTTGAAATAGGAACTAAAGTACAAAAATGTTTAAACTGGAATAGCTCGCGTTGCATTTTCTCGTGCATCGTTTTCACATGCCATTTACATCTTTCGTAACATGAAACATTCGGCAATAGTTTGCGAGTAACAAATTTGATTGATTCGCTGTTTTTTGCCGTTTCAATTTTGCGAATGATACAAACTAGCAGATCAACTGAGTCATGGAAATGTAGTGATATAAATGGACATCCGCAAGTTTTCTATTTACAATGTATGCTGTGATCAACAGAAGGTTCTGTTACCAGCTGAGACATTGTGTCTGACATGATGTCTTCTCAAGCCAGCAAAGGCTACTACAACAGTACCTATTCCTATTGGCTGATGGTGAATTGGCATGTAGCCAAGGGAATAGCCTAGCTTTTTTTTAGAAAGCTGTTTACTGTTTCAGTAGAATATAAAATGGCAGTGAATAGCATCAAATATCAATGCCCAGCATCACTATTCAATTTAAAAAAATTATGATCAGAAATTTGATAAACTTAGCAATAAATCAATAACAGAAATAAATGAAAAATTTGTGCTAGATAAAAAAGTTCACTACATTCCATTGACCCTCTACTGTGAGCAATATCTTGAATCCCCTGCAGACGAACTGCGAGTGACTACATCAGCAGTTCAGTTTGTGTGACTAGCTACTTCTAGCTCCTATTTTTATATACTATTATTTATTGTTTTTTATTACTACGTATATATCATTTCACAATTTTATGAAGCACTAGCAGCCAGCCTGGAGTTGTCTAGGATTTCTCCAATTTTCCATCATATATCCCAGCAGGCTTGTAACATTACGATAGGATTTTTGCAACAGACAGCAACTGATTTCCAGTCGTTGTATATAAATATCCGACCCACTAAATACTAAATGAATGCACACCAATGCACACAATATTGATGCCCGCGCAATATTGATGCCCACACTAAGTGAGCCATGTAACAATAGTAATGATAGGATATGGTCTGATAGTAACATTCATGTGCGGGTCATGCAAGCTGCTTCCTTACATGCGCTAGTAAAATCATATTAACATCATTTCTTTTGTAATGATTTTAGCTATATCACGCTATCGGCCTACTTCCTTCCTATGAGTATAAACTAACTGTTATTCTCATAACACACTGCATTAACATCTGACCTACCTATATGGATGACGTTAGTTTCTCAACTCCCTGCAATTATAACGGTTTGCAGATATTTTCGATTGAACAGCGGTTTGTTACAGCTCCGCATCATCTGTATATATTCAGGGAGATGATTTCAACGGACACTTGAGATTAGTACATCTGCAAAAACGAAATAGAAAATACTACAAATATTATTTTAACGCAGTATAACTAAAGATTTACCCGTGATAAGCACACAAAGTGACAAGACTATGATCATAATACAGTCATACCCGGACATACGAGTTTCCCAACATGCAACTCAAGACACGAGTAAATTGACAGTATGACTGTAGAAAGTTTAACAGGAGACTATTATAATATGCCACTCTGCTATGAACAGCCCAGCTAGCCAGATTAGGAATTAGTCATCCTAGTTTATTTATAGAATATTGGCACACAGCCAGGACAGGTTAAAACTGGAATCATTGCAGAGATTGGGCAGATTGCTCGCTTATGGATTCCTACGGCAAATACATCAGACCACAGCCCATGACAGCCCATAGCATTAATGTAATTAAATAGAATTTGGTTGTTGAAACTAATTCTCCTCGCATTTTAAAATTGTAAAAGTAAATTTTAAATTGTAAATCGGTTTGAACACTTCTACTGCTACAACATATACGAAACGAATGTGATATCAGCACAAATCTTCTGTGGAATTGACAATATGTTCTTTGTTCTTAAAGTGAAACTCAAAGGAGAAGCATTATTACTGTGTTTGGAGTTTCCAATAGCATCATATCAACTCTCATAATTGATGGACACTATGATTCCTTGATGCTGATTGGAGAGTGCACACGGGTTGAGTTACTGTATGATAGGTGTTTCAATAGAATTAGTATGCTGCAGATTAACACTAGTAATTAGTTGAAAAGATGAGGAACTCTACACTAGAGATCATAGCGGCACACGTCTGTCTCACTTAGCAGCACGCTTTCAAAATACGAACAATTAAATGGTAGAAAATGTATAAAATGGAATATATTGTAATACATTTTGTGTTCATTATTCACAAGTACTGCCTCCATGCGCAAGCATGAATAATTCGGTAAAAATTGCGAGAAACAAAATTTGCTTGACTTGTGGGTTCGTACAGTATCTATTTTACGGATCATAAAAAAAACTTGCATATTAACAGCATATATGGAAACAAAGTGTTATAAATGCATAATTATATATTTTCTTTTTCAAATTTGGCGCAGCAATGAAATAGTTATAATGCATGGTGAGAGCAACAGAAGCTTCTGTAACCAGCTGAGACATTGTGTTTGACATAACGTCTTCTCAAGCCATCCACAGCTACTGCAACAGTGTCTATCTCTATTGGTCACTGATTAACTAGGTCAATTGGCATGCAGCCAAGAAGAGAGGTCATATTCTTTAGGAGCTTTCTACCAGTTTGATATTATAGCCTCGAGTATACACAGGACTATATTACATGGAACAGTTAATAGTGATAAAGTAGTAACTCTTTCGCTACTAAATTGTTTTCTTTACCGTGACGTAATTATGTATTCCGTAAAACCTGCTGATGCAAACCATGCAGTTCTTTGCCACACTGAAACGCTATGCTGTACTAATGTACAACTCCAGTTGCAGTGTGCAGCCATTACACAAATAATTCCATGTGTCGTAACAAAGCTTGTTCCAGACGTGTCGAGAGACTCTATTTATTGGTTTGAATGAAAAAAGTTTAAATTTTGAAAGTTGCTTTTTATTCGGTAGTAACAGAATTTGATTTATATTCAAAAAATACAATTTATTCCAGAACATTCTAGAATATTAGAGTCGGCCTATGCTAAGTAATAACTGTAATGTAAATTTTGTTTCAATACTTATCGACTTATACGTGAGATCGTTGAAAACCTGAGTATACAGTTATACCTCGACACACGAATGTTTCAATCAATCAGAAATTTAAGATTCAAACGTAGGAAACAGTTTTCGACTTGACTAGGATGTGGGAGGCCACTTGCTAGAATATAGCATCACTTGGCCTGATTTATCGGATCTGTTTAAAGGTTGAAAATTGGAACGTACCAAACGTGTTGCTGTCATGTCTATTTCAATACACCATTAGCCACTATGTCTGTCTTGAAGGTAAGAACTCCATACCGCATACTACTTACTGTATCATAGACTATGCAATGTACTGCTACATAACACTGTTAGTTTGTTGCATATCAAAACCACTAGATACATGTAGGTAATTGTTACTTCATAGGTATTGAAGAATAACAACAAAAGCACTTTGCTAAATATAATATGACTGTCATCATGCCTTTAGGTATTTGGGTTGAAAGGGTGGAAACATTAATTAGTATATTTTATGTTATATCAGACAAATTGATTTGAAATACTAGGAAAATTGACAAACGAGCTTGGCCTTGAGATGCATCAGGCTCCCATGTTGAGGTACGACTGCATATAGTAACAATTATTCCCATATAGAGCAGCATGACATCTGACTCACCTTGACTGATGATGTTAGTTTTGACTGGATCAGGTTGTCATCTACACCATTGTATCATCATGGTTTACAGATACTTTCTGGTGAACAGAAGGTGCTTAGTGTCTACTATGGCTGTATATGTCCAGGGAGGCCATTTCTACAGACAGGAATGATGCTTATGCATAAAAATAGAAAAACTACAAACTTTATTTCAACATAAAGTAGCTATAATTTTTAGTTTATGGTAACAAAAGTACGCGAGTGATGTTGACTAGGACAAGCCAATGCGCGATTTTCGTCAGAGTCAAAGGCGTGCAACTGCTGTCAACTCAAAGCCATAAGCGCGCAATCGCCTTCGACCGCAATCGCATTCGACTCGACTGTGAAAGCACTCGATTGCTGTCGACTCAAAGAAGAAAGGGCTATCATCATCGACTCAAAAGCATACAGTCGCCGCTGAATCAAATGCGAAAGTGCCGATCGTCGTCGACTCAAACGCAAAAGAGCGTGATTTCAGTTGATTCAAAAGGGAAAATGCACGATTGTTGTAGACTCATACACACAAAAGCATGTGATTGTCTCTGACTCGAATATATTTCGTCGTCGATTTCCGATATATTCACTCTAAAGAATAATAAATAAATATTCCTCTTTTAGAATGCTTAATCAACATTTATAAGTTTTGCAGTCATTTTAGACAAAAGCCATTGAAAACTTTAATTCATTTCAAATTTGTGTCTAGAATTTTACAAGTAGAATGGACAGATATTTAAATTTGTGACATAAAAATGGATAGACAAGCGAAAACTTTTTATGTAGCAATAAGAAACTTGTTTCATATCTTTTAACATGTGAGAAACACTTGAGAAATACATTTGATAAATACATGCAAAATTCTATCAATATTGGCATGACCTATCAACATGTAGGTTAATTTAAGAGCGTTTATGGTTGTGCAGTCCAGTCACAAACTGTAAAAATTGCAATTCTCTCTGATATTTTTATTTATGAACAGAAACTAGTCTAAAGCGCAATCGTTGACTTTGTCAATGGTTAACTTAATGGGCAACTCCTGTCCTTCACCGGGTACTCTATAGGCCTATGTTATTGTGTAAATTTAATCGATGAAAGGCTTGTGCCATCTTAGGCTTCATGTATGCCAGCTCATAATCAAGCAGTTTATTTTTTCAAATATTTCGGCTGAATGTTTCAAAAAATACGCAAGCCGCAGTTTGAACTTTTTCAATATGCTAACCTTCAATGGATTTGAACAATTAATGAGAGCAAATCAATTCCAGTTCTAATTTTTCACACATATCAAGCTGGCATATATACTGATAACATACAAAACTTCCAACTAGTGTTCCAACTTCCAATTCGTGATAAGCTGTTAGCAAATATATGCCTGGCACAGCCAGGCATCCACTAGTTAGAGCAGACCCAAAGCATGCTGCCTGACAATGGTAAAAATGTCAACATGTTATATATGCACTGTTGTTTCACTCCCTAGTAAACCAGGTGAATAGTATTGTTATTATTGTTGCCCCTGGTGTGAAAGACTAACCGAATAAAATTATTTAAATTTGGCAATTTAGCAAACAGGAAAACGCTACACCCTGCCATTTTATCAATAAAATTAGTATGCATGGTCCCAAGGTTTTGAGCTGACTTCATTTAGTAGACTCGCACATTGAAGATATGTTCAAGGCTATTTTATACACAGGTGTCTTTTAGCGGGGATATTGCCGAAGCCGAGAATGGGCCGTAGTCTACACACACAAAAAACACCAAAGGTCCACGTAGTTCTGAGCAAAAACAAAAGTATCCATCCAAATATCTCACCAATCCGATGAGCAGCACACACAAAAACTAAACCAATCGACAGCGCCACCCATCATGTCAAAATATTCCAAGTTTCAAGTCATGTCTTGCACAACTCACCTTATGGTTTGTCAAAACTTGTCCCAAAGTCCTTATTAATTTGAGACTGTCCAATATCCGTTTTAGAAATGGTTGCCGCTAGCCTAGCCTAGCGTTCTGATTCAACATCTTAGTAACTATCAGGGCATTGCTGAGTGCTCCTGATCTTTTTTAATCTTTCTTAAGCATGCAAGAACCAATCAAAATCGGGTTAACGCTATTGTAAACAAAACTTAAGAGGGACTCAAAAAGATGGGGAGAACTCAGTAATGCCCCGATAGTTACTAAGATGTTGAATCAGAACGTTAGGTTAGGCTAGCGGCGACCATTTCTAAAATGAATATTAGACAGACTCAAATTAATAAGGACTTTGGGACAAGTTTTGACAAACCATAAGGTGAGTTGTGCAAGACATGACTTGAAACTTGGAATATTTTGACATGATGGGTGGCGCTGTCGGTTGGTTTAGTTTTTGTGTGTGCTGCTCATCGGATGGGTGAGATATTTGGATAGATACTTCTGTTTTTGCTCAGAACTACGTGGACCTTTGCTGTTTTTTGTGTGTGTAGACTACGGCCCGGTCTCGGCTTCGGCAATATCCACGCTAAAGGACACCTGTGATTTTATATGTTCTCTTTTTATTTTAAATAAACAAGACAACAATTATTACTTTGATTGAGCTTGTTGAGAACTAAAAGTGTGCTGGAATTTAATAGAAGCCAAAGACCTACAAGCAATGCATGAATGACGCAAACATGTTCCACAACCATATTACATCGGCACATAAGAACATTTCGTGCCAAACTGGGAGAAAAGAATATCTGACAGTTTTATTAGATAAATAGTTTCAGTTGCATCAATGATATACTGCCATAATCACACTTGCTGCTGCCCGTGGTGAACCAACATCAATATATACCCAATGATATACTGCCATAATCACACGTGCTGCTGCCCGTGGTGAACCAACATCATTATATACCCAATGATATACTGCCATAATCACACGTGCTGCTGCCCGTAGTGAACCAACATCAATATATACCCAATGATATACTGCCATAATCACACGTGCTGCTGCCCGTAGTGAACTAACATCAATATATGCCGTGACTAGCCTGTTTGATAAGTCTTTTCCCCAAATCCGTTAGAGACATAAGACTTGAATCTGAGACTGAAACATAACTGGTTCACCTAATTTCAGCCTAATGCTGGAATTTAGGTGACCCAGTCTTAACCAAATTTTTACTTCTGAGGCACTTTCTCACGGCTCCTAGGGCTAATTACAGTGTAGGCCTACTATTACTATAGACTAAGTATCGAGTAAGTATACAGCCCACACAGGGGACTGTATATCATAGGTTTCATTAATATTACAAAAACATAATTTATTTAGCATTTTGTATTATAATTAGTACAGCAATCGACGAGCATTTTCTTGAGATGCCGATTGCGGTAAGTCGTGTTGCTGGTTACCTAGTGTATGTTGCAAGCCAACGGACATCCTTGCATTTCAATTTTTAAACATGGAATCTTTTTAATAACGTGAGAAGCTCTTAGATCACCACTAATCTGTATGTAGATAGTTTATTAGCAATCTGATTCAAGAACTAAACACAACAGAGTGAAAATGTTACATAGTTAAATCTCACCATTGAATGCAGTTGTTACTCCCGAATCGATAATATACTACAGGCATTACACAGAGATCGGCAGTTACGTTCCTACTAACAGTAGTAGCAGGCTATTGTCTTGAAATCAGCAAGAAAGCTTCAGCCAATCGCATCGAGCCTACAACGGCTAGTTGGGTCCTCAAAGTATAGGAGGCGGAGACAACTCATCCCTGGTTTATTACCCAGCGCCCGTATCATACACCATGCTGAGTCCTGCTACGTCCTGATTAGTTCAAAACATCTTACATGTATTATGGCTAGGCTGAGGAATTATTCCACAGTTGGCTAGAAAGAACCAGTGATAGTTTGACCCAGCTACAACCTGCAAGACACAGAATGCATTGACTTATTGATGTTACCAATCTGGATATAGCCTTCTGTTCGCAAACTGATATTGCAGCGGTGAGAAATGAACATAGGACATTCACAAAAACACAAATGATTCTTGTTAAACTACCGTCACTGAAAACTATCACAATTTACTAACTTTGTGCCTATGTGAGCAAAGATAATGGCTGATATATATTTATTTTTCTGTTTTTGTTTATAAATAGTCATAGTATTATGAAATCTCTGAGCGTTTTAATCACGATCAAGTTTTATGGATTTTAATCTTGAAACATTTTGGCAATCAGATCATCTCATACATCAACAACAATTGTAAATGATAGAAAAATACTGTCATATTCTGATGAACTTTAAAAGAATTGTGTTAGTTCATTATCGTTGCCAATGTACTCATGGCCATGGTTATTTTAACACTCTTTTATTGAGTGCACACGACTCCAAGATGTGTATACGTAGCCATTCGGTAGCACGGTTTAGACTATATTCGGACAATTAATATAACAGTTCAATAATAATCTACAACAGTTTCACATAACCTAATATAAATATTACCTAATATACCTTAATTAATCAGATTTCTAAAGATTGTAAACCAACTCCAATTAGTTGGTTGTGTTTCCATAGCAACAACAAAAGATACTTGAATATTGAAACATACTTTCAAATACTTCTTATAAACCTTTTTTGGTTTTGTGGGGACTTGAACCCAGGACCTTTAGTAACCATGTAGCAAAAATAATACTCTTAAACCATCAAGCTACAAATTCTATCATTTATACCAATATTATACTGTTATTACTATATTATTGATCAGGAGTTGAACCCGGGACCTCTCACACTCAAAATGAGAATCGTGTCTTATACCATCAAGTTATCAATTAATGCAAGCAAGACTTCACTAACTAGTAACTTTCCAGAGAAGCAATGCATATATTAAACATATTTTGAGACGTTTTAACCAAATGGTTGATGAGCCAAATAAGATTGGAGCCTGCAACCTCTTGCACTCTAAACAAGAATCATATCTCTGGACCGTCAAACGAATAATGATGTAATCAGAAACCTGATTTATTCGTAGTCTAAAAAGCTAAAACAATTTTTAAGATAATATCAACAATTTAGAATAACTGGAAATATGATTGAAAAATGAAAAGAACTCAGCAAAAGTAACAACGTCAAGAGCACAATTAAATTTTATGTAGCTATTTTATGTAGTCTTAGGTCAGTCCAATTAAACTAGCTAATAGTTATGCTACTTTCTTTAAAACTTTCAATTCTCCCAACAACTCAAATTTAGCATCAGATTCAAGAACATTATAATCTATCAAAATCCCCCTAGAAAGTTTCAAAAATATGATGAAACCTAAAGTTGTCAACCTGTAAAGATTGAACTCATACCTATATAAAAAATAAGCACAAAGGGTCGATGACTTCACTCATGAAAAATAAGAAAGCAAAAAATAATTTGAAATCATTTTTATCAGAGTGTGTATGTACGCGTCTGTAACATTCAGTGTTTAGTCACATAGCCTACTGAATATAAAATAGTGGGAGCTTTTTTATTGGTATACGCAGGGACAGAGTCAGATAGCCCTTGTTGTTAGCAGTTAAGTGTATGTATGCCTTGCTTCATTAAAAACCTTAGCCTAAGATCATAATAAATAGTCAATGTTAGCAGGCTATGATAGCTGAGTAGCTGTTCTGTTAGAAAAGCCTTTAATGTATACAGGAAATGTTTTGAGGGCATTCATTTATGTACCATTATTTAATTGATAGAGTAATTACCGTGTCAGAAATTAAGGATATCTTAAAGGAATTTAACATAGTCACGTCAAAAAATATAAAAAGTAATTCTTTTCAGTTATATCCGATTCCAATTCAAAACAGACATGAAACATGTAATTAATTTTTTTTGTACAAATATGAGTAACTGAATTAAGATAATAGTCTTGAAATGATTGTTAGTTTGACATGTTGGGGGCACCCAGTCTTAATAAAGCTTGACCGGCTTGACCAGGATTCGAACCCAGGACCTCTTACATTCAAAGTTAGAAATGTACCAAGACTCCTAGTGCTATGAAAGATATAAAAAAACTAACATTTTGTTAGTGTCTCCAAAGCAACAAGAAAGCATGTTAAAAGTTTCCTTTCATATCAATCTAAAAAATATTATTCAGCTTCACCAGGATTTGAACCAAGGACCTATCGCACCTGAAACGAGAATCACACCCAGAGACAATCAAGCCACGAACGATGTAACTGAAACCTGGCTTCTTGCTACGTTCTCTAAAGCAACAACTAAATCGGTTTTTCTACTGTTGCAAGTACTGATGGTTCACATTGGGGTAACTGAAATCTCAAAATAATTGAGTTTTTTTCGAACTGCAAGTAGATGATAAACCTATGAGCAAGGCATTTCCAATGCGTTGTTATGCATCGGAAATGCATTTTCAATGCATTTCCAATGCATTTCCAATGCATTTCCAATGCATTTCCAATGCGTAAGAACAATAGACATAGTTTTAATAATTGCGTGAAGTATATTTGTGAAAATATTTTGACGAATAAGGTTGCAAGAAAGTGTAAACAGAAACCATCTCTCACAACTACATCGCATTTGAGCCGTTTTGGAAAGGGAACCAAACTACGGCAGTCTCGTGTGGCTGCGATTTTCTGTTTGTTTTTTAGCTTTTAAGAGCTTGTATTTACTTTTCCACACATTTGACACCTACAACACAACAGAGTAAGACATGGTGAATTTTTTGATACCAAATAACTGTCATGTGAATTTTGTTGCAAGTCGACAATTAAAGGTGCTTCCGGATTTCGCATGTGCACAAATAATAGTTACATTAACAAACAAAACTTTGAAAATCTCATGAAAAAAACAAGCTACAATTTTCTTATTATACTGGAATTTACACAAGCGCGTTAGAATTTTGTAAAATATTTCACTTGACTGAAATCAATTTAATAGAATAGTTTTTGAAAAGAATTTAAAAATGACCAAAATAGCTTTGCAAAATATTTTCATTCTAGAAATCTGCAAAATATTTCAAAACTTTTATGATCTTAATGTTTATTCATTATTAGTAGCAGTTCTCCTAAAATTACCAAGTTGTAGAAAACTCAAGTGAATTGCCCCGCATAGGCAAGTCTAACAAGTGGATTGTCACAGGCTTACGTTGCATATGAAATTATGATATCTAATTTCCACCAAGAACTGCCATTGAAGCTCTTGATAAACTCTGTGAGACATTGAAACCTAAAAGCATTTTTAAGTACAAAAAGCCAAATGAGGTTTTCCAATGATTTTGAAAAAAATTTTAAAGGTGGCACAACTCTTCACCAGTTCAATTGCCAAATATTCTGCAAGGTCTGTCAACACCTTTACAATTTTTCACAGAAATAATATTGAATTAAGAGCCCCGAAGTCTTAGTTGTCAGAGATTGTCAGCTAGTGGTCCCCTGTTTTACTTACACAATTACACATAAGGAAACAAGTCAAAAAGAGCTCAGAATCTGATCCCATGTTTAAAAATATTCCAAGTTTTACGAGGTCACGAGTTCAAATCCTTTGTGATGCAATATTCTTTTTAAAATTTAACTGTAGATTCAGACGGAGAACCCGCTGGAAACACAGACACACTTTCAATTATACTAATGATTAAACATGTAAATAGTCAGGTTCATTGATACATAAAATATATAATAAAGATAACGATATAAAACAGCTACCATTACCAAATGTTAAGACTATCAAGGCTGAATCAAACCTGAATTAAAAGAAATGGCACTGGAAATGCTAGGACTGGCATCAGCCTTGCAATGAGTGGTATGCAGACAACATGGGATTGTTAAAACACGCTTAACCTTTTGTATGTAAATTTTATATGATGAAATCTATTTCGACATTTCAATGTAGTCAAATTCCTTAAAATTTAACTACTTTAAAATTACTTTTAAAATCAAAATTTCTGTAACAAATTATTAAAACTTTCCTAAACTTTAAAACATAAAATAGCTACGAATTATATTGCAGTTGAATCACAAGGAGAGTTTTTTTTAACTTTAAAAAGATTAATAAAAAATTAAAACAAAAATTTATTTAATTTATTTAATTTATTTAAATTTGTTTTGAAAAAACTTGTTTAATCTTTAAATACTTGCTTTAAGTAATTGGTTTTATAAAACAACGTAATTTTGAATTGCATTATAAACACAACCAAATCAGTTTTAACCCTGCTCACTAACAGTCAGCCTGCCAATCATTGCAACTGGGCCAGAGCAAACATCAAGCAGCCCTAATACAAAACACTCAGGATACGATTACCCGGTCATACAAAACTAACTACAACTTTCTTTGAACATTTTTATAAGCATCAGCTAACTAGCTATTATCTGCTTTGCATCAGCATTTACAGTGCACCAGAAATTATCCTCAATAAGTGATGAAGTAGTCAATTTTCCACATTGCACCAAGTTGGCTGGTTTTCCTCTAGCAGTCTCTGCACCGGCAAGACATAATACGGAATAATTAATGAATCCAAAAGTAAATATATTCTGTTGCAACACAGATTCTCAAAAGACTGCAGACCTATTTTGTACCCAGGAGTTGACGCTCAACAACAGTGGAATTATTTTAAACACCTATCAAAAGCAGAAAAACAAAGCGAGTGAACAACTCCAAACTGTATTTTTTTCAGACTGATCAAACTGAAGAGACTAACAACTCCTAATAATGATTTTTTGAACCAGAAATATTAGTTAATCTATAATGGGTTATGAAAAAAACTGTCAATGGAAACTTACCTTGCAGATTGTCATAGCAGCCCATCATAATACATTTAGCATAAAAAGAGGGGATTCAGCCAATATGTCGAAGCAGGGAATACACCATCTGTTGGCTAACATCTGTTTCAACCTCTGTCGAAATTCGTTGTACGATAACAAGTAGATGAGAGCGTTAGAAAGGAAAATTCAACATTTTAGTAGTTATACTAGCTAAACTGCTCTAGTTATTATATTTATAATAAGTCATTGAAAGTGTCATAACTGGTTACCCTGTACTCTGTGTATAGCTAACATGAAAAAATGTACTAAGCCTCCAAATAAGCTTTCAGTAAACATTTGAATTATTCTCCTGGTAAAAACTTTCTTTTTTACATACATGTACATGCAAGATTGTTTGAAATAGTAGATAACTCAAAACCATACTTTTTTATTACAGCAAAACATTTTTGTAATTTCTTTTGGAAAATCGTTTGCCAATGCAGGAAACTCTCGCTCATTGATGCAAGTTGCCATGAGCGAGCAGGTGTTGAAAAAACAAATTACTGCTTGCCTTTTTCAAAAGAACAAATATGTAAGAATTATATAATAGTTTCAAACACTGTAAGATAATTACTTCAAAAGAAGTATTACCAGCACATAATTAGGGGAAACTTATGATAATTGGTTAGCAGTTGTTATTGAGGCAGTCTTCAATTGAATGGATTATAATGTCAACACACAAATAAGACAATGACATTAGACGAGGTTGGAGACACAAAGAATTAAAAGTTACATTGTGACTCTCTAACTTCAAGTTCGTTCGATAGCCAGAAGTACATGTATCTAAACATTATCCGGAGCTAAGCGTTGGACCTACGAGTGTTGTTCATAAAGTCTGCTGTCGGATTCTACACACATTTGTGTATACCTTTGGAATTCAGTAACAAATATTAGAAGTTTTTAGAAGGAATGCAGTAGTTTAACCTTGTATTTGAATTAAACTGATGATTGTTAAACAACGGAGTTGAGCTAGGTAAAACGTTAAAATCAATTATGTTTGAAATCTTGTGACATTAATTTCAAAAGTTACTTTCAATGATTATTACAGACATTATTTCGTGGTGAGCTTTCATGTCCTACCAGTATTCACTTTAATTTGTAAAGTGAATGTCATTATTAAAAGACTCGGGATATGTGATTCGCCTACCAAAGTGATATGCCTAAGTGAGCTACAAAATGTTCCATGTTAAATGAATTATATTGAGAGGTATAATGTCTGATTACAATATAATTTAGCAAATTATCTCAGAGAAATTCCTTGACGATGTGAAAATATCAGGCTCATTGATGAAGCTGGTTAGGAAGAAACATGCATTGGAAATGCAAACTTCTGCTTGCATATTTACAAAACAGCATGAATGTCAGAGATTAAGGATAGCTTTAACGATTATAACACAATTGCTTCATAAAGTATTACTCGCACACAACTAGTGAGATGTTTGCCATAATTGCTGGGCAGTTATTCTTGAGTGAATAGTCCATCGAAAGGATTATAATTGTAACCAAAAAATAAGACAATAACATCAAGCGAGTTGGAAGACACCACGAAATAAATTTAAACCAGGACTCATTAGTTTTAAGTTTTTTAAATTGCAAAAAATAATCAAACATTTAATTAACATTTGAAGGTGCTAGGTATAGGAGATATGAGTTTAGTTTACCACAAAGTGTTTTAGCAACATACAATCTTTAGCTTAGGGCAATCAATGCTGACCATGAAAGTAGCTCAGCCACATATACACACCTTTGTATTTATGAATAAGAAACAGTGGTCTGGCCTATTAATATCTGCTGTCTAATAGTCTATAGTTGTATGCTGTCTATAGTTTTATGATTGTCATTTTAAAATAGCAATCATCATGTGTGCGCGCAAACAGTTTCGCAGGTAAATGGCAAACACGAATCGTTTCCAATATTGTAATGCCTCACAGGTACTGAATAGTGTACGACTTCATATGTGGTATAAAAACTCCTTAAAGGTAGTGATAGTGTGTTTCAACATACCTCCAAGCAAACAGGAAAGCATTCAATGATAGCACCAGCTGCAGCCAAATCAGTAGATTTCTTCAAAGAATGCCACTAATCTTACTTCATTGAGTTTCAGCTATCTTGAAAGCATTACAACAGCCTGTGAATAATAAAGCGGGAACAGTCAAACCCATTTCATCAAACAAACTTCCTAAATGCAATGACTGTGGTGGATACTGACTCTATAGTGGAAGAAATTTGTAATATTCAACTTGCAAAGTTTTCAAATACGTCAGATTTTTTGACAGAAAATAATGAGGCTAGTAAAATCTGAAAAATAAATTAAATACATATTTAATTTAAATTTATTCCTTTACTAACTTGAAATAACTTTAATGGAAAGTTAATCTAAAGTTGCAAAGTAAGGCTAGGTATCCATCTTTATTCAGTTGAAGAAATCAAACATGGCTTCATAGAAGTCAGTAAATTATTTTTGTAAACCAATTTCTTCACCCAAAACCAGAATCATACCCTAGACCATCAAGCTTCGCATTAACAATTTTAATCAAAGAAAATCTGACAAGTTGGCCAGAAAGAATCAGTGATGGTTTGACCCAGCTACAACCTGCTAAACACTGAATGGATTGACTTATCGATAGTACCAATCAGGATATAGCCTCTTGTTCACAAACTAATATTGCAGCAGTAAAAAATGAATACAGGACACCGTCACAAAAATGCGAATGATTCTTGTTAAGTTACTGCCACTGAAAACAATCACAATTATCTAACCTTGTGTCTATGTGAGCAGAGATAGTAGCTACTAAATATTTATTTTTCTGTTTCCATTTATAAATAGTCATATGATTATGAAATCTCTGACCATTTTAATCACGATCAATTTTTATCGATTTTAATCTTGAAACATTTTGGTAACCAGATCATCTCATACATCAACAACAATTGTAAATGAGAGAAAAATACTGTTTTATTCTGATGAAATCTAAAAAATTGTGTAAGTTCATTATCATTGCCAATGTAGTCATGGCCAAGTTTATTTTAACCCTTTTTTATTGAGCGCACACAACTCCAAAATGTGTATATGTAAAGCTATTCGGTAGCACAATTTAGACTAAATTTGGACAATTAATATTACAGTTCAATAATGACTTACAACAGTTTCACATAACCTAATATAAATATTTGTAGAGTGCTATACCCTTATTATTATCAATAATATATTCCAAAGATTTGATTGAGAACATTGTACAATTCAAACACCATCAAAGGTGACTCTTTGAGACAATCCGAGTTTCTCATGTGGGTCCTGATAAAACTTACTTGCTAAACACCCCTTTCTCAAATCATCAAGCCTAAATTAATCAGATTTCTAAAGATTGTAAACCAACTCCAATTGGTTGGTTGTGTTTCCATAGCAACAACAAATTATACTTGAAGATTGAAACATACTTTCAAATACTTCTTACAAACCTTTTTTGGTTTCATTGGGACTTGAACCCAGGACCTTTAGTAACCATGTAGCAAAAATAATAGTCTTAAACCATCAAGCTACAAATTCTATCATTTATAGCAATATTATACTGTTATTACTATATTATTGATCAGGGGTTGAACCCGGGACCTCTCACACTCAAAATGAGAATCATGTCTTATACCATCAAGTTATCAATTAATGCAAGCAAGACTCCACTAACTAGTAATTTCTCCAGAGAAGCAAGGCATATATTAAAACACATTTTGAGACTTTTTTAACAAATGGTTGATGAGCCAAATAGGATTGGAGCCTGCAACCTCTTGCACTCTAAACAAGAATCATATCTCTGGACCATCAAACGAATAGTGATGTAATCAGAAATCTGATTTATTCGTAGTCTAAAAAGCTAAAACGATTTTTAAGATAATATCAACAATTTAGAATAACTGGAAATATGATTGAAAAATGAAAAGAACTCAGCAAAACTAACAAAGACCAGAGCACAATTAAATTTTATATAGCTATTTTATGTAGTCATAGGCCAGTCCAATTAAACTAGCTAATAGTTATGCTACTTTCTTTAAAACTTTCAATTCTCCCAACAACTCAAATTTAGCATCAGATTCAAGAACATTATAATCTATCAAAATCCCCCTAAAAATTTTCAAAAATATGATGTACCCTAAAGGAAATCCCGTTTTGAAAGGAAATCCAAACTACTGCGGTCTCGTGTGGCTAAGATTTTCTGTTCGTTTTTGAGCTTTTAAGAGCTTGTATTTACTTTTCCCCACATTTGGGACCTACAACACATCAGAGTAAGACATGGTGAATCTTTTGATACCAAATAACTGTAATGTGAAATTTGTTGCAAGTCAACCTTTAACGCTCTTCCAGATGTTTCATGTGCACAAATAATAGTTACAACATTAACAAACAATACTTTGAAAATCTCATGAAAAAACAAGCTACAATTTCCTTATTATACTGGAATTTACACAAGCGCGTTAGATTTTTGTAAAATATTTCACTTCACTGAAATCAATTTAATAGAATAGTTTTTGAAAATAATTTAAAAATGACCAAAGTAGCTTTGCAATATATTTTCATTCTAGAAATCTGCAAAATATTTCAAAACTTTTATGATCTTAATGTTTATTCATTATTAGTAGCAGTGCTCCTAAAATTACCAAGTTGTAGAAACCTCAAGTGAATTGCTCCGCATAGGCAAGTCTAACAAGTGGATTGTCACAGGCTTACGTTGGATATGAAGATATGATATCTAATTTCCTCCAAGAACTGCCATTGAAGCTCTTGATAAACTCTGTGAGACATTGAAACCTAAGAGCATTTCTAATTAAAAATGTCTAAGTACAAAAAGCCAAATGAGGTTTTTCAATGGTTTTGACAACATTTCAATGGTGGCACAACTCCTCACCAGTTCAATTGCCAAATATTCTGCAAGGTCTGTCAACACCTTTACAATTTTTCACAGAAATAATATTGAATTATGAGCCCCGAAGTCTTAGTTGTCAGAGATTTTCAGCTAGTGGTCCCCTGTTCTACTTAGACATTTACACATAAGGAAACAAGTCAAAAAGAGCTCAGAATCTGATCCCATGTTTTAAAAATATCCCAAGTTATACGAGGTCACGAGTTCAAATCCTTTGCGATGCAATATTCTTTTTAACATCTAACTGTAGATTCAGACGGAGAACCCGATGGAAACACAGACACACCTTCAATTATACTAATGATTGAACATGTAAATAGTCAGGTTCAGTGATACATAAAATATATAATAAAGATAACGATATAAAACAGCTACCATTACCAAATGTTAAGACTATCAAGGCTGAATCAAACATGAATTAAAAGAAATGGCACTGGAAATGCTAGTACTTGCATCAGCCTTGCAATGAGTGGTATGCAGACAACATGGGATTGCTAAAAACACGCTTAACCTTCTGTATGTGAATTTTATTTAATCAAATCTATTTCGACATTTCAAATTAGTCAAATTACTTAAAATTTAACTACTTTAAAAATACTTTTAAAATCAAAATTTTTTTAACAAATTATTTAAACTTTCTTAAACATTGAAACATAAACAATAGCTAAGAATTATATTACATCTGAATCATAAGGATACTTTTTTTAACTTTAAAAAGGTTAACAAAAAATTGAAACAAAATTTTAAATTTGTTTTAAAAAACTTGTTTAATCTTTCAATACTCGCTTTAAGTAATTGGTTTTATAAAACAACCTAATTTTTAATTGCATTATAATTACAACCATATCAGTTTTAACCCTACTCACTAACAATTAGCCAGCCAATCATTGCAACTGGGCCAGAGCAAACATCAAGCAGCCCTAATACAAAACACTCAGGATACGATTACCCGGTCATACAAAACTAACTACAACTTTCTTTGAATATTTTTATAAGCATCAGCTAACTAGCTATTATCTGCATTGCATCAGAATTTACCGTGCACCAGAAAGTATCCTCAATAAGTGATGAAGTAGTCAATTTTCCACATTGCATCAAGTTGGCTGGTTTTCTTCTAGCAGTCTCTGCACCGGCAAGAAATAATACGGGATAATTAATGAATCCAGAAATAATTATATTCGGTTGCAATACAGATTCTCAAAAGACTGCAGACCTATTTTGTACCCAGGAGTTGACGCTCAACAAAAGTGGAATTATCTTAAACACCTAGCAAAATCAGAAAAACAAAGCGAGTGAACAACTCCAAACTGTATTTTTTTTCAGACTGATCAAATTGATGAGACTGACAACTCCTAATAATGATTTTTTGCACCAGAAATATTAGTTAATCTATAATGGGTTACGAAAAAAACTGTCAATGGACACTTACTTTGCAGATTGTCATAGCAGCCCATCGTAATACGTTTAGCATAAAAAGTGGGGATTCAGCCAATATGTAGAAGCTGGGAATATACCATCTGTTAGCTAGCATCTGTTTCAACTTCTGTTGACATTTATTGTACGATAACAAGTAGATGAGAGCGTTAGAAAGGAAAATTCAACACTATAGTAGTTATACTCATAAATGCTTTAGCAATTACAAAGCGTGCAAAGTTTAAAATATATTTGAAGATTTCAAGCAATCGCTTCTAACGATGCTTTGCTTATAAGTTCTGTAAAAGAAAGTATAAGTTCTTGTATGACAATTTTGAGGATTATGCAATCGGAACCTGAATGCCTCACAGGTACTGAATAGTGTACGACTACATATGTAACATAAAAGCTCCTTAAAAGTAGCGACACTGTGTTTCAACATACCTCCAAGCATTCAATGCTAGCACCAGCTGCAGCAGCCAAATCAGTAGATTTCTTCAAAGAATGCCATTAATCTTACTTCATTGAGTTTCAGCTATCTTGTAAGTACGCATTACAACAGCCTGCGAATGATAAAGTTGGAACAGTCAAACCCATACTTACGTCCATTTCATCAAACAAACTTCCTAAATGCGACGACTGTGGTGGATACTGACTCTATAGTTTAAAGAATTTGTAATATTCAACTTGCAAAGGTTTCAAATACTTCAGATTTTTTAACAGAAAATGATGAGGCTAGTAAAATCTGAAAAATAAATGAAAAAATAAATATTTAATTCAAATTTTTTCCTTAAATAAATTGAACTAACTTTAATGGAAAATTAGTTCAAGTTAAGTTGCAAAGTAAGGCTGGGTATTCGTCTGTAGCCTACTCATTTGAAGCAATCAATCATGGCTTCATAGAAAGTTAGTAAATCATTTTTTAAACAAATTTCTGCACCCAAAACAATAATCATATCCTAGACCATCAAGCTTCGCATTAAAAATTTTAATCAAAGAAAATCTGACTCTTTGTTAGTGTCCCCCAAAAAACAACAAAGCAAATTTAGAAACATGCTTACAGGTATTTTTCTAAAAGGCTTTATTGACTTCACTGAGATTTGAACTCGGAACCTCTTGCACCCAAAACACAATTCGCATCATAAACCATCAACATATGAATTATGTAAACTAAAATCTACCTTCTTGGTAGTGTCTCCTAAACAGCATTAAAGCATATGTGACCTCTCGCGTGAAAATCGACCAAAAGTCGGCATTCACTATCGTTAGTAATGAAGCTTCGAAGTTTGCATTAGGTTTATTGGGGAGCACATGGCTATTTTGTTTATTATTTTACCCTAGACCAATCAGAGTGTGAGAAATTCATTTCTTAAGTCAAAAAGTGATTTCATTGGCTCATTATACCGAAAATTTGCGATCGTAGTCGTTGCTATGCGATCGTGACGTCATCAAAATGGCGACTTGTAAAGAAATTAAACCTTCGAAAAACTTTTTTTCTGAGGAACTTGGCACATTGCTCGATGAAATTGATGCTGAATATAGAGAAACAATGTCTAGAGATTTAGATTTTCATGTTACTGATGACCTGCAAGCTCGGATGCCCGAATTTATTGATGACAAGAAGACGATGTTGAACCAACCGAAGGATTAACTGTTATTCAATCGTATAGTACTCCGGTTAATGACTCCGAATCACCTGCTGCCAGCTTACCAGCTCATCCTATGGTGTCTGATGAACCTATTAGCTTCAGTTGCAAGTGTGACTGCATCAAAAAATTTGACAGAACTCTGATTTTCAGTCAGCTGACTTACATTAAAGGAATTTCAAAGACAGAGTAAAATTTGATTATCATGGCCCGAATTTCTACTCGTGTGGATGATGGGAACACCACAAAACCTTTCGAGCATAAGGAGAAGACCAGAAAAATGTCAGTATGCAACTTTAAATATCATGGTGAGTCTTATTGAATTTTTTTTCTGATCTATCCTGTTTGTTTTTGGTAGTAATAGTATGGGTGTAGTAGCTTACTAGTTGCTGGTTCAGTGTATGCCTCCCCGAGTCACATAAAATTACATCCTACAATACATCACTCAGTGATCAGTCGTACTCACAGGCTTGAGTTAGGTGTGTTTTCACTCATAATTGATTGCCAGTTGCCACATGACTTATTCAATGTGTCAATGCTTGTGTGTTTATTTTTTTGCTTGCTGACATTAACCCTATGGCATGAGCAATCAATCCCTTGGTCACACGATCACTAAGCCACCAAGTCTATTACTTGTAAAAGTGTCTCAGAGTCAGAATCCGTTGCCAATCACCTCATTAGCTCATTTTTTAGATTTTTTCTAAATTAATTAGGAATTAAAGAAAATTCTAAATTAAAGGAATTTAATTTAAAGGAATTTAAGGATATAATTCTAAATTAAAGGAATTAAGAGCTTTCACAAGTTTTCATTCAGCCAAGCTTACCCCGGTACAATGACAGGTTATTCTCATAGATTGTTGTGTGTACTGTTTGCTAACCGTGCTACCAGAGTCACTTTGATGCACAGCCATGTTTTTGTTTGGTTTAGGAAAAGTAAAAGTTCAGACGTATCTAGACTCCCCTGCCATGATGTAAGACTCGAAGGTATCAATGGACTGCCGAATGTGATAAAACCTGAAGGTTTAGACTATGACCGCCAAGAATACTTGCATACTAACATTTGAGAATTTTGCCGTCTTGGCACTGAGGATTTAGTTTGCCCGAAGCCTCATGGTAAAAGACGTAAAACGTGACCATAATATGAATTTTAGCCTTTTTCTGATTCAGATGTGAGTAAGAATGTAATCGTGGTTTTGGGTCTGATATCCCTTGTCTTTTTTAAACTCACATTTTGGCAAAATAAACTTCAGTATGGATTTCAGATGTGATGTTAAATCTTGAAGCCTATCAGTTAGTGGTGATATACCTAGGAGCTTCTCATCTTATTCCTAATGTGCGGTTAGTGTAAAGTACGGATGCGTAAAAATGTCCAATTTTTTCAATTTTAGAGCAGGGTTTACCAATCTTCTGTTGTCCTGACCTTAAAATAGTGTACACCAACTGTTTCAGCATGCTTACTTACCCTAGAGACTAAGTTTCACCTCAGTCAGTAAAATACAAATGCCCGTATCTAAGGATAACCTAACGTAAACAACCTATTTCTGTGTGTCGCGTCTTTATTTGCGATTTTCTCCGTTTCAGATTTTGACAGTTTTTGCTGACGTGCCTTCCGAAAATTCGCAATATCTCATGAACTACTTAAGCTAACTCAAAAATTTGAAATGCTTTAAGTTCTCCACGAAATTCTGCATTTGGCTGTGTTACTAACTCAAAATCTGAAAATCCCTCATTTTGGTTTATTTTCACATGAGAGGTCACATATATTGAAACAGACATCCGAAAAGTTCCTTAGAAGATTTTTTGACTTCACCGAGATTTAACCCGAGATCTCTCGCACTCAAAACGAGAATAATTTTCTAGACCATCAAACTACCAATTAATGCAAACCAGATTTAATTTTGAAGTAATATTTTCAAAGCGGCAACGCATATATTGAAACACACTGTCAGATAGTTTTTAAGCATTTTAGCAGGCAAACAAGATTTGAACCCACAACCATTGGCAGCCTAATCGTGAATCATATTTCTAGGCTATAAAACCGATAATAATGTAATTACCAATCTATTTATTTTTACTGTCTAAAAAGCTACAAACATGTTTTTAAAACTTTTTCTCGCAGGCCATGAGTGGGCTTTGAAAAAAAAACAAATTACTGCTTGCCTTTTTCAAAAGAACAAGTATGAATTCAGAATTAAATAATAGTTTCAATTATTATAAAATAATTACTTCAAAAGAAGTATTACCAGCGCATAATTAGGGAGAAACTTGTGATAGTTGGTTAGCAGTTGTTATTGAGTCAGTCATCAATTGTATGGATTATAATTCTAACTCTCAAATAAGACAATGCCATCAGACAAAATTGGAGACACAAATAATTAAAAGTTACATTGTGAATCCTTAACCCAAAGTTGGATCAGTAGCCAGAAGTCACTAAACATTCTCAAGAGTTTGGTATTGAACCTACGAGTGTTTTTCATAAACCTGCTGTCGGATTCCACACACATTTGTGTATACCTTTGGAATTCAGTAACAAATATTAGAAGTTTTTAGAAGGAATGCAGTAGTTTTACCTTGTATGTGGTTTACAGTGATAATTGTTGAACAACATTGATGAGCTATGCAAGACATTATATATAATCAATTATATATAACATCTTGTGTTATTAAGTTCAATATTTACTGTCAATAATTAAAACAGAAAGTATTTGGCGGTGAGCTTTCATGCCCTGCAAATATTTACTTTAAGTTGTAAAAAGAATGTAATTTTAAAAAGACTCGGGATATGTAATTCGCCCACCATAGTGATATGCCTAAGTGAGCTACAAAATGTCCATGTTAAATAAATTATATTGAGAGGTAATGTCTGATTACAACATAATTTAGCAACTTATTTCAGAGAAATTCCTTGTTGATTTAAAAGATCTGGCTCATTGATGAAGCTGGTCGTGTAGAAACATGCATTGGAAATGTAAATATAACACAATGGCTTCATAAAGTATTACTTGCGCACAACTAGTAAGATGTTTGCCATAATTGCTTGACAGTTATTCTCGAGTGAGTAGTCCATCAAATGGATTATAACTTTAACCCAAAATAAGCCAATAACATCAAGCGAGTTGGACAAGACCAAGAACTGAATTTAAACCATAACTCCATAGTTTTAAGTTTGCTAAATTGCGTGACATAATCAAACATTTAATAACCATCTGCAAGTACTAGGTATAGGAAATATGAGTTTAGTTTATCACAATATATTTTAGTAACACACGATATTTAGCTTAGGGCAATCAATGGTGATCATGAAAGTAGCTCAGCCTCATGTACACACCTTGGTTTTTATGAATAAGAAGCAGAGGTCTGACCTATTAATATCTGCTGTCCAATAGTCTATAATTGTCTGCTGTCTATAGTTTTATGGTTGTCATTTTAAAATGGCAATCATCATGTGTGTGCGCAAACTGTTTTGCAGGTAAATGACAAACACGAATCGTTTACAATATTGCAATGCCTCACAGGTACTGAGTAGTGTACGACTACATATGTGGTGTAAAAGCTCCTTAAAGGTAGTGATAGTGTGTTTCAACATACCTCAAAGCAAACAGGAAAGCATTCAATGCTAGCACCAACTGCGGCCAAATCAGTAGATTTCTTTAAAGAATGACCTTAATCTTACTTCATTGAGTTTCAGCTATCTTGTAAGTACGTATTACAACAGCCTGCGAATGATAAAGCTGATATACAGTCAAATCTATACTTGCATGCATTTCATCAAACAAACTTTCTAACATACAATGACTGTGGTGCATACAATGACTCTATAGTAGAAATGAATTTGTAATGTTCAACTTGCAAAGTTTTCAAATATTTCAGATTTTTTGACAGAAAATGATGAGGCTAGTAAAATCTGAAAAAAGAAATAAAATAATATATATTATTCCAAATTTATTCCTTAACTAATTTTAACTAACTTTAATGGAAAGTTAGTTCAAAGTTGAAAAGTAATGCTAGGTATTCGTTTGTACTCAGTTGATGCAATCAAAAATGGCTTCATAGAAAGTTAGTAAATCATTTATGTAAACCAATTTCTGTATACCCAGAACAAGAATCATACCCTAGACCATCAAGCTTCGCATTAACCATTTTAATCAAAGAAAATCTGACAAGTTGGCCAGAGAGAATCAGTGATGGTTTGACCTAGCTACAACCTGCAAAACACTGAATGCATTGACTTATCGATGCTACCAATCAGAATAAGGCCTCTTGTTCACAAACTAATATTGCAGCGGTAAGAAATAAATACAGGACATGTCACAAAAACACAAATGAGTCTTGTTAAACTACTGCCTATCTATCTATCTATTACTACCTGTCTATGTGAGCAGAGGTAATAGCTACTAAATATTTATTTTTCTGTTTCCGTTTATAAATAGTCATATTATTATGAAATCTCTGAGCGTTTTAATCGCCATCAAGTTTTATCAATTTTAATCTTGAAACAATTTGGTAATCAGATCATCTCATACATCAATAACAATAGTAAATGAGAGAAAAATACTGGTTTGTTCTGATGAAATCTAAAAAATTGTGTAAGTTCATTATTATTGCCAATGTAGTCATGGCCAAGTTTATTTAAACCCTTTTTTATTGAGTGCACACAACTCCAAAATGTGTAAATGTTTAGCTATACAGTAGCACAATTTAGATTAAATTATGACAGTTAACCCTCTCACCCCTGATGCCAACTATTTCGGGAGAAGTTGTTCACACTTGGGCCTGAAGCCAACACTTTCGGGACACTTTCTGAGTAACTTTATTGATACTCCTTTTGTGTTTATCGTTTTTTTATAGCTTTATTTCGAAAGATAACAGTCTGAGGATTGTTTTGATACCAGAAATGTGGTTGGATAAAAGCATTTTACTAGGCAAATCCCGTGATAGATTTCAAACTTCAACTCTGGAGGTCGCCATATTGAATGCGTTTGCCGAAAGATGACGGCTAAATCTTACAATCTAACGTAATAATTAGTTCAGGTGAAGAATTTAGCAGTGACAGCGATCTACAACAACAACATGACCGTTTATTAGCAGCACAAGGCGAGTTTCAATTGTTCTACGTCAAAATTACTAAATTGTTATAACTTTTAAATTTTTCGAAGAAAAAATTTTTATTTGACAAATCTTTTCACAATTTTAGTTGATAAAAACGATAAATTATATTAGTTTTGTACTCCAGTTGCTTGCATCTCGTGTTTATTATCATAACTGCAATAAATGTTGTCCTTATGGAATGTAAATATGATATATAGACCTTATATACCAATTGATTGAACAATGGAACGGAAACTACATTATGCCATAATATTGCGTATAGGCTCATAATTTCAGTTCTATTGGTTAGAACTCCAAATTTTTTTTTGCAACTTGATGATAACACATTTTCTTGTCATCCTAATATGTTACTGAAGTGTTATCAACCAAAAAGCTGACTGGTAGTAGCAACCAAACTTAGACTTTTCGATTTCCAAAAAAAGTATCGATTTGAATCTTATCAATAACATTCTATATAGTTTAACCTAATGTGTATATATTAGTATCAAAATGTAGCTAAGAATGTTACCAACAAGTTACAAAAAACTATTTTCATTTATCTTGAACGCAGCTTTATTTATGCTCAATTTAACACACCTCACTTTATTAAATATTGAGTGTGAAAAATTAATTAGGCCAGGGGGGCACTTAAGTGGAAAATATTTAGGGCTGAAAGGGTTAATATTACAGTTCAATAACAATATGCAAAAATGTCTCAAAACATAATGTAATTATTTCCAGAGTGCTATACCCTTGTTATTATCAGTAATATATTCAAAAGATTCAATTGAGAACATTGTACACTTCAAATGCCATCAAAAGTTGAAGGCTCTCTGAGAAAATCAGAGATTCTCATGTGGCCCCTGATAAAAATTACTTGCCAATATAATCTATCAAAATTAAAATCTATAAAATTTTCAATTTTTCCAACAACCCAAAATTAGCATAATATTCAAGAATAATATAGTCTGTCAAAACCCTGCTGGAAAGTTTCAAAAATATGATGTACCCTAAAGTTGTCAACTTGTAAAGATTGAATTCATACCTATATCAAAAATATAAGCACAAAGGGTGGATGACTTCCTTCATGACAAATAAGAAAACAACAAATAATTCTAAAGCATTTTTATCAGAGTATGTACGTACGCGTCTGTAACATTCAGTGTTTAGTCACATAGCCTACTGTATATAAAATAGTGGGAGCGTTTTTATTGGTGTACGCAGTGACAGAGTCAGGTAGCCCTTGTTGTTAGCAGATAAGAGTATGCCTTACTTCATTAAAAACCTTAGCTTAAGATCTTAATAAATAGTCAATGTTTGCAGGCTATGATAGCTGAGTAGCTATTCTGATAAAAAAACCTTTAATGTATACAGGAATTGTTTTGAGGACATTCATGTACCATTCTTTAATTGATAGTGTAATTACCGTGTATGAATGAATGATATCTTTAAAGGAATATAACATAGCTATGTCAAAAAATAATTCAGTTTAAACTAGAAATAAGGTAAGTAGCACCAAGTCTATCAGGGGTGTAGATTAACTCGTTACGAATATAAAAGGGGGGTCAGCTAAATATGATCAAAAAACTTTAGTCTAGCGGCAGGACTACTTTTACTAACTTTATCATCGGACAATTTATGATATCTTTCAGTTTACTTGGAGATCAAAATTGGACTTGTCCTCCCTTGGTTTGCTCGCATTTGATAACATAACATAACATAATATTTGCTTGTTTTGGTATTAGCGTTATACTAGCCTGTTCGTGTTTTAGCATAATTGTATTTCAAAAATTATGCTGATAGAAAGGATAGATGCTGGATAGCAAGAATAGCAAGAGTAATTCTTAGCCTGAGATACCTGCCATGAGCGTCAAGAGCTAATGAACAAGAATGACCAATTGGCAATGGCTACCCTCTGTTCGCTAAGATTTCTCTATATGCTCTGCTTTCCTAAGTTTTACACACTTCTCACATACCACGGTAGCATCCTATTGAGAATTTTATATTGACACCATGAAAACTTCTGAGTGAACACAGTACAGTCAGATCTCAACACGCTAGCATCCTGTGTCCTGATACTGACCTCGTATGTCAGTCCTTTTCTATCTCAAATCATTTCGTACTATGTAAAATATATAAAATATAATTATATTATTGAAACTATTATTTTATAATTATCATTACTGTGAATTCATATACTGAAATTAGTCCATTCCTACTCACTGAACAAAACCACCGATAATACTGTGCGAGTTGCAAAAAGTGCCGGCTTTCAGCACACATACGACATACCCGTGGCCTTGCCTCTTTTTGCCTTGCTTTTGATTTCCTTTCGTCTTCAATTTTAGCCTTTCTATAACTTTTCAATGACTCAACGAGAAAACCGAACGATGCTATTTTTGCAAGTGGCTTCTCCTTTGATAAGTGGCCAACTAGAAGCCACGTAGAGAACCGCCTCATACGCTCGTATTTCACATTTGCACCAGATCTATTATCAAATATTTGTTAGAAATCTTTGTCATGCCTCAATATTCTCGTATGTTGGGAGACTCATATGACGAGGTATAGCTGTAGCATTACACATGAGTAAACCATAAAGCACCCTTTAAACTATACATCTATGAATATTTGCGTGTCACAATGAGACTAAAACTTAAAAACAGGGGCATAAGTTTAAGAAAGTTCAAAAATTTTAGAATTCTAATCGAACTTTATATATTGAATGATTGATGATTTCCCTGCAGAATAGGTTGAAAATTGCATGAACCTATAAAATATTGAGAAGCACTCAAACACCCCATGTCTCTGTGTCCTGTTACTTTCTGGTTGGTTAGTCACCCTCCGCTTGTCTAGCCACTGTCTCCTTGACTAGCCATTTTGTTCATGTTCAACCACTTGTTTAACCAGTTTCACCTCTTCCTGGCATACCTAACCACCTTCTACCAATCCATTAGCAGTATTAAACACTAATATAATATATAATAAGATAATATATTTATCTAAGATAATATATTTCAATAGGTCAACTTAGCCTTATAGCCATCAAGCTAAAGGATTAAATGTTGAGTATTTAATTAGCAGCCATTAGGCCAGGATAAACTCAAAGATATTGCATAATGAACCTAAAGGGGTAGGTAGCTACAGTCAGGACACACCAATGCTAGTAAGCTCAGCATTGAACCAAAGAAGTAAATAAAAAAAGACGTATTGACATTTTTTGGCTAAATTGGCCATTTTTATTGAAAGCCCTTAGCAAATTCTTTGCTAACTAGCAAATTATTTGCTAACTAGCAAATTATTTGTTAGTTAGCAAAGTTACAGTAGTTAGCAACTTCTTTACTAACTAGCAAAGGATTTGCTAATTAGCAAAGATACTGCTAAGTAGCAAGTCGAAGACTGATTTAATTTCTTCTACTACAGGGGTTGAATCAACAACCCAGAGGTCGTTGGTTCAAATCCCTGACGAGTCAATCTTTTTTCAACTTCCCACCATGACATTGGACAGACACGGCTTATATTATAGTAATGATGATTATAGAAAATATTCAACTAACTAGGAGTTGCTCTCACATGACTATTCATAATTGAATTTTCTTTATTTTTTACCACAACAAACACGTCATGTCGCTAAGTTTACACAATACCCATTTTAACGAATTTTGCTTGGTTGGAGAAAGCTTGGGTAGTTATGAGTTACTCGCTGGCACCGGAAAAATTAAAGAGTTTACTTCTTGGCTTTGAATACATAAAATCCAGGTTCAGCCGCAATTTTATGACTTTTACGCAAAAAACCAAATCTACGAGAAACAATGGTCATATACAAAAATATAAAACTTGCACGAAAAATCTTTAAAAAGATTTGAACAAAAGTTTCTTACAGTATTTGCTAAAATTAGAAACAGGAGCTCCATTTTAGTTAAATTTTCACATAGCTCCGCATTAAAATGGGGTCTGTATTGTAAATTTATTAGACCTTTCAACACCAAAAAAAGTTGAGTAAATTAAAAGCAAAACTAGCTTTTATGTGTCTACTGCAGATATTAGCACACATTTTTGTGAACCTTGTTTGGTAACATTGATTAGAGAACTCCAAGAAGACATACAAATATTGTAGTACAAATCATCTGTTGCTTTTTATTATAGACAAACACTACATAACTGTTTGTAGTACTTCACAGACTTGAACCTATAAGAAAAGACAACTCCTCCGAAATTTACCCGTAAAATTATTTTTTTCAAGATTTTCATAGAAAACCAAATAAAACTTTTGAAGTATTGTTGTCACTGTCTGGAATATAAATTATTGAGCCAATCACAATGAAAATTATAAAGCCACAAAAACTTGAATTAACCTTTATTTTAATAAATTTAAAACAAACTGCGAACAACTAGCAAGAAAGTTTGATTGTATTTAATATTCAAAAAAACTTCGTGTATTCAATAAGCGAAACTTACCTTGTAAAATAAGTTGAAAATTGCATGAACCTATCAGATATGATGAAGCACTCACACATTCCATGTGTCTCCGTGTGTCTCGTTACGTTCTGGATGGTTAGTCACCCTCCGTTTGTCCAGCCACCGTCTCTTTGACTAGCCATCTTATCTAGTTTATGTTCAGCTACTTGTTGTTCAACCAGTTTTACTTCTTCCTGACATACCTAACCACCTTCTACCAATCCATTAGCAGTATTAAACGTTAATTCAGACAATATATATCAATAGGTAAACATAGCCTTAGCCATTGAGCCAAAGTATTAAATGTTGGGTATTTAATTAGCAGCCATTAGGCCAGGCTATACAATCAAATCAAATGCATAGTGAAGCTCAAGGGGTAGACAGCTGCAGCCAAGACGCACCAATGCTGGCAAGCACAGCATTGCACCAAAGAATCAAAAGGCAACTGAAAGATGACCTTGACCTTACAAAGATCCTGACACTTTAGTTGGTTCAACCGTAACAAAGGTCTATTTATACTGACGCGCGCAGTGCTAAATATCAAGGTGATGGTGTTTTTGTTGACATGTGTCATCAGTGTCGCCAACAGCAGCACTCTTCATGTTAGCAGCATGAGCAGTACTGTAGGTGTTTAAATACATGATATGAAACGGTATGCTATTTTAAGCGTCTAAATGTAATTTGGCAGCCTATCAGAGCTTCTATTACAAAAGAGTGGATAATGAAATTTGTTATATTAGTCCGTACAATTGGTTCCCTTTTCAACATGAGAAGTTCTCAAAAACATATGTTCATTTTAATTATTTATTCCATATTATAAGAATGACAAAATGATAAGGCAGTTTTTAAGGAGATGAGTGTGCTTGGGAGAATACAAACAAACACCTTCCCGACGTGTCACAGTATTCCAAAAGACAAGTCACCAGCTGACAGAAATAAACATAATCTTTCACACAGCCACATATGGCCAGACTTCACTACTGGGAGAACTGCAGCTGAAGAGCTAAACTGAATATCAACTGATTTCCTGTCGGCTAATGTGAAACACTGCTCAAAAACTAAAGTATTTAGTATAACCTAACATGTTTGCTTTTTGTTAATGCATTTTTGTCAACATGGAATTGCTTGTTCACAAATGATTTGCTGAAAAAGACATCTTGGAATCGCAATGGACAGCAATGGAATCGCTTGTTTGGACATTATTTAACCTTATTAAAAATTGTTGTTTTACACAACCTGGCATTTTATAAGCATTGGAAAGTAAGTTTATAATTTCAAAAGTTAATACAAAGGAAACTTTAGGTCAAATTTTATTCTTCATAAACTATGGAGTATTTATGAGTGTTCATAAACTATGGAGTGTTTTCAACTGTTTTTAATGTTTGTAGTTATGCTAGGCTTTCTTACTCATCTCTAACTCCCCGTATTTCACATGATGACTAGCTAAAAGATCACGTGATGCTCCATAAATTCATTATATAAGTCCTGGTGAAAGCATGATTACTTACCCTTGTTATACACGCAACATCCAGCTATGCCATTTTTATTTCCTCTAGATTTTTGTCTCCTAATATTGAATGCCGTTTTTGGGTTATAATTAGAGAACGACTGGTATTATTGAGAAAACATCAATGCATGCCAACTCTATGAAAGATTGCTTCAATTATTTCTATTGTCATTGACACGACCCGCTTACAATTTACGAGTGGCTCTCACTATCACAGAGACTTGTTTTTTGTGGTTAAACTCTAAGACTTAAATATGGTACACTCTCGATGCTGCAATGGTAAGTATGATCTCTTACAACAATGTTTATCCTTCCACCTATTGGTTATACACTTGACAAACAAGAGATCAAGAAGGTAAGCTGCTAACATCAGAGTTTATTTAATAGTCAGAGGTATATGTCTATAACATCAATATTCATAGTAAACTACAGCCAGTTTCCTATTATTCCTGCATACTATTGACATTGAGTAAATTCTATTGAAATATATCAATAGAGTGATGCGACTTCATGGTAGTTTTATGTAAAGTTCTGCTGTCTGTTAAATTTCCTAATTTGATAGTGCACTGCAATATCTAGTCACCCTGTGTGATTCACTGTTCCTGCCCAGAGTGAATGCCAGTTGATCTGTTGATCTTGGGTGGTCTAATGGTCTTGTGTGGTCTGTCTGACTTGCCACAGTGCCATACGTTTGATTAGGTGTCATTGTTTTATCAGCCTTTGAGCCAACAACATGTAGTTTTTAAGCCTCATTTTTTGATACTGATACTTTCTTCTATCTGTATTAAGTTTCATCATTACACCAATATCTATCGCATACACATATAATCAAGAGTTAAACAGAAGGAGAATCACATACTATTTAGCAATCTCCTGGATGTGTTATTAAGGTAAATATTATATCTTTCATTTTATGTGTTTTATTTTATGTTTCTAAATGGCTTTGCAGATGACTACCTGTATAATTAGCATACTTTCAATAACCTTTATCGACAATCGAGTTATTGTTTTATTGTAGTTTCACGGTGTTGACAAGCATATATAATAAACTTTTAATAGAATATACACTATGCCTCATCACCCGTATGTGACAATATAACTACGAACCAGGGGATTCGCTACATTTTATGAAATTACTCATCATGTGTCCGCTTATATGAGCATTTAGCAAAGAATCTCACAGAAATGCAAAAACAGCAATTTTATGTCAGAATAAAATATTCCGACATCACAGATAGCATATAAAAATTTGAAAGACCGAGAGTAACATACCGTAAACCGGCAATTTGTGAGTGTCAAAACAAGCCAGAACTCATATCGGAAAGGAAATGAGGCTATAGATGAATATGAGTCTATGAGTTGACCCTATAGTAATACATGGATGAAATGTCATTTAATGAACTGTAATTTGACCTGCTGTTGAGAGGCAATTTGCTTGTCACATCTACACTGTCATTTTTTCTCTTTGAGTTCCAAACGAAAAGGTTTGATTTTATGTCGGCCATGGGGACGCAATCCTAAAAAAGGAATGATATGGTTCTGAGAATATAAACAGACAATGGATAAATAGAACATGCCCATAAGACACAAGACATATACGATTAAAATGAACAGGACGAGTATGAAAAAATTCTAACAATTGACCAATCAGGGGTCTACTTACAGAGCCATGACAACACTCAACTAATGAAGACCTCTATGACGGAATATATAAAGCTAAGAGTGACTAAATGTTCCTTCTAATGTGATTTAAATAAGTCTATGACTAAAAACCGAATGCTACAAACCTACAAATAGGTATTGGACTAACCACCTCAACCCTTTGAACCCTAGACGACCTGGTCAAAATGTGCCAGTCGCCCTGGTCAATGTGTCTAACAATCTAAGGTTTTGAAACTTCATTTAAATATATCTAAATGTGTTCATAATCCAACGATATTTGGTAAAAAAAGTAATGAAAGACGGGCAACTGACAGCAAATGTCATCAAACAGCAAAAAACAGTCTTTCACCGTTGTGGGCTGAAACCATAAAATTCGTACGATTTGAAAAGCTCGTAAAATAATTACACTAGCATCATATCCGTCGAGCACACGATCATCAATATTTCATGAATAAGAGTGAACTGGATAATTATAGTCTAGTATCATAAAATCCTGTATTTGCATCACAATCATTTATGACCTATCACCAAACAAGTCGTGTCGGTTTGTTCGCGACAGCGTTCTAATAAAATTTGTTGTTGAAACAAGGAGAGTAAAGATATTTGAAATCTGTTAAAAAAGGAAGCGAATTTTCTGGTCTAACTTAGTTCGCAAGAATTAATTTGGTTGGTTAGGCTGTTATCCTAGAAACAGCTTTAGTAAACAGAGCCATGTGAATGCCAGTATTTCGGCTGCTAGGGTTTCTGACACCTAGCAGCCAAAATGCTGGAAAGCTAAAAGCCTTTAGTTTTTTAGCTTAAACCATAGGAGTTAAAGGGTAAAGCTACAAGGCTTGACATAAAATGTATAGGTCTATGGTTGAAACCCTGAGGCTACAAAAATATGAATAGAATCACTTGTGCAGTACAAGCATACGATTAACAACAGGTAATAATACTGTGACTAATACAGGCAGACATACTTACTGTAAGTAGCAGTAGTAGTGGACAGAAGCGAGTCTTCATGTGGATTAACTAGTGATAGTCATATCTACAAATTAGTATAGAGAACAACTGTTAAAATCCAATGTTCAAACAAGCTAATTAATGGCACAAGGTAACGGGTAACACTTGGCATTGTCCACATGTTAACACTAACTGCCAATCACCAAGAGAAGACAACTGCGACTAAAACAATCGCTCAACAATGCATGGACGAAGACCATTCACGGGTGCATACCATAATTGGGAGCATACATATATTAATACACACCATACACACGCGCACACCATACATGTGTGTATACCATACATGCGCGCACACCATGTATGGGAGCATAGTATACAGGGGAGCATAGCATACACAGACGCATCCCATTCACGGGCGCATAACATATACAAGTGTGTACTATGAACGCGTGAGTACATACCAAACATAGGCTCATACACAGGCTCATATACAGGTACATACCATACATGGGTACATACCATATACTAGTGCTGCACAATATCTTTGCATTTATATTTGATTATTTGGTCTCTAAATATATCAAATATCGAAAAATATCGAACATTGAAGTTGTATTCTATCGATATATAGTGTTAGGCTTTAACATGAACGATATGAAAGGATATTTGTCAATATCAGTTAAAAATAAATTGTCCCCTCTTTCAATAAGAAGAGTTGACAACTAAAGTTCTGCAAAATAAACTACGCCGATATTTTATCAAAATATCGGCGTAGCTTATCAAAATATCGGCGTCAATATTCATATTGAATTGAAAACTGACAAAATATAAAATCATCCACGGAAATATATCGTCACATCGAATGATATCGGTTTATCGTGCAGCAATACCGTATACAGGTGCATACCATACCCATATGTAGGCCTACCACACTCAAATATATTACAATCATACATCGACATAGGTTCTTAATATATTCTGGGACTGAGTATAAGTATACTGTGAAAAAACCCTTGAACATGATATTATGAGTAACAAGGTGTATTTAATTTTTGCAATTTCGAACACGCGCTCTAAAAGTAACGAATACCTATTCAGCTTTTATGATCTGCAATAAAATGTAACATCATTATGTACACTACTTTATGGAGATTTTACTTTCAAGACAGACATGGTGGATAACTTTTAGCCAACCGTTTGAAAAGTGTTTTTTAAAATGGATTTAAGGAGAAATACTGAAAGATCCTGTTATCAAAAGCGGCCTTCGCATACTTGGCCATATAGTGGCTATATAGTGGCCATTGAGAACCGGCTCGTATCTCAAGGAAGGAACTTGCTAAATAAAAAGTCAGCTCGTATCTCGAGTATCTCGCATGTTGAAGTACTCATATGTAGAGGTATGTCTGTAACTATTATAGTAGAGTATAGACATTGTATACACACATATAGTACCGTGTATACAGTGCCACAAATATATACTTTAAAAACAAGTGACCAAATCCAAGTGACAAAAACAATTTTTGTTTTCGGCATCAAAAAGAAAAACCTTGATAAAAGAAAACTGGTTCAGCAGGATTCCCTGAATTCAAAAACTAGTCAAACTTGTACGTGCATAAATGTCTTGTTTATCTGTTACTTCATATGCAGACACGGATTACTATGAGGTGTTACACACCCATTACTCTACTACAGCCCTATGAAAACACGTCTACTGGTCTGCACAACATAGCCTTCTGCACTGACTCAACCAGGTGTCCTACACTATACCTGTACAGAGACTTATTAAATTACTCATACGCTATTTATAGAAGGCTGGCACATGATGTTTGGACTAGTGCCAAATTCAGTAGCATTATTTAGATGAAAAGGCAACTACTACTAGTGAGATGGGAGTGTAAAGCCTGGTTCCCATATCGATTGCGAGACTCCGGTGGCAACATGTGCAGCGAAACGCTTGCGACGCTAGGCTCGCCATGCCGTTCCTATAATGGTGACCTTTACCCATTCCTATAATGGTGACCTTCACCCGCGCAGTGCCTTTTGGGAAGGTTTTGCCTACGGTCTTTTGCGAAATTTGAGCAGCGCAAAACAATTGTGAAGCCACCAGCAGCTACCGGTGATCCTCGGTGTGTAGGTTCCCATTTCACCGCTAACAGCCTGCAGTGCTGACGCCGGCGCTTTGCGACGTATATGGGAACCAGGCTTTAAGTCTCAAGCTGCTAATACAGTGAAACATGGATAACTCGCCCTCGGATATAACGAACACATGGTTAACTCGGCTGGATTTGCTTGGTCCGTTCCCACGCAATGATAAATGGCTCTATATAACTCGAACTCAACACTGTTACAACGAACTGTTTTTTGCCCAACGGCTACCGAAACGGTTGCTATCGCTTTAGAAAATCACTTTATTCCAAGCCATATAGGTAAACCTCAACTTTTCGTAATTCATAAGCGTCGTTATTACCGCTATCGGCAAAATATTTTTGTCAACGACTGTTCTAAAGGTTTGGTGAAATTTGATTTATACTGCTATACGATGAGTAGCATGGGCTAGCTGGGTCACGGGCGCAAGGATTTTCGCCACGCACATACAAAACAAAAACAGCATGTTGTTTTTGTTTTGTATTTGCATGGCGAAAATCCTTGAGTGCGTGACCCGGCTAGCCCGTGATGAATAGTTTTCCGACGTTGATTCCGTGTTAAATTAACGTCAGAATGTTGAATGTTTAAAACGTCTTAAAAAATGTAGTAATCAAACGTATACGTTGTCTTAGCTAAAAAAAACTATTCATCGTTTGACCTAAACACAAAATACGTGTGTACATTCAATAAGTATCCATTCAAAAAGCGTGAGTGATATACAATGTACCGTAAAACCTCGTACAACTTTTAATTGAACTGCCTCGGAGTGTTGCTCTTAACGAATCCCAGGTAAAGTAAGATAATCTTTGCATAAACTTCAAGAAAGATCGGCAAAATTGATTGTGGGTAAAACGCTCAAAAGAAAAAGATGTCTTTTCTTTGAGCATTTCGGCAACGATCAAGTTTTGCCAATGTCAATCTAAAAAACGTCCTGGCAATAACATCACCTCAAACAACAAACCAATCTCAAGTGATAGAAAAATCTCTATACTTTTTGATAAAAACGTTTTAAACTTTACATTAGAAGCATTTAATTTGAAACAAGCCATTTGTGCTTTTGATTTATATTATAGTTTGTATATGTTCATGTATCTACTAATAAATAAGTAAATACATGGACTTGTGACAGTGCTCTGATAACTTGAACACTCTGATAATTCGAACACTTTTGCTCGGTCCCTTGAAGTTTGAGTTATCCGAGTTTCACTGTATATCCATCAGATCTTGACTCACCTCCAGTCCATGCCAAGACGATCCATAAAAGTAACAGTAGAGATTAAGGTGAATACAACCAGATGCGGTGCAGAGGTGAGATATTCCTATCACTGTACTTCATGTACCTGCAAACAATGAACATAGGAAATCACTACACTGTCTTATCAATGAGCAATACAACGGAATATTTCACAAACCGACATTGTTAAGATTTTACAAATACATGTATGCAAGGAACTCAACAACAAACAGAATCAGCTATGCAATTGAGTCTGACTCAACAAAACCTGCAGTTTATGGTTTTGTGACTATTGTGTTTCTATGGAAATGGCAGAGGCTTTCCCAAATTAACAACTACAAGTTCTACATGTAAAATGTTATGTATAACAAACAGCAAAGAGAAATGGCTGCAGAATAATCTTTTATACATTTATCTTAACAAGCCTTTCTATTAAAACTTACACTCACCAGCAGAATACTACTAGACAAGCTAAATTCATCAAATTTAAAAGTATTAAATAAATGTTCTAACAGTTAACAGAAAACGATTAATCACCAAAGACCATCAAGACTTAATTAATCAGATATCTGAAGATGGTAAACAAACTTCAATTGTTTGGTTGTGTTTTTATAGCAACAACAAAAAATAAATGTATATTGAAACATACTCTTAGATCGTTCCTATAAAATTTTTTGGTTTCATTGGGATTTGAACTCGGGACCTTTTGTGCTCACAGCAGGAATAATACTCTTAAACCGTTAAGCTGCAAATTTCGTCAAAGAAAACTGATTTCTCGATAGTCCCTCTCAAATAACAACAGAGCACATATCGAACGCATTTTCAAATAATTCTGAACAAATCTGTTGGCTTGACTTGGATTTGAGCTGACAACCTCTCACATTCAAAACAAATATCCTACTGTACACTATCAAGCTACAAATAACATAAAAAAACAGTTTTTTAAAAATCTCAACCAAGCATCAACAAAACATATTAACACACGCTTTCAGATGATTCTTTAAAAAATATTTGCCCAAAAAAGGATTTGAACCTGGGACCTGTCGCAACAAAAGGCGAGAATAGTACCACTACCCAATCAAACAATGAGTAATGTAACTAAATCTGGCTTCCTGGTTCAGTCACGACAGCATTAAACAATTTTCTGTGTCGTTGTAAGGGCTGAAGCTTATATATATATTTATTATATTTTAGTTAATATATTTTGTTGCAAAGACAGAGCTTCAAAGGGCTGCAGACTGATTTTGTACCATAATTTTAATATAGTGTTCACGGTTTAAACATCACTAAGTTTCAACATTTAATAATTGTTATTACCACTTAGATATTGCTGTTTAGCAATTTATTAATTAAATTCATTAATTATGTAACTGAATAAATTCAGTGAAACTCGGCTAACTCGACCATCAAGAAAGTGTTCGATTTTTTTCAAAAAAATCGATCTTCAGAGAAAGTGTTCGATTTATCAGAGCATTCAAGTTATGAGAACACTGTTCCAAGTGCATGTATACATCAGAACATACCGGTATACAAACTATATATAAATCAAAAGCATATACAAAGTGTAGATTGCTGGTTGCAAGTTAAGGGGCCTCTCATGTAAAATTTTAACAATTTTTATCAGAAAGGATAAATATTTTCTAGATCAATTTTTTAAGATTTTAAAATTTCGAAAATATTTAAACGCTAAAAATAGCCTAGAATCATACTAAATCACAAAGATTCTTTTTTTGATAGAAAGTGTAACAATAGATGGAAACAAACTTTTACGTTAAAATTTAAAAAATACTCGCTTTAAGTAATAATACTTTTAAAAGAATATAATTTTGAGTTACTTTCTAAACGTATATTTTGTTTACTATAAACTTGTATTTATCATACGTATATAACTACAGGTATATATATTTAATTCGTTATCCATAGAATCTGAGTTTGATAAAAATGTTACAAGAAGCAGGAAAAATAATTTTCGTAGCAACAAAGTTAGAGATCATAAATTAACACAAAGAATGCACTCGTATTGGTAGTATTGCTAAGGAATATGATCACAACCACTCAACAATTGCAACCATTATTAAAAACAAGAAAGCAATTATTCATAAAAGTCATTCTTGGGCACATTTCAAATAACGATGACAAATAACGCATGAACCCATCAAGTTATTTTTAAAGGAAAGTATCATTGTTTGAAAATTTTTTTTTGAAAATTATGCAATTGTAACCTGAATACCTCACGTGCACTAAATAGTGTACGACTTACATACACAATGTAAAAACTCCTTGAATGTAGTGACAGCATGTTTTTACGTACCTACAAGTCATTGGGTGCTAACATCAAGGCATCTCTTAGACAAGTGAAAATGATACCATTCAACGCTAGCATCAGCTGCAGCAGCCAAACCAGTAGATTTTTCAAAAAATGAACTCCATCATACTTCGTTGTGTTGCAGCTATCTTGTAAGCATCACCACAGCCTGCCAATAATAAAGCTGATACAGTCAAATCTATTCTTATATCCATTTCATCAAACAAACCTTTTAACATACAGCGACTGCTGTGTATACAATGACTCTATAGTAGAAATAATTTGAAATATTTACCTCGCAAAATTTTTAATTGAGATTTTCTTGCAGAAAATGATGACGCTAGTGAAAACTGAAAATTAAATGTTAAAAGATATATTTGATTCAAATATATATTTTAACTTGAACTAACTTATTGTGAAAGTATAAAGCAGAGTAGGTTGCAAAAATAAATATATACAAAAGTAACAGGTTTCAAAGTAATGCTAGGTATTCGTCTGTACTCGGTTGAAGCAATCAAACATAGCTTCAAAGAAAGTCAATAAATAAATTTTGTAAACCAAATTCTGCACCCAAAACATGAATCATGTTCTGAACCATCAAGCTTTGCATTAATCATTTTAATTAAACAAAATTTGAGTTTCTTTTAGTGTCTCTCAAACAACAACAAAACATAAATCGAAATGAACTCACATATAAATCCTCAATATGTTTTTTTGGCTTCACCGTGATTTGAACCCAGGACCTCCTGCAACGGAAACAGAAATTATGCCCAAAGCCATCAAAATCTGCCTTCTTAGTAGTGTCTTTCCGCATCTACAAATCTTGAGTTGAAGCTCTCTCTCAGGTTCAGTAGAAGGAGCTTACGGTTCTATTACTTAATCCTTTCAATTTATACAAATAGTTATATTACACACCAGATACAGAAGCAATAAATATATTTCATCATGATGACACATTTCTCCCATGAGCTGACACTTAACAAAAATTAATGGATTAAAAGCTCTCCACGGTTAAAAACAAAAAAGTTTAAACAACTCCGATTTATAGAATTTTCAGACTAGTCATACCGAATGAGGCTGACAACTCCCAATAACAATACTTTTCTCGACCAGAAATATTAGTTAATAAATATGTGAGTTATGACTGAAACTGTGGAGCACTTACCTTGAAAGTCATCATAGCTGGTTATCAGGATAAGTTCAGCATGCGAGTAGGGATTCCGTCATAAATTAGAAATAGTAAAGTATGCTAAGACCTCCTTAAGATATCTGTTGAAATTCATGTTAAATTTTTGTAGCTACATTTTCTGGTTAATGATGCTATTTATGTCAAGGTAGAGAAATGCAAACATCTGAAAAACCTTTTTAATGACAATAGGTTGCCACAGACAAAGAATGATTGAATAAAGCAGTTGAGAAGATCAAGCGTAAGCAATTCGTGTAGATAGTCAGCATAAGGAATTGACACTTTGCCCTACTCAATTTCTAGCATGAAATGTGCTCTTAGATGAATATAATAGCAAATGCTTATCTTAAAAAGATTGTAAGCTAGAAAACTGTGTGTAGCCGGTATTCTCATTTACAGAGTACACTGCGGGTGCGACCACCTCTAGCATAAGAAAGGGCAACTTCTAATATTTTAATGTTTGGTTGTTATGCAGTCGGGCAATGGTCGCTAAAGTTACCTTGCACCTTGGTCATTATAACTTTATAGAGAAGCAAAATTTCTTTTCGATTATTGAAGTGTCTTAATCCTCAAACAATTTTCAATTCGAAAAAAAAAGTTTAATGATATTTAGTGGTTCATATGAATTTCCAATGGTGGAGCAGCTCCAAAACAAAAGCATCAAAGTTTGTCAGCAGACAGCTGAAAATATAGACACATTGTCTAGTTTAGTTCTCATAGTCTATTGAGCAGTTGTTAAGAAAGAATTGAAGATCACTTCAAAGAATCTAAAGCAATAGTCTCAAATAAGGATAAACAGGATATAACTGGGGTTATGTCTGCCATATTTGAGTTTCAGTTCACAGTGAGAAGATGTGTTATGTAACTCAGATATATGTAACACCCGTACAAAAAGCCGAAGAAATCTCTAGCGCTCTGGGCAGTTCCATTGTAAAAGTTAATATGAAAGAGAGAAATATTCTAGTTTATCAGTGGAAAGACTTATAATTAAATAAAGAACATTATTTTGCAATAATTGGTGGTTTGACATCTTTGGACATCGAGTTTTAAAATAACTTGATTGGCTTTGCCGAGATTTAAACCCTGTACCTCCCAAACGCACACTTTCACAATACAAAAATGATGCACAATTAGTCAAATGCCATTGCAACCTGGTGTCTATTTTATGTATAAAAACAACTATTTACTACAATATTTTAAAAATTGCTTTAACTTTTTAAAATACTCGTTGCAAGTAATTGACTTTTCAAACAAGTTGCCAATCAGTTGCTTTTATAAAAGTGCTTTGGATTCTCTATGTAAACTCTAAAAGTGCTCACTTGATAAAATGTGGAAAGGTAGTTATCACAGAACTATTGTAGAATAAAGCGCCTGATAATCATTTGTTTAGTTCTTTGCATATTTGTTATCTTGGAGTTATATTCTACAAGCCACTTTTAGCAAAATGCGTTAGAAACCGTTATTGTTTAATAGCTTATCACCTACAGATAAATCTAAAATCGTTTTCAATCTAGATACACTGTGTTTAGACATACATTACCTGCAAGTTATTGGGTGCAAACATCAATAAGCTCCCACACACATGAACATGGAAGCATTAAAGCTTCTGCATCTGCACCAACAATTTTTTTAAAAAATTTGCAAGATTGCATGTCATTGTGTTGGAGCTTTCCGAACATTACAGTTACTTTCAAACAAAAGATTGGATACAGTTAAACCTTTACTTATGCTCCGTTCAGCAAACAAACAAAGCTTTTAACATACAACAAGAAACAACAGCAGGTACTTGACTCTATATTCTAAGAGTATTGCAGTATTCAACATTCAAAGTTTTTAAAGATTTTACATTTTTTGACAGAAATTAATGAGACTGGTAAAAATCTAAAATGAAATGCAAAAGATTACATAAAAACAACAAGTTTAAAATAGCCCTAGTGTAAGGTAGCCTAAGTTCCAAAGACAAATTATATACCAAACAGGTTGCAAGGTATTATTAGCTACTCATCTATACTCAATTCTAGCAATAAAACAAGGCTTCACAGAAATTCAAAAACTCATCTTTGCAATAATGACATCAATTAAAACTACCTGGGTATAAATTAAGAGATAAGCAGTTGATTAATTCAATGTAATGCCATAGTAATCATGGCCAAATTTAAATTAAGTGAAGTGACTCTGAAGTGAGTAAAAATGAAACTGTTTAGTAGTACAACTTGTACCAAATTTGAACCATAAATATAATAATTCAATAATAAATCAATCATACAATTCAATGTTTATTTCTTATTTAGCCAATACAACCCAATTGTGCTTTGCCTAGTATAAAAATGTACAGTAAGCTACATACACCCTTGTTATTTGCGATAGCAGATCCAAAATATTTAATTTAGATTAATGTGCAATTAAATTACTTCATGGGCTTCCAGAAAGCCAAACAGCAAAAAGCTGCAAGCTGTCAATTATATAAAGACTGATTTACGTATGAGACTGACCACTCCTTATAACAGTTTTCTGGAACAGAAATATTAGTCACTATATACGTGGGTTATGACTAAAAATGTGATTGAAGCACTTACCCTGCATGTCATTATAGCTGCCTAGCATGATAAGTTCGGCATGCAAGTGGACAGTTGGGAATTATGTTAAAGCAGAAAAGTACACCATAGGATAACTGTCTAAATTCATTGTTGTCTTGCGAAGCTGTGTTTCTTGAGTAGTTAGGGTCTGCGTGACAAGGTAACAAATTTTAAAGATGTGGGAAACCTGTGAGTTTCAAAAGATATAGATGAAAATGAAGTCACCTAAAATGAGCAAGGCCTGAGAGTATGTTTATTGTATCATTAGGCTGCAGGAGCCATGAAGAATGATTGAATGAAATAGCGAAGAAAGTCAAGCATTAGCAACTTAAGCAAATAGTCTGCATAAAGAGTTGACGATTTACCCTGCTCAGTTTCCATTGGAGCACAGGCTCTTCAATTAATGTAGTAGCACTTGTTTATCTTAACATTGGTAAACCAGTAACCTGTCTGTAGCCCATATTGTCATGAATCATTATTATGCAGAGTGAGCGGCGAGTGTGATCACCCTGAGCATAAGAGGAGACAACTCATAATAGATCAACGTTTTGCTGCTATACAGTCAAGCAATGTCGGCTAAAGTTATTTTCGCTCTATAAATAAGCAGCTTTTATTTCTTATTTGTAATTGAATTGAATAGAAATTTTTGATATTAAAAAACTAATTTTATGATTTTAGTGGTTGATATAGTTTTGAATAGCTGAGCAGCTCCAAGAGTAACAAAGCATTAAAGGATTGCAGTAGCGGGTAGAGAGGGATGGACACACTGTTTAGTTCAGTTCTCATAGTCTACTGAGTGTCTGATAAGAGATACTTAAGGTTGACTTTAAAGGACTTAAAGGAATGGCTTCAACAGAAAGACTAATGGTATATACTCAGTATTATGCCTGCTATAATTGAGTTCCAGTACACAGTGAGAACATGTATTAGTTAATGAAACAGTTTAAAATTTTATCTCAAAAACAAAAGAATGACATCCGAAAGCAAGTAGGATCAAAAGAAACAAGCTAAACCTAACCTAGCATTGCAATTTTTGAAATATCCGTTTGAGATAGGAGTTGCTTGCGAATCGCGCTTAAAAGTATGCAAAACCGAGAAAGTCCGTGACAAAGCCTTTTGTTCTCCGACTAGTTTTGATTTGAATCATAAATTAAACATGTGAAAATCCTTTTTATTAGTACACAATTGTGCAACTAAATAAAAATAATTATATCGAAATTACTACTTGCTTGACATTTTAGAGACCCGAGTCTTTATAAAACAAGACTGACTTGACTAGGGTTTGAACCCAGGACCTTTAGCATCAAACCAATAATAATACTAAAGACCATCAAGCCATAAATAATCTAAAGAAAATCTGATAGGGCAACAAGAAGGCATTTTTTAAAGCAGACTTTCATGTCAGCCTAGACAATTTTATTGTGACTCATCAGAATCTAACCCGGCACCCAAAGTGAGAAACGAGTCCCTTGGAAATCGGGAGCCGACCAAAAACAAAATATGAATTTTTTAGTAATTGAAGTGCTGAAGGCTCAAATCGGAGCTACAAACATCTCAAAAGAAATTGTTTCTTTGGTACAGCAAATAGACAATAAAATAATAAGTGGAGCCCTTCTAACGAGTAAATTTATAAAACAATTATCTTCAAGAACAGATAAACAAACTCAAAAAACAAATTCAAGTTATAACTTATACTTTATAAAATAAATGCATAAATTATTGAGAAACTGTAGATTGATTATGTCTCTACATAATCGGCTAACATCTAACAGTGATCAAATTTATGAGCACAGAAATGGGGGAACAACTCCATTTTTTACATTTATTCAGACTGATTATATCAGTTAGACCAGGGAATTTCAACCATTTTTAGTCAGTTCCCCCTTTATGCCTTTTCATAAATTTGATTCTCGATGAACTTTTAACTCGCTTAACTAAAATCAACTGATACAAATCATAATCGCATTTATATATGTAAACATATAACAACATATTATTAATTTTTTTACAGCACACATACAAGGCACAACAATACATGACTTTCGGCATTGCTGTGAATTGGTTTATGACTAGGTTCACTTACTATCCAATCTTATCTGGGTTCTAATTAGCGGCTTATTATTAGCAACTAGTGCTATAGTTAAAATAAAAATGTTGAATGATGAAACCAAAACTCACTCGGCACTGCAGGACATAAATTAAAGATTTAACAAATCAGTATGATTCTGTAAACAGGAAATACATCATGGCCGCATGAGGATAACAGTTGAAATTCATTGTCAGCTTGTGCTGTGGTGTTTCTTGAGTAGTTTGGATATGTATATTAATGTAGCAGAGTGCAAACATTGCAGTTCCACAAAAAGTGAATTTTCATTTTGCATCAATGATTAGAGTGCACTATTCCTTAAATATTTTCATTACTAGAAATACAAATTTTATGACTTTTTGTGGTTCATATGGATTTTGAATTGTGGCAAAGTTCAATAAGTAACATAGCATAAAGATATGCCAGTAGGTGGCAGAGAGAGAGAGACAGACACACTCTCTAGTTCAGTTTTCATAGTCTATTGAGCAGTTGATGTGATAATATAAAACGACTTCAAAGAGTTCAGAGCAGTACTTTCATCGGGAAGAAAAGTGTGTAATTATGTCTGCCACAATTGAGTTCCAGTTCACAGTGAGAACATTAGTTAATAAAAGAGATTATAATTTAACTCACAAATGAAACAATGACACCAGACAGCAGACAGGATCAAAAGAAACTAAGTTAAACCTAACATAGCTTTGCTATTTGTGGGAAGCCTCTTTGTTGTTGGAGTGAGGCACGCGGAAGCATCGAACTCCAAAACAACCCGTGACAGCCAAAGCAATCATTTGCGCTTCTATTTCAAATTAGATATGAAAGGAGTAAATATTCTTGTTTAATGTTCCAAAAACAAGTAACTAAATAAAAAAGATAACTTGAAGAGACTTCACTTAATCCATTATAAATATTTACAAAGTGCTACACCCTTATTACTAACAGTAACATATTCAAAATCTTTAGTTTAGAGCATTTTAAAAAGAAAGTTGATGGCCCTCTGAGACAACTCAAGTTGTTGATTTGGTTCCTTAATAGAAGTTAATTGCCAAACGTTCCTTGCCCTAGAAGCAGCCCTCTCTTGACAACCAAGCCTTAATATAACATATATCTTGAGATCACAAACAAATTTCAACTTGTTGGGTGGGTTTTCATAGCAACACAAACATATAGAAACACACTGAGATTGTTCTAAAAAACTTTTGGGTTCACCAAGATTTGAAGCCAATACCGCTCACTTTTAAACCAAGTACCGTTATTATGTTGAAACTGTCGAGCCATAAAATATGTAAACAAAATTTGACCTTTTGCTAGAGCCTTACAACCCAAAGTTAAAAAAATTATTGAGACATTCTTTCAGACCATCCCTAAAAAAGTGATCGGTCTTCTTCGAGATTTGAACTCTAGCTTTCTCATCCACAAACCAAGAAACATATCTCTATACCATCAAGCCACAAATTAAGTAATACTGTAAGTTTAGTTTGTGTGTAAGTATTACTTTCAGTAGTACTATATGAAGCCATTGCTGTTGCATGGCCTGTAAAACCAATTGTTTGTTCAGCAATCAACTGTGGTTTTAGACAAACAAACAGAATGACAGACAGCTCTAATTATACAAACTATTGTATATGTAAATAGTCAGTTTCATCGGCATACAAAACTATTTAATAATGATAATAACATAAAGTAGTTGTCATTGTGTAATAGTTGTCATGAGTGTTGTGTACAAAACTTGGGAGTGTCAATTATGAGTTTAACATTTTTGTCTATGGCATTGATATAAATAAATCTAGATTTAGCTATTTTAAAATTTCAAAAGTTTAAAATTGTTCAATTACATTGAGTTAATAAATTTTAAACTTAAACTCAACTTTACCTTTACAAATTTTAGGTTTTTAAAAACTTTGAAAAATATTGTTAAAAATCCAACAAAATTTGAACAAAAATTAATAAATGTTTCAAATTTTAAAATGTACTTACTTAATACTTGAATACTCACTTCAAGTAATTACACTTTTAAAACCACCAATATCTCAATTACATTATGAATACCATATATGAGTTTCAGTTCCCAGTGAGAACACATAGAAACACGCAACCCCAAGACAACCCATGACAAAGCCAAAGCAATGTTTTTAAATATTTGTCATAAAGAATTGAATTTTCAAACAAGTTGCTAAGGAAATGCTTTTGTAAAAGTGTTTTGGATTCTCCATACAAACTTTAACAGCACTCACTTTAGAAAATTTACTTTAGAAAACTTCACTTTAGAATTATTACATTATCCTAGCCTGAAAACATAATAGCATTTTCAAAGGTCCTCTATAGACTTGCGAATGCTTTGCGCAATCGTTGACTTTTAACAACGAAGAAACCACCATTTTTTCTAACGATTTTATAGATTATGGAATCAAAACCTATAGATCTCACACATACTGAATAGCTTATCACCTACAGATAAATCTAAAATTATTTTAATTTCAGTGACACTGTGTTTAGACATACTTGCAAGCCATTCGGTGCAAACATATATAAACTCTAACGCTCGTGAACATGAAAGCATTCACGCTTCTTCTTTCGCAAATTCTTGAAAAAATTCCGGTATCTTATGCTATTGTGTGGCAGCCTTGTGAACATTACAGTAACCCGCTAATTAAAAATTGGCCGCAGTCAAACCTTTACCTACACGTATGCTCATTTCAGCAAACGAACCTTCTAACATACAATGTTAAACTTCAGTAGGAACTTGACTCAATAATGGAAGTAAATTGCTATATTAAACTTTCAAAGGTTTCAAATACTTCAGATTTATTTGACAGAAAATAGTGAGGCTGGTAAAAACCTAAAATGAAGTGAAAAAGCTTTTTATAAGCTAAAACTAAGCTTGCTCTAGTGCAGGGGTCTGCAGCCTTTTTCACTCAAAGAGTCATCTGGGTTCGTTTTCCGCAGGAAAGAACACAGTAGGACCCCCTATGATATTCTAAATTGAAAAATAAATGAACACTATTTGCAACGTTTTTGTTTAGCTTTTACTGCTTTCATACCAAGTGAAATAAAAAGGTGTGGCGTTTGTAATTACTTAATAATTCCAAAGCATTTTATGAGAATGCGCCCATACAAGTCTGTAACATCCAGTGTCTAGTAACGATATAAAAAAGGTCGTATATAAAATAATGACAGGCTTCAGCACATTTTTACGTTTCTTTGTCACTTGTATGTTTATAAGCGGTAAAAGGTCTACAAACCTAAAAAAATGAGCCAGTATATTAATGTTCTTGCTATTATTCGATTGTGGCATTATCTTTGCAGGATATTACCTGTAGAAGAATTATGATGAATGTTGCTTTAATGCAACTATAGCAAACAGAAATTTTTGTTCATCTTTTATAAAAGCAGAAATGTCATATCTAATGACTGTATGACAGTTGCTTTGAATGAAGTATCAATTAGTAATGTGCTTGCTATAATTAGTCAAGATTTAATCTCATTGAGAATAACCACTAGGTGCAATTAAAATTTTAATTACAAACAAAACACTGACATACAAGACGAGAGACACATATAATTAAAACTATATTCAGACTCCCTAATCTTAGGCTACATAGAATGCTAAGAAATAGCCAAATACTCACAAAACTTCAGCAGGTGTTAGGTATTAAACGTATGAAAGTTTACCCCAAACTGGTATTTCATTTTTAAAATTTGCCTTTCGAAGTTTTCAAATACCTCAGATCTTTTGACAGAATGTTATGATACTGTCAAAATCTCAAAACATAATATACAAAACAATACAGCAGTATGCAAATAACATAAATTTAAAGTTTGTCTGTTTCATGCTAGATTAAATTTTGACAAGAGTGACTCTGCAACTATCTTTAGCAAGATAGCTGATACTCGAAAGTATGAAACAACAACTAAACTTTATTGCATCAAATATTAGTTGGTTAACATAGTTTTATAGATATTTTTTCTGATTAAATTTTATTTTATACATTTATGTCTACAATATATTTTAAAGTTAATAGGTAACTACTACCTACAGCATAGCTATGAAGCTATTTTTTGTATTGCAACTTGCAGACTAACCCATAAAAGTAGACAGTTTTTATTCTAAACACTCTGGTGAGGTGACTAATTTTACAGAAATGTCAACAATTAAGGATGTCTTCAAAAACTTTAAGAAAAGTTGACAAAAATACTCCCAGCACTTATTCTGTGATGCCGTCCCTAAATTGTCATCGGGTATTATTCAGTGAAAGACTACACCATCAGATGAATTCGGACACGCAAATAACTAAAGTTATATCCAACTCTCTGATCAGCAGATCAGCAGATCCAACACAAGATCAGCAGAGCTCGTCAAGCACTCACTAAATCTCTGTAGATGTAAGGCATCTGACATAAGGTCTGTGAGTTTTGTTTATCACAAATAAGTTGCAGCATTATAAATCACTATCTTAACTCAGTCATCCAAAGTCATGAAAATTAAATTAGCCCTTCAAAAAGCTGTTTTTATACGGAAAAAATAAATAACTGGACACGCTTGAGTTAGCTACAAATATTTCATACCTAAACATGTAAGTTTTATTTGATGGTTTTTTATGTTTTACAAAGCTTTCGTAGGTTTGAGCAGCTGTTAGGCTGAAGAGGTACCGATACAAGTTGTTACCAAACAAGACATGATGGCAAACACTTTCAAAGACTCTTATGTATTGATAAATGAACGGAGGCGTCAAAAGCTGAAGTTAAATTCAAATACTGTGAGTCAATAACTACAAAAGAACGATTAAAGTGTATAATTGGTGTTATTTCTGCTATTTATCAGTTATAGTCTGCAGTGAGAACTAGAATTAGCTAATATCAGCAGAGATTATAATTTTAGCTCATTACATCAAGCAGCCAGTAAGATCAAAGGAAACAAGGTTGCACCTAACTTTGCTATGCTATTATTGAGTTACATGACATATATTTAAAATTTGCAGAATTCTTTTCAAATGAATACTCATTGGCTGCAAATCTTTGCAGAATTTACAAAATGGCAAATGCTGATTGTCTTCTGAAACATTAAAATAATTGTTTTAGATTTGGCTCTTTTCTGAGAAAAATCAATATAAAGTTGACTAATATAACCTCTAAAATAAAAAGCTGTCGTGTTGCCAAACTATTTGTAAAACAGTGTATGATATGCTATTCATATAAGTTAAATATCATGTGTATAAACAAGCACATCTTGAATGGATGTACTTACCGAGTCTTTGTGATAATTGTGTTCTCATGCCTCACCATGGCAGCCATCACAACATTTCAACCAATATAAAATCGAAGTAAACAAAACTATAGGTAGTCAGTTATATTGTTTGCTCATGCCGATCCCTGAAATATTGCATGCATCTCTCACCACTTGCTTCGGTAAATTAATCTAAGAATATTATCCTATCACCTAATATCAGGTCAGTCAGTACCACATATACACCTATATGTTCAATATTGTTGTTAATTCTACTGTAAGCACATAATTGACCTGTTCAACTTATAGTTCAATTGGCTTGGATTATCAAACAGCTATTAAAGATCAAACATAATTCTACTCCAGCCAAAGCTTGGACAAACTTGCATTTAAAAAGAAAACAAGTAGGCCTACTTGCTACTGAAATTTCTTGCCAGATCTTTCTATAAACTAACCTTATGTTTTCTCAGATAAAATATATAAATAAATAAATGAATAGGCAGTCACGCTTTTTCCATGAAGTTGGTACCATAACTGAGAGGGGCGCTGATCAATGAGTTAATTTGGCGGGCGTGATTTTTAATGAGCACTTTCTGTTTCTTAGGTCATAAATAATATACTAAACGTTTGACACGTGTTTGTATTAGTTTTACTTACAAAAGTGTACATTACTACTTTATATTAGTTTTTTAGTTTGACAAGTGTCAGATATTATTAATTTATGATGCGACATAAGATTCTTCATTAAAGCAAGCCGTATGACCAACAAACAAAGCGAGTAAGTTTAGCCTAAGTACCCACCATGTCAGAATGTATGAGTTGTGAATTGCTACATAATCTTTTGCAACAGATTTTTATCAACTTGCAAAAATTTCCAAATTTTTGCATTTATTTGTTACTAATGTAAATAAATGTTTACAAAAAAAGTTACATAAACGAAGTCATTAGAAATTATGCTAGCATATGGTTGTTTTCAATTTCACCAATTTTCAGTAAACAAAAACTAATTTCTCAGGTTCAATATTTTCATGCTCATTGTAAAAACAATAAAAAGTGTGAACACATTTAAACTTAGGTCTACACAACATCTGTTATTGGGCACAATGCTGACCACAACATTAAAATTGGTTTCAGACTAAAGTGTCTTATAATCATCAGTAATTCAAAGGGAATAATGCAGAGTGCAATAATTAAATAATAACACATGTTGGCAGCATAATTATGGTATTAGTTTGCTTATATACAAAACTATTGTGTTTTTTCAAAGGTGTAATTAAAATATCTGCATCAACCACACTTTCAACTACCGCATTCACAAGAACCGTAAAAAAGAATTTAGAAACTTTAGCAAAATGTAGCAGAATTTCCATTTGTTTTTTATCCATTTAGAATTTTTTGAACCGAAACATAATTTTTGTAAATTTTTTGCAGTTCTTAACTGGTTACTCAGTTTACAAAAAACAACTTATTACAGTTTTCCAAACAGTGTTGCTGTCTGACACGTGAGAGATTTGCATGGCAAGTCAGTAACCAATCGAAAAGGCTGTGATATTCATATCAAAAGCAAGAGCATGATTTTGTAGAATCTGTTATACTACAATGTAATGTACTTCAAAGCATATAGTCTAAACGTGAAAGATTTTCATGTAACCGATAAATTCGATGCGTATTGATGTTCAGTAGAATCATTATAAAAGGTAGTTCATAATGGATGACTAACATGTCAATGGTATTACAACCTATTAGGAGTGATCCAACGTGACAGCTCAACAATAAGTTTGGTTGGAATGCATATCCAGGTCTACTGCCAGCTAATTGAATGATTAAAATTTGATCGTTTAGCTTGCAGGATAAGACTCTCTGGACTTGAAATAATAATTTGTAGAAGTTGATGTCAATTAAGTACCAACTCGTTTGAAATGGGGGCAGAAGGGAGTTAGACATGCTAAACAGACTTTGCCAATTAGACTGGCTGAACAGACAGAAGGTGACCTGAAAGAGAACATACAGAATGTGTGAGCTTTGCAGTAATGGACAGGTTAGTAAATTTTTAACCTATACAGTACTAACCACCTTTGGCAACAAGCAGAACATGATTGAAACTGCGAGTTATAATATAGTGACGTTTGTGTGACACCTTGTGTTAAGTTTGCATTTTCAAAAGTTGAAGGACACAGCTCTCCATGGTTATGTGGAAAGTAAGAAATCTGCCAGTTCTCATGACGTTATTTATAGTGCACGTGTTACTAGTTAATCAAGTAAAGCAAGACTAGAAAGCAAGACCTATATGCATGTACAAGTGCAATGCTGTTGGTCTATGTGGTCATTTCCATGGTACAAACATGGAGAATTGTATGAGTGTCTCATTTGTAAAAAGTGACAGTGACACTGAATCAAGAAAGAATGAGAGAAACACAGCTGTTTCCATCATTGCATCACCGTGCCATACGGAGTCAGTCTCTGTGCTAGGGTTGTATAGAAATCTTGTAATTAATTCACAGAGAATAGTTACAAACATTTTGAAACCATGGTTCTACTAATGTAGAATTATTTTTGTTGCCTTGCAAAAATTGATTTTCAATAAATTCTGTTTGTGGCACTTTCTTACGAATCTTGAAATTTAAACTATTAACAAGGTTTTCAAATGATATAATCGGAGTTATGCCATTTCGAAAGTCATTTTGCACTAGGAATAAGGTGGCGAAAAGGTTTTGGCACTGGTACAACCTGAATTAGATAAGATACATCACGCTGTGAAACGAGGCGCTACTTAAAACTGCAATGCAACAGCTGGTTAATGTAATGAGCTCTTTGCAGGTTATAGTGGCATGCAATGACATTTACGTCAGCGCGAATCCATTAAAATTTGTTGTATTATTTCAACTGGCTAAATGTTGAATGAAAATGGATGACAAACTGCAGAATGGCAAAGAGGCTTGTTCATCACTCCATATATGAAACAATATTTTAAACGAACATTACAGATGACAACGAGCTGGTCTAATTTTCTGTGGCACAGGTTGTCTGCAAAAGCTTTTTCTTTCGATGGTAATACTCCGAGTCAACTGCTTTAAGCTCGCGCTTCTATTAAAAGCTGCCTAATTGAATGAATGAAACCTGAAATTCAACATGGTATTTATCCATCCACGACACAGATTGTCAAAACACACACATTGCTACTTTGAAAAGGCAATAACTGCACTAATTCTCAAATAATTATCAAGATGACTGTGTGAAGTGTGTCTGGTCAAATGTTAAGTGCTAACAACTTGTTTTTAACAGCAAAGAACATATTTGCGATAAAAATGCTGCGTCTATTGATCTGTTGGAACTGATTGCAATGAAGTTGGAAAAAAATATTGCCATGCATGAGTATTGAACACACAACCTTTTGGATATAGAAAAAATATAACTACGATCTCATTAATACTGTTGCTTTATACCAAGGGCACCATGGTATTAAAGACTACTGGCAAGTTAATTTACCAAAATACAACATAATTGCCCCCCAGTATAATTGTTCAGGTATCTTCGAAATAGAAATATTTTTCAATTTGACGCTTAGCTCCATTTTAAACATATCATGGCCATATTAAAAATTTCAAAGATAATACCGCTAAAGTGTTTTTTTGTCTTGTTGTGTGTCCTAAAGGGTTTATCACAACGGACCGGCATTCATGACTGTGAAAAGAAATTTTTAAAGCATGCATGCAATTTTAATAACTCATTCATGAAAAGATAAAAGCTAATTTGATTTTTTCAAAAGTTTTTAAAATTACTACAATTAATTGAAAGCATGTTAACTGCATTGAGTTTTGGTTCTGAAATGTCCTGTGGTTTACGATGAATGAGCTTTTCATAAAAGCTCTGTCCATTATTCACTTTACTGTCATGTCTTAAAATATTGATCTAAACTGTCTGGCTAACTTTTAAAGTTATTTTTTAATTTCATTTATACAACTCTTTTTTGGGATCTGACATTTGACTGTGTTAACAGGAGATATACGAGGCTATAGTTGAACACGGCTCATTATTAAGTATAGTTTATACCATTTTAGTTGAGCCAAAAAATGTGAAAACTATTAACAAACGGCAGTAGCTCGTGTTAATATAGCCTTAAGTTCTATAATGAAAAATAATAAATCATAAGGTAATGGAATAACAACAGTTAAAATATGCAATTTTGTATCTTACTGTAGTTTTAAGTTGGGTGGCCTACAATATTTTTCAATGTTCATCTAAAGTGTTTGACTGATATTAGAAATAATCTATGGACATCATTTAAGCGACTCTTTATTGGCTCAAATTTTGACTGTGTGAACAGGGCTAACAAAGTGGCTATAGCTCAACAAGGCTCATTTTTCAGGAGAGTTTATATAATTTAGATTAAGCTAAAACATGCAATAACTAATAAAAAAGCGGTAAGAAATGTTAATATTACGTTAAATTACATAATGAGCAATGATAAATAAAAAGATGATCAAATAGTAAAACTAGAGTTGTGTTATTTTGTAAGTTATTTGAGTTTTGAAAGCTAGGGGGCCAAAAACTTTTGCAGTTGTAAAACTTGAAAAGGCTTATATTCATCGTGCTGTAACATGAAGTGGTAACTGATCTTGCGATGCATTAGACATATTAATTTAAATTGTTTTTGACAAACTGAGGTAGCATACATTTTTAAATAAATCTTGACTAATCCATTAAAAAACTTTTTGTACTATTTCAACTCTCTAATCGATTTCATAAAACGACTAGAACTCATGGAGTGCCGGAGAGGCTTGTCATAATTCCTACATGTAATTCGAAACAATAGTTTAAGCAGACGACAGATGATAGCGAGTTGTTCTAATACTTAATGGCACGAGTCGTCTGCAAAACGTTCTCCTTGTGATGTTAGGAATCTGACTCAAACATCTCGAGCTTAAACTCTCATTGAAAGTGGCAACTTTGAATAGCACTAATAGAACCAAATCTATTCATTGTTTATTTTCGCTACACCCATTTTCAAAGCACACAAATAAACATGTTGAAAAGCAATTACCTGAACAAGTTCAAAAACAACTATCAAGATGATTTTTTGAGATGTGTCTGGTCAAAATTAAATTGCTAACAGTTCGTTTTCCACAGAAAAACCCCTTATGTAATAACGATTGCTGTGTTCATAAGTCGGTCTGAACTGATTCGACAAGCTTTGAAAAAGATATTGCCATGGATGGGTATTGAACACACAGCCCTTTGCGTATTTGCCGGTTACATTTTTCATTAATACGACGTATTGTTTCCAGGGCCACCGTGATATAAATATTACTGGCACATAATTTACATTAAATGACACACTATAGCCTAACATGATCATTTTCTTGGTATCTTCCTAATGCAACGTTTATTCAACTCTACGCTGAGCTCAAATTTGATTGAATCCTATATAATAAGAGAAAACTGTTTTATCCTCCTTTTTGTAAGCTCTAAAAAGTTTACCGCAACACACTTGTAATTTTGATTTTGAAGAAACTTTTTAAAACATGCATGCGTGTTTAATAACTCAATCATGAAAACATAATAGCCATTTTGACTTTTTCGAAAGGTTTTAAAATTACTGCAATTTTTTCCAAATTGTTTTAATATAAAGCATTGCAATTTTCCAATGTACAGCAGCCTTCGATGACCAAATTCTTAATTTATGAAAAAGTAAGTTTATAAATGTATTTTCTTACGATATTTTTATTGATTAATCTAAATAGTTTGACTGACTTTTGAAAAATATCTTTCAATTCCATTTGAACAACCCTATTTTGGCTTTAACTTTTGACTGTGTTAACAAAGAAATTACTCACCTAAATTTTATTGAGGCTTAATTTTCAGCAGAGTTTATATCGCGTAAGTTAGCCCCAGATATGCGCAAACTAGAAAAAAAAACAAGAGTAGATCGTGTTAACATAGTTTAAAATATATAATGTGGAAAAAATCATTAATAAAAGGTATTATTAATTAAATTAGAATTATGCCATTTTGTACCTTATTGTAGTTTTAAAAGTTACGTGGCCAAAAGTATTTTGCAGTCGTATAACTTAAAGTGAAAGATATTCGTCGCGCTGTGAAATGAGATGCTGATTGAAATTGCAATGCGTTAGACAATTTATTGTAAAGAGTTCTCTGTAAGCTGCGGTAGCGTACATTTTCAAAAACGTCTGCACAAGTTTACTGAAAAACGTTAAACTGTCTTATGTAAAATAATCTATAATAAGAAGATCGAATAACAAATTTTGAATTATGCAATTTTGTACCTTATTGTAGCTTTAATAGTCAGGTGGCCAAAAGTTATTTGTAGTTGTAAAACTTGAAAAGGCTTGTATTCATCGCGCTGTAACATGAAGTGGTAACTGATCCTGCGATGCATTAGACATATTAATTTAAAGTGTTTTTGACAAACTGAGGTAGCATACATTTTTCAATAAATCTGAACTAATCCATTGAAAAACTTTTTGTACTATTTCAACTCTCTAATCGATTTCATAAAACGACTAGAACTCGCGGAATGCCGGAGAGGCTTGTCATAAATCCTACATGTATTTCGAAACAATAGTTTAAGCAGACGACAGGTGATAATGAGTTGTTCTAATACTTAATGGCAATAGTCGTCTGCAAAACTTTCTCCTTTTGATGTTAGGAATCTGACTCAAACATCTCGAGCTTAAACTCTCATTGAAAGTGGCAACTTTGAATAGCACTAATAGAACCAAATCTATTCATTGTTTATTTTCGCTACACCCATTTTCAAAGCACACAAATAAACATGTTGAAAAGCAATTACCTGAACAAGTTAAAAAACAAGAATCAAGATGATTTTTTGAGATGTGTCTGATCAAAATTAAATTGCTAACAGTTTGATTTCTCCAGAAAAATCCCTTATGTAAATACAATTGCTGTGTTCATAAGTCGGTCTGAACTGATTCGACAAGCTTTGAAAAAGATATTGCCATAGATGGGTATTGAACACACAGCCCTTTGCGCATTTGCCGGCAGCATTTTTCGTTAATACGGCGTATTGTTTCCAGGTGCACCATGATATAAATACTACTGGCACATAATTTACATTAGATGACACACTATGGCCTAACATGATCATTTTCTTGATATCTTCCTAATGTAACAATTTTTCAACTCTACGCTGAGCTCAAATTTGATTGAAACCAATATAATAAAAGAAAACTGCTTTACTCTCTTATTTGTGAGCCCTAAAAGGATTACCACAACAGATTTGTATTCTTGACTTTTAAGAAACTTTTTAAAACATGCATGTGTGTTTAATAACTCAATCATGAAAACATAATAGCCATTTTAACTTTTTCGAAAGTTTTTGAAATTACTGCAATTTTTTCCAAATTGTTTTAATATAACGCATTGCAATTTTCAAATGTACAGCAGCCTTCGATGACCGTATTCTTAATTTATGAAAAAAGTAGGTTTATAAATGTATTTTCTTACGATATTTTTATTGATTAATCTAAATAGTTTGACTGACTTTTGAAAAATATCTTTTAATTCCATTTGAACAACACTATTTTGGCTTTGAATTTTGACTGTGTTAACAAAGAAATTACTCACCTAAGTTTTATTGAGGCTTGATTTTCAGCAGAGTTAATACCGCGTAAGTTAACCCCAAAAATGCGCTAACTAGTAAAAAACAAGAGTAGATCGCGTTAACATAGTTTAAAATACATAATGTAGGAAAAATCATTAATAAAAGGTATTAATAATCAAATTAGAATTATGCCATTTTGTACCTTATTGTAGTTTTAAAAGTTACGTGGTCAAAAGTCTTTTGCAGTCGTATAACTTAGAGTGAATGATATTCGTCGCACCGTGAAATGAAATGCTGATTGAAATTGCAATGCGTTAGACAATTTATTGTAAAGAGTTCTCTGTAAGCTGCGGTAGCATACATTTTCAAATACGTCTGCACAAGTTTATTGAAAAACGTTAAACTGTCTTATGTAAAATAATCTATAATAAGAAGATCGAATAACAAATTTTGAATTATGTAATTTTGTACCTGATTGTAGCTTTAATAGTCAGGTGGCCAAAAGTTATTTGGAGTTGTAAAACTTGAAAAGGCTTGTAATCATCACGCTGTAACATGAAGTGGTAACTGATCTTGCGATGCATTAGACATATTAATTTAAAGTGTTTTTGACAAACTGAGGTAGCATACATTTTTCAATAAATCTGAACTAATCCATTAAAAAACTTTTTGTACTAATTCAACACTCTAATCGATTTCATAAAACGACTAGAACTCATGGAGTGCCGGAGAGGCTTGTCATAATTCCTACATGTAATTCGAAACAATAGTTTAAGCAGACGACAGATGATAGCGAGTTGTTCTAATACTTAATGGCACGAGTCGTCTGCAAAACGTTCTCCTTGTGATGTTAGGAATCTGACTCAAACATCTCGAGCTTAAACTCTCATTGAAAGTGGCAACTTTGAATAGCACTAATAGAACCAAATCTATTCATTGTTTATTTTCGCTACACCCATTTTCAAAGCACACAAATAAACATGTTGAAAAGCAATTACCTGAACAAGTTCAAAAACAACTATCAAGATGATTTTTTGAGATGTGTCTGGTCAAAATTAAATTGCTAACAGTTCGTTTTCCACAGAAAAACCCCTTATGTAATAACGATTGCTGTGTTCATAAGTCGGTCTGAACTGATTCGACAAGCTTTGAAAAAGATATTGCCATGGATGGGTATTGAACACACAGCCCTTTGCGTATTTGCCGGTTACATTTTTCATTAATACGACGTATTGTTTCCAGGGCCACCGTGATATAAATATTACTGGCACATAATTTACATTAAATGACACACTATAGCCTAACATGATCATTTTCTTGGTATCTTCCTAATGCAACGTTTATTCAACTCTACGCTGAGCTCAAATTTGATTGAATCCTATATAATAAGAGAAAACTGTTTTATCCTCCTTTTTGTAAGCTCTAAAAAGTTTACCGCAACACACTTGTAATTTTGATTTTGAAGAAACTTTTTAAAACATGCATGCGTGTTTAATAACTCAATCATGAAAACATAATAGCCATTTTGACTTTTTCGAAAGGTTTTAAAATTACTGCAATTTTTTCCAAATTGTTTTAATATAAAGCATTGCAATTTTCCAATGTACAGCAGCCTTCGATGACCAAATTCTTAATTTATGAAAAAGTAAGTTTATAAATGTATTTTCTTACGATATTTTTATTGATTAATCTAAATAGTTTGACTGACTTTTGAAAAATATCTTTCAATTCCATTTGAACAACCCTATTTTGGCTTTAACTTTTGACTGTGTTAACAAAGAAATTACTCACCTAAATTTTATTGAGGCTTAATTTTCAGCAGAGTTTATATCGCGTAAGTTAGCCCCAGATATGCGCAAACTAGAAAAAAAAACAAGAGTAGATCGTGTTAACATAGTTTAAAATATATAATGTGGAAAAAATCATTAATAAAAGGTATTATTAATTAAATTAGAATTATGCCATTTTGTACCTTATTGTAGTTTTAAAAGTTACGTGGCCAAAAGTATTTTGCAGTCGTATAACTTAGAGTGAATGATATTCGTCGCACCGTGAAATGAAATGCTGATTGAAATTGCAATGCGTTAGACAATTTATTGTAAAGAGTTCTCTGTAAGCTGCGGTAGCATACATTTTCAAATACGTCTGCACAAGTTTATTGAAAAACGTTAAACTGTCTTATGTAAAATAATCTATAATAAGAAGATCGAATAACAAATTTTGAATTATGTAATTTTGTACCTGATTGTAGCTTTAATAGTCAGGTGGCCAAAAGTTATTTGGAGTTGTAAAACTTGAAAAGGCTTGTAATCATCACGCTGTAACATGAAGTGGTAACTGATCTTGCGATGCATTAGACATATTAATTTAAAGTGTTTTTGACAAACTGAGGTAGCATACATTTTTCAATAAATCTGAACTAATCCATTGAAAAACTTTTTGTACTATTTCAACTCTCTAATCGATTTCATAAAACGACTAGAACTCGCGGAATGCCGGAGAGGCTTGTCATAAATCCTACATGTATTTCGAAACAATAGTTTAAGCAGACGACAGGTGATAATGAGTTGTTCTAATACTTAATGGCACGAGTCGTCTGCAAAACTTTCTCCTTTTGATGTTAGGAATCTGACTCAAACATCTCGAGCTTAAACTCTCATTGAAAGTGGCAACTTTGAATAGCACTAATAGAACCAAATCTATTCATTGTTTATTTTCGCTACACCCATTTTCAAAGCACACAAATAAACATGTTGAAAAGCAATTACCTGAACAAGTTAAAAAACAAGAATCAAGATGATTTTTTGAGATGTGTCTGATCAAAATTAAATTGCTAACAGTTTGATTTCCACAGAAAAATCCCTTATGTAAATACAATTGCTGTGTTCATAAGTCGGTCTGAACTGATTCGACAAGCTTTGAAAAAGATATTGCCATAGATGAGTATTGAACACACAGCCCTTTGCGCATTTGCCGGCGGCATTTTTCGTTAATACGGCGTATTGTTTCCAGGTGCACCATGATATAAATACTACTGGCACATAATTTACATTAGATGACACACTATGGCCTAACATGATCATTTTCTTGATATCTTCCTAATGTAACAATTTTTCAACTCTACGCTGAGCTCAAATTTGATTGAAACCAATATAATAAAAGAAAACTGCTTTATTCTCTTATTTGTGAGCCCTAAAAGGATTACCACAACAGGTTTGTATTCTTGACTTTTAAGAAACTTTTTAAAACATGCATGTGTGTTTAATAACTCAATCATGAAAACATAATAGCCATTTTTACTTTTTCGAAAGTTTTTAAAATTACTGCAATTTTTTCCAAATTGTTTTAATATAACGCATTGCAATTTTCAAATGTACTGCAGCCTTCGATGACCGTATTCTTAATTTATGAAAAAAGTAGGTTTATAAATGTATTTTCTTACGATATTTTTATTGATTAATCTAAATAGTTTGACTGACTTTTGAAAAATATCTTTTAATTCCATTTGAACAACACTATTTTGGCTTTGAATTTTGACTGTGTTAACAAAGAAATTACTCACCTAAGTTTTATTGAGGCTTGATTTTCAGCAGAGTTAATACCGCGTAAGTTAACCCCAAAAATGCGCTAACTAGTAAAAAACAAGAGTAGATCGCGTTAACATAGTTTAAAATACATAATGTAGGAAAAATCATTAATAAAAGGTATTAATAATCAAATTAGAATTATGCCATTTTGTACCTTATTGTAGTTTTAAAAGTTACGTGGTCAAAAGTCTTTTGCAGTCGTATAACTTAGAGTGAATGATATTCGTCGCACCGTGAAATGAAATGCTGATTGAAATTGCAATGCGTTAGACAATTTATTGTAAAGAGTTCTCTGTAAGCTGCGGTAGCATACATTTTCAAATACGTCTGCACAAGTTTATTGAAAAACGTTAAACTGTCTTATGTAAAATAATCTATAATAAGAAGATCGAATAACAAATTTTGAATTATGTAATTTTGTACCTGATTGTAGCTTTAATAGTCAGGTGGCCAAAAGTTATTTGGAGTTGTAAAACTTGAAAAGGCTTGTAATCATCACGCTGTAACATGAAGTGGTAACTGATCTTGCGATGCATTAGACATATTAATTTAAAGTGTTTTTGACAAACTGAGGTAGCATACATTTTTCAATAAATCTGAACTAATCCATTAAAAAACTTTTTGTACTAATTCAACACTCTAATCGATTTCATAAAACGACTAGAACTGGCGGAGTGCCGGAGAGGCTTGTTATAATTCCTACATGTATTTCGAAACAATAGTTTAAGCAGACGACAGGTGATAATGAGTTGTCCTTATACTTAATGGCTTGAGTCGTCTGCAAAACTTTCTCCTTTTGATGTTAGGAATCTGACTCAAACATCTCGAGCTTAAACTCTCAGTGAAAGTGGCAACTTTGAATAGCACTAATAGAACCAAATTTATTCATTGTTTATTTTCGCTACACCCATTTTCAAAGCACACAAATAAACATGTTGAAAAGCAATTTCCTGAACAAGTTCAAAAACAACTATCAAAATGATTTTTTGAGATGTGTCTGGTCAAAATTAAATTGCTAACAGTTTGTTTTCCACAGAAAAACCCTTTATGTAATAACGATTGCTGTGTTTATAAGTCGGTCTGAACAGATTCTACAAGCTTTGAAAAATATATTGCCATGGATGGGTATTGAACACACAGCCCTTTGCGTAATTGCCGGTGACATTTTTCGTTAATACGGCGTATTGTTTCCAGGTGCACCGTGATATAAATACTACTGGCACATAACTTACATTAGATGACACACTATAGCCTAACATGATCATTTTCTTGGTATCTTCCTAATGCAACGTTTATTCAACTCTACGCTGAGCTCAAATTTGATTGAATCATATATAATAGGAGAAAACTGTTTTATCCTCCTTTTTGTGAGCTCTAAAAGGTTTACCGCAACAGACTTGTGATCTTGACTTTGAAGAAAATTTTTAAAACATGCATGCACGCTTAATAACCCAATCATGAAAATATAACAGCCATTTTGACTTTTTCGAAAGTTTTTGAAATTACTGCAACTTTTTCCAAATTGTTTTAATATAAAGCATTGCAATTTTGAAATGTACTGCAGCCTTCGATGACCAAATTCTTAATTTATGAAAAAGTAAGTTTATAAATGTATTTTCTTACGATATTTTTATTGATTAATCTAAATAGTTTGACTGACTTTTGAAAAATACTTTTAATTCCATTTGAACAACCCTATTTTGGCTTTGACTTTTGACTGTGTTAACAAAGAAATTACTCACCTACATGTAAATTTTATTGAGGCTTGATTTTCAGCAGAGTTTATATCGCGTAAGTTAGCCCCGAAAATGCGCAAACTAGAAAAAAAAAAGAGTAGATCGTGTTAACATAGTTTAAAATACATAATGTGGGAAAAATCATTAATAAAAGGTATTAATAATCAAATTAGAATTATGCCATTTTGTACCTTATTGTAGTTTTAAAAGTTACGTGGTCAAAAGTCTTTTGCAGTCGTATAACTTAGAGTGAATGATATTCGTCGCACCGTGAAATGAAATGCTGATTGAAATTGCAATGCGTTAGACAATTTATTGTAAAGAGTTCTCTGTAAGCTGCGGTAGCATACATTTTCAAATACGTCTGCACAAGTTTATTGAAAAACGTTAAACTGTCTTATGTAAAATAATCTATAATAAGAAGATCGAATAACAAATTTTGAATTATGTAATTTTGTACCTGATTGTAGCTTTAATAGTCAGGTGGCCAAAAGTTATTTGGAGTTGTAAAACTTGAAAAGGCTTGTAATCATCACGCTGTAACATGAAGTGGTAACTGATCTTGCGATGCATTAGACATATTAATTTAAAGTGTTTTTGACAAACTGAGGTAGCATACATTTTTCAATAAATCTGAACTAATCCATTGAAAAACTTTTTGTACTATTTCAACTCTCTAATCGATTTCATAAAACGACTAGAACTCGCGGAATGCCGGAGAGGCTTGTCATAAATCCTACATGTATTTCGAAACAATAGTTTAAGCAGACGACAGGTGATAATGAGTTGTTCTAATACTTAATGGCACGAGTCGTCTGCAAAACTTTCTCCTTTTGATGTTAGGAATCTGACTCAAACATCTCGAGCTTAAACTCTCATTGAAAGTGGCAACTTTGAATAGCACTAATAGAACCAAATCTATTCATTGTTTATTTTCGCTACACCCATTTTCAAAGCACACAAATAAACATGTTGAAAAGCAATTACCTGAACAAGTTAAAAAACAAGAATCAAGATGATTTTTTGAGATGTGTCTGATCAAAATTAAATTGCTAACAGTTTGATTTCCACAGAAAAATCCCTTATGTAAATACAATTGCTGTGTTCATAAGTCGGTCTGAACTGATTCGACAAGCTTTGAAAAAGATATTGCCATAGATGGGTATTGAACACACAGCCCTTTGCGCATTTGCCGGCGGCATTTTTCGTTAATACGGCGTATTGTTTCCAGGTGCACCATGATATAAATACTACTGGCACATAATTTACATTAGATGACACACTATGGCCTAACATGATCATTTTCTTGATATCTTCCTAATGTAACAATTTTTCAACTCTACGCTGAGCTCAAATTTGATTGAAACCAATATAATAAAAGAAAACTGCTTTATTCTCTTATTTGTGAGCCCTAAAAGGATTACCACAACAGGTTTGTATTCTTGACTTTTAAGAAACTTTTTAAAACATGCATGTGTGTTTAATAACTCAATCATGAAAACATAATAGCCATTTTTACTTTTTCGAAAGTTTTTAAAATTACTGCAATTTTTTCCAAATTGTTTTAATATAACGCATTGCAATTTTCAAATGTACTGCAGACTTCGATGACCGTATTCTTATTTTATGAAAAAAGTAGGTTTATAAATGTATTTTCTTACGATATTTTTATTGATTAATCTAAATAGTTTGACTGACTTTTGAAAAATATCTTTTAATTCCATTTGAACAACACTATTTTGGCTTTGAATTTTGACTGTGTTAACAAAGAAATTACTCACCTAAGTTTTATTGAGGCTTGATTTTCAGCAGAGTTTATACCGCGTAAGTTAACCCCAAAAATGCGCTAACTAGTAAAAAACAAGAGTAGATCGCGTTAACATAGTTTAAAATACATAATGTAGGAAAAATCATTAATAAAAGGTATTAATAATCAAATTAGAATTATGCCATTTTGTACCTTATTGTAGTTTTAAAAGTTACGTGGTCAAAAGTCTTTTGCAGTCGTATAACTTAGAGTGAATGATATTCGTCGCACCGTGAAATGAAATGCTGATTGAAATTGCAATGCGTTAGACAATTTATTGTAAAGAGTTCTCTGTAAGCTGCGGTAGCATACATTTTCAAATACGTCTGCACAAGTTTATTGAAAAACGTTAAACTGTCTTATGTAAAATAATCTATAATAAGAAGATCGAATAACAAATTTTGAATTATGTAATTTTGTACCTGATTGTAGCTTTAATAGTCAGGTGGCCAAAAGTTATTTGGAGTTGTAAAACTTGAAAAGGCTTGTAATCATCACGCTGTAACATGAAGTGGTAACTGATCTTGCGATGCATTAGACATATTAATTTAAAGTGTTTTTGACAAACTGAGGTAGCATACATTTTTCAATAAATCTGAACTAATCCATTGAAAAACTTTTTGTACTAATTCAACACTCTAATCGATTTCATAAAACGACTAGAACTGGCGGAGTGCCGGAGAGGCTTGTTATAATTCCTACATGTATTTCGAAACAATAGTTTAAGCAGACGACAGGTGATAATGAGTTGTCCTTATACTTAATGGCTTGAGTCGTCTGCAAAACTTTCTCCTTTTGATGTTAGGAATCTGACTCAAACATCTCGAGCTTAAACTCTCAGGGAAAGTGGCAACTTTGAATAGCACTAATAGAACCAAATTTATTCATTGTTTATTTTCGCTACACCCATTTTCAAAGCACACAAATAAACATGTTGAAAAGCAATTACCTGAACAAGTTCAAAAACAGCAATCAAGATGATTTTTTGAGATGTGTCTGGTCAAAATTAAATTGCTAACAGTTTGATTTCCACAGAAAAACCCCTTATGTAAATACAATTACTGTGTTTAAAAGTCGGTCTGAACTGATTCTACAAGCTTTGAAAAAGATATTGCCATGGATGGGTATTGAACACACAGCCCTTTGCGTATTTGCCGGTGACATTTTTCGTTAATACGGCGTATTGTTTCCAGGTGCACCGTGATATAAATACTACTGGCACATAATTTTCTTTAGATGACACACAATAGCCTAACATGATCATTTTCTTGATATCTTCCTAATGCAACGTTTATTCAACTCTACGCTGAGCTCAAATTTGATTGAATCCTATATAATAAGAGAAAACTGTTTTATCCTCCTTTTTGTGAGCTCTAAAAGGTTTACCGCAACAAACTTGTAATCTTGACTTTGAAGAAACTTTTTAAAACACGCATGCATGTTTAATAACCCAATCATGAAAATATAACAGCCATTTTGACCTTTTCGAAAGTTTTAAAATTACTGCAATTTTTTCCAAATTGTTTTAATATAACGCATTGCAATTTTGAAATGTACTGCAGCCTTCGATGACCAAATTTTTAATTTATGAAAAAGTAGGTTTATAAATGTATTTTCTTACGATATTTTTATTGATTAATCTAAATAGTTTGACTGACTTTTGAAAAATATCTTTTAATTCCATTTGAACAACCCTATTTTGGCTTTGACTTTTGACTGTGTTAACAAAGAAATTACTCACCTACATGTAAATTTTATTGAGGCTTGATTTTCAGCAGAGTTTATATCGCGTAAGTTAGCCCCGAAAATGCGCAAACTAGAAAAAAAAAGAGTAGATCGTGTTAACATAGTTTAAAATACATAATGTGGGAAAAATCATTAATAAAAGGTATTAATAATCAAATTAGAATTATGCCATTTTGTACCTTATTGTAGTTTTAAAAGTTACGTGGTCAAAAGTCTTTTGCAGTCGTATAACTTAGAGTGAATGATATTCGTCGCACCGTGAAATGAAATGCTGATTGAAATTGCAATGCGTTAGACAATTTATTGTAAAGAGTTCTCTGTAAGCTGCGGTAGCGTACATTTTCAAAACCGTCTGCACAAGTTTATTGAAAAACGTTAAACTGTCTTATGTAAAATAATATATAATAAAAAAATCGAATAAAAAATTTTGAATTATGCAATTTTGTACCTTATTGTAGCTTTAATAGTCAGGTGGCCAAAAGTTATTTGGAGTTGTAAAACTTGAAAAGGCTTGTAATCATCACGCTGTAACATGAAGTGGTAACTGATCTTGCGATGCATTAGACATATTAATTTAAAGTGTTTTTGACAAACTGAGGTAGCATACATTTTTCAATAAATCTAAACTAATCCATTGAAAAACTTTTTGTACTAATTCAACTCTCTAATCGATTTCATAAAACGACTAGAACTGGCGGAGTGCCGGAGAGGCTTGTCATAATTCCTACATGTATTTCGAAACAATACTTTAAGCAGACGACTGGTGATAATGAGTTGTTCTAATACTTAATGGATTGAGTCGTCTGCAAAACTTTCTCCTTTTGATGTTAGGAATCTGACTAAAACATCTCGAGCTTAAACTCTCATTGAAAGTGGCAACTTTGAATAGCACTAATAGAACCCAATCTATTCATTGTTTATTTTCGCTACACCCATTTTCAAAGCACAGAAATAAACATGTTGAAAAGCAATTACCTGAACAAGTTCAAAAACAACAATCAAAAGGATTTTTTTTAGATGTGTCTGGTCAAAATTAAATTGCTAACAGTTTGATTTCCTCAGAAAAACCCCTTATGTAATAACAATTGCTGTGTTCATAAGTCGGTCTGAACTGATTCTGCAATCTTTGAAAAAGATATTGCCATGGATGGGTATTGAACACACAGCCCTTTGCGTATTTGCCGATGAAATTTTTTGTTAATACAGCGTATTGTTTCCAGGTTCACCGTGATATAAATACTACTGGCACATAATTTACATTAGATGACACACTATAGCCTAACATGATCATTTTCTTGGTATCTTCCTAATGCAACGTTTATTCAACTCTACGCTGAGCTCAACTTTGATTGAATCCTATATAATAAAAGAAAACTGTTTTATCCTCCTTTTTGTGAGCTCTAAAAAGTTTACCGCAACAAATTTGTAATCTTGACTTTGAAGAAACTTTTTAAAACATGCATGCGTGTTTAATAACCCAATCATGAAAATATACCAGCCATTTTGACTTTTTCGAAAGTTTTAAAATTACTGCAATTTTTTCCAAATTGTTTTAATATAACGCATTGCAATTTTCAAACGTACTGCAGCCTTCGATGACCAAATTTTTAATTTATGAAAAAGTAGGTTTATAAATGTATTTTCTTACGATATTTTTATTGATTAGTTTAAATAGTTTGTCTGACTTTTGAAAAATATCTTCCAATTCCATTTGAACAACACTACTTTGGCTTTGACTTTTGACTGCGTTAACAAAGAAATTACTCACCTAAATTTTATTGAGGCTTGATTTTCAGCAGAGTTTATACCGCGTAACTTAGCCACAAAAATGTGCAAACTAGAAAAAAAAACAAGAGTAGATCGTGTTAACATAGTTTAGAATACATAATGTGGAAAAATCATTAATAAAAGGTATTAATAATCAAATTAGAATTATGCCATTTTGTACCTTATTGTAGTTTTAAAAGTTATGTGGCCAAAGATTTTTTTGCAGTCGGATAACTTAAAGTGAATGATATTCGCTGCGCCGTGAAATGAGATGCTGATTTAAATTGCAATGCGTTAGACAATTTATTGTAAAGAGTTCTCTGTAAGCTGCGGTAGCGTACGTTTTCAAAACCGTCTGCACAAGTTTATTGAAAAACGTTAAACTGTCTTATGTAAAATAATCTATAATAAGCAGATCGAATAACCAACTTTGAATTATGCAATTTTGTACCTTATTGTAGCTTTAATAGTCAGGTGGCCAAAAGTTATTTGGAGTTGTAAAACTTGAAAAGGCTTGTATTCATCGCGCTGTAACATGAAGTGGTAACTGATCTTGCGATGCATTAGACATATTAATTTAAAGTGTTTTTGGCAAACTGAGGTAGCATCCATTTTTCAATAAATCTGAACTAATCCATTGAAAAATTTTATGTACTAATTCAACTCTCTAATCGATTTCATAAAATGACTAGAACTCGCGGAGTGCCGGAGAGGCTTGTCATAATTCCTACATGTATTTCGAAACAATACTTTAAGCAGACGACTGGTGATAATGAGTTGTTCTAATACTTAATGGCACGAGTCGTCTGCAAAACTTTCTCCTTTTGATGTTAGGAATCTGACTCAAACATCTCGAGCTTAAACTCTCATTGAAAGTGGCAACTTTGAATAGCACTAATAGAACCAAATCTATTCATTGTTTATTTTCGCTACACCCATTTTCAAAGCACACAAATAAACATGTTGAAAAGCAATTACCTGAACAAGTTCAAAAACAACAATCAAGATGATTTTTTTGAGATGTGTCTGGTCAAAATTAAATTGCTAACAGTTTGATTTCCACAGAAAAACCCCTTATGTAAATACAATTGCTGTGTTCATAAGTCGGTCTGAACTGATTCTACAAGCTTTGAAAAAGATATTGCCATGGATGGGTATTGAACACACAGCCCTTTGCGTATTTGCCGGTGAAATTTTTTGTTAATACAGCGTATTGTTTCCAGGTGCACCGTGATATAAATACTGCTGGCACATAATTTACATTAAATGATACACAATAGCCTAACATGATCATTTTCTTGGTATCTTCCTAATGCAACGTTTATTCAACTCTACGCTAATCACAAATTTGATTGAATCCTATATAATAAGAGAAAACTGTTTTATCCTCCTTTTTGTGAGCTCTAAAAGGTTTACCGCAACAAACTTGTAATCTTGACTTTGAAGAAACTTTTTAAAACACGCATGCGTGTTTAATAACCCAATCATGAAAATATACCAGCCATTTTGACTTTTTCAAAAGTTTTTAAAATTACTGCAGTTTTTTCCAATTTGTTTTAATATAACGCATTGCAATTTTTAAATGTACTGCAGCCTTCGATGACCAAATTCTTAATTTATGAAAAAGTAGGTTTATAAATGTATTTTCTTACGATGTTTTTACTGATTAATCTAAATAGTTTGACAGACTTTTGAAAAATATCTTTCAATTCCATTTGAACAACCCTATTTTGGCTTTGACTTTTGACTTTGTTAACAAAGAAATTACTCACCTAAATTTTATTGAGGCTTGATTTTCAGCAGAGTTTATATCGCGTAAGTTAGCCCTGAAAATGCACAAACTAGAAAAAAAAACAAGAGTAGATCGTGTTAACATAGTTTAAAATATATAATGTAGAAAAAATCATTAGTAAAAGGTATTATTAATTAAATTAGAATTTTGCGATTCTGTTCCTTATGACATATTATTAATTAGACATAATTAGACATAATTAGACATATTAATTTAAAGTGTTTTTGCATAAGCTAATATGCATTTCGAAGTGTGGTTCTACTTGTAAAATGCTTTATTTGTAATATAAATACAGAATATTTTTTATTCAACAATATAACATTATCGCAACAACAATCAAATGTTTCTATCTTTTAAAAAAAATTACATGAGTAAGGATAGTTTAAATAGCTCAAATAGTCACAAAGGGTGAAAAACCATTTGTACAATGCCTTGTTGTATGATACAAACCTATCATACAACCATAGTGTAGCAAAAAATATGATTTCAATGAAGTTTCAAATTTTTTTTTTTTGAAAAATTAAATTACTTAGGACGATCAGAAATAAGCTCAAAAACTCACCTGCCGAAGGGTTAAGCTCTTTTTTGGCAGTAAAAAAATAAAATGAGCCTTTTGGATTATTGATTTTTTTGAGCAGATACTTAAAAATCAACGTTATTGCATTACTCAGAATTGCACTGAATGTGTGTAACTCTTCGAGCGGTTGTCATTCTTGTCAACATGTGTCGGTATCCCTGGGCAGTTTGTTCAATGAAACAAAAATTCCGGAACTCGTCAAATATATCTAAATATGCTCACAATACAATGATTTCTAGTAGAAGTCTGGTCAGAAAGTCCAGCGTCACACAGCAGATGTCACCAAATACAAGAACAATAGGGTTGCAGTTTTTAGGTCCAAAATAATTTGAAATTATAAAATTGTAAAATATAAAAACTTTTGTAGAAGCTTCATATACACTGATAATGGACCATTGGCTCATCATTTTTAACCACTAAAACTAATCTGCAAAATAATATAATTATATAATTCCTCATTTGTGTCACAATTGTTTTTTACCTACCAACAATCGAGTCATATCAAGTTTTGTGTGACATCGTTCCAGTGAAATACTTTTTATCTTGAAGGAAGTAGATGATAATATTTGACCATGGTTAAAATGGACGTAATTAATAAATGTCCACAAAATAATTTGATTAGTTTACATTGTGCCTCAAAAACAGCATTTTCAAACAAACCTATTGAGGCTGATATACCAGTCGTCAGTAATTAAAAGTTAAAGTTTGAAAATATCACATAATAACTTTTTATGAAATATTTTGTGTCAGACAGCATGAGTATTAACTAGACCAACATCTTTATAGCAGATATTAGTCCTAACAATCAAGTAATATTTTTGTGCAAGTATTATACAATAACATAATAAATATCTTATTTTTTCACTGCTATATTTATTCGCAGGTGGAAGCATTGAGATAATGCTAGAAGTTGTCTCCACTGACGGGTTTCTAATTGATGAGCAGCTCAAGCTTCGACCTTCTAAACCTTTTCCAAAGTCTCTCAAACACCTTCATACAGTCTCTTTACCATTACATCCTTTTTCAACAAAAGTCTGGAACTCTCAAATATTAACTGGAATGCATAATAATGCAGTAGCTACTATTGACAGCAACTACCAAGTAAAAAGCTCATTCATCACATTCAACAACCGGCCTGGAGCAATGGAGGTCTACAAAGACAAACTATATACAGCAGTGTATGGCAATCCTTGGACCATCTATGTACATGATCAGCAGGGAAAGCAAGTCACTTCCTGGAATCACAATGACTGTAACGTCAACGGCATCACAGGACTAGCCATCACTTGTGATAAAATAGTTGCTCCAGACAGAAATAACAAGCTTCTCATCATCTACTCAATGACAGGGAAAAAACTCAAAGACATTTCTTGTCCTCAGCTTAGCCAAAATTGGGTCTCACTCTGTGTTTCAGGATCAGACAAGGTTGTTGTGTCTGACCACCACTCATCACAAGTCTGCTCAATAAACATCTCTCAAGGTCAGCTGCTTTGGACTTGTAAAGATGTCCCTAATCCACAAGGAGTAGCCTGCTATGGAAAGAGATATGTCCTGGTGGCAGCAACCAACAGCAGCACTGTGAGAATTCTGGATAGCTCAACTGGTTGGTTTACGTATAAATGATATATAGAATATGGGTGAGCAGTCGTGTTGACAAATATGCTGTACAATCTAGTAATTGATAGACATACTAGTAGATACATAGTGTTGATGTAAACCGATGTAATGCTACCCTGACTACTTTTCATAGTGAAATTAAACAATATACATATTAATATACAGCTCTGATAGCCTACTTACTATAGACTTAGTATTAGCTTATGATTCAGAGTAACTGTATAATTCTCACTATTTCTCATTAATTAGCCAATTATTTTGGATTTTTCTGCACACTCACTATACTATCACTGATCATCTGAATATCATATAAGTTATTGGTATGATATAGCCTGTGCTATCATCAGGACTCAAAATTGTACATGAAACTATGGGCAGTCCTGCTACTAGATGGGAAATTAGAGGCACTTACATTGTGTTCCAAAGTTGTGGAGGGACATACTTTCAATGAGGCTAAACCATAACATTCATAAGTTTAAGTTTTTGATGAAAAAATTGCCTTTACTCTACTATTGTTTATGATGCTAAGGTAAAAAAGGCAGTGTTCATCTTAATGCTACTATGAACAGTTTAAACAAAAATAAAACAATTTATATTCAGTTGTTCTGTAAAGTTTGAACTTAATTTTAGACGAGCAGACTTTGTCTGGCAGCTTGTTTAAGTCAAATAAATTAATCTTATTTTTATAATACAAATATTTGTCTAAACCAATTCACTTTATGTTGTCAATGAAGATTGTATACTTGCTTGCTTACCAATAGCAGCCAGTCTTGAATTGCAGGCCACAAATTTAGTTTCTATCACGCTTTTTACAGTCTGCCACTGGCTCCCCTAATAGCTGGTATTTGGCATCATGCCAACCTTCCTGTGGCTGTAAGAGATAGCATAATATGATGAACTAGTTATTGACACTAAGTTTATAATTTAGTCAGGTGGTACTCAGTCTAGTTTTATTATGCAAGATGGGCCTTTGAAAAGGCAACCTGTCCAGTGAGCTGAGGCATGCTCTCGAATAACTAGGCTAGGGCTGTACTCTCAGTTTAGTGAAATACAACTCAATAAGGTAGGGCATAGCTAAGGAGGTGATTACCCTACAGGATGAATTTATTCGCGGAGTTATATTTCGCGAAAATTGTCTTTTCATGCATATTCGCGGATGAATTTATTCGCGGCTGAAAACTGCCACTCTCTAGGAAAAGTTAACTCTATTGCGGCTAGTAATAGATATTCCTACGCATGCGCACACCGCGTGTTTCGGTTTATAGTTATCTTACAACTGCGAGGCGATCATGCTATTCTACGGTAAACAATTTTTGCTGCGTCCAGAGATTTTCACGAATATTCATCGCTTTGGAGGCCTTTGATAAGCCAACAACTTGTGGTAAGTAATGAGTTTTTTTACATTTACTAAATTTTACTTTGGTTCTTCGGTAAAACGCAATACTAATTTTTTCTATCCCTACTGCTTCATTATTTGTTTTAGTGTGAGAGAGAGTTTTCATCATACGCCGAAGAACAATGATTGCAAGGGTGGTAGATGTCATTCTTAGAAGATCACCAATCATTCAGGGAGGTCTGGAAATTGAGGTTGAAGTGACCGCAGCTACTTACGAGAAGAATATGTTTTTAAAAAAGGAACGAAAACACCTTTACGAGCACAAATCTTTGGCCAACCGGCAGAACTTTGCAATAGTAAGCCACGAGGAGAGTTCTGATGATAACTTCTTTACCAGTCATGTAGTAGCGAGAGAATCGCCTTCAACACATACCTAAGACAGTGACAGAGCTGCTATTACCAAAATAACTAGTCAGAAAGCCCCATTACACGCTAGTATTCACATATCAAGAGTACCAGTTTAATTTTATTGCTAGACAACCGCCATATGGACTAAACTGTTTATATTTACTCCATTCATCGTTTGTAAAATTTTATTTGTATTTGAAATATTTTATTTGTACACTCAAGTTTGTAATAAATTATAATACATCTATACATGAAATAAAATATATAATTTAATCATGTTTGCTACAGTGATATCAAGGAGTTGTTGTCGATGAAGGGGGTCTAGGTTGACTGGTTGCCTCTCTGCCAATATTCCTGCCTTGATGAATATTATTACTACTTGTCTCTAGTTTTCGTATTCAACCTGCAGTAAACACAAAAAAAGAAAAAATATTAACAAGTGTTGAGGAAGTACAAAAACAATAGCTGAAGTATTTGATGAAAGCGATCAGTTTTTAAACAAAAGAATTAACTAATGCAGTTGATTATGAAAAACGTATCTGCACTGCAAATCAAATACATACCATAATGTCCAGATCAGAATCATGATCGTCCTTGACTTCGGTATTAGAGATTGATGGAGTTGATTCTATTGTAAAAAGACTGGGAGAGCTTTTTTGCTATGCTGAAGCCATGCCGAATAACTTGTAAAAACCTTGAATAATTTTGTAAAGTTTGACGCAATGGCAATAAAGCTCAAAGCCTGGCGATGATTTTAAAGGTTTTGGAACTCGGCTACGTTTAGTACTTCTGCCTCGCGGCTATTTTCGCGATGACGCCATTCTGCATATCTTGTGACAACCTCGAATAAATTTGTAAATAAATGTGATGCATTGCCAATGGTGTTAGCTCAAAGCTCAGGCAATGATTTTAAAAATGTTTTGGAATTCAATTACGTTTAGTATTTACATTAAAAACTAGGCTAGCGACTAGTTTTAAATTTGATGCAGTAGTTATTCTCTCTTGTGATTAAAAATAGAGCTAATTATTCACTGAGTTTAATAATTCGCGGGGTTGACTGTTCGCGAAATCGCGAATTTTTATGACCAACGAATATTTTCATCCTGTAGGGTATTTTGAAGTATGATGCTTATCATGAATAAAAATTTAATAATGTTTTTAACAAAGACCAATGAAATAGCGAATAAAACATTTTGGAAGCTTTGGTTGCAATAGGGAGTGATGTTGCAGATTGTAGCCTTAGAACTTTGATGTATAATTTACTTCGAACAAGCAGTCTTTCAAGACACTCTCAACAACTTAGCTGTCAGGAGCATTGGTACAGTTCTATGGCAGCGCAGTGATTGATATTTTTTTTTTGAGAAAGATAACTCTTCAACCATCTTTTCTTGTATGTGACTGAAGAACACAGTGTAAACTTTCAGATAAATTATATTAAATTATGTTAAAGAGTGTTGAAATCAGGAATATGCTGTGACTGTTGATTATACTTATTATATTGTAGGTAAGGTAGTCTCAGAGCTGACATACAGCGCTATTGAGTGTGGTAAGGTGTTTGACATGGACATCTCTAAAGACAGACTAATTGTAGCTAACCACCGCAGTAAGAACCTAGCAGTCTTTCAGCTACAACCATAGCTGCTGCTTCATCAGTCTGAGTTGCTGCCTTCTTTTTGTATAACAAACTATATTATTACTACACTTATTATAAACTATAAACTGCTCTACAAATGCTAAGATAGATGTACCTATCCTGGGGAATGGTTTTGATGTGACGGTTGGCTGCTCAGTAGAAACGCAGATTTGCTGTACGCAACAAAGTTCAATGTTTCTGTCAACACGATTTGTCTCCATTTGCCTTTACTTTGCTCATTATGATTGGTCGGTTCACAAAGAATATTTGAAATTTTATAAAATTTTTGGTTTTTTTGATGTAATATTCCAGCAAATCAATTAATAATAATATTTATTCTGACAACTTTTTAATCCTCATCGTTAAGCTATTCATGCTTTAAGAACAGCGAACTAAGATTATTACCAGTAGTAACTTCACATGGTAATGCTTCCTGTTGACTAAATATGTGAATAAGGTTTGGCTGCTTTGCAATAAGCTGACATAGTGTTGATATTAGTACACAAGTTCATTAAACTATATTATATGTCAATTTGACATTGTACTAGCTTTATCAACAATAACTCCATTTTAATTATTTACCTATATGTTTTTTTGTTTTTAGCACTTCCTGTTTCATGTCAACTAACGCAATCAAAACACAAATATTATGTTGTTGTATATATTAAGTCTAATTTCATAATACTAGTTCATTAACTGAGTATGTTATTATATTCAATAAAAAGAAGATTAGAAAAAGCCTTTGTTATTGTATTTCTACATATTTCAATCATCAGCCATTTTACAATCATCAGTATTTATTATTCTTAAGTCATCAGTATTTATTGACCCACATCTACTGCTGGTCTCCTAACAATGTTAGTCCGGAGGGTTGTAGAAATAGTTTCACTTTCTTAGAGATAAACTTAAACAGAATTTGTAACATTTTCGCTAGATAGTATCAGCATTATTCTTCCATTGTAGTCGTTTTCTATATTAGAGGAAGTCTTATGGCTAAAATGTTTCAAGATTAAAATTGACGAAACATGATGGCCTGACAAAGCGAGTAGGATTCAAATCAATGGACTAATTCACAGAGATAGCTCCTGACATGTTAAGCCTAAATTTGCTTTTGGCAATGTGCCAGATCTACTAGCAGAAAGTTGAAATTCAGTGCATACTCAAATTATCTTTTTCAGGAGTGATATTTATATTTGCTAATATAAAACATAATCGGCGTGTTTTTTATAAAAAATAGCTAGCACGAGCTTTTGAATCGTTGGTCTGTGCCATTAAACCTGATTTGGAGATGCTGAATTGAAGTTTTTCACTTCAGTAGTCATGACCATTGCACTCAGGACACTATTTTTTAACCTAACAAAACAACTTACCCTACAGGATGAATTTATTCGCGGAGTTATATTTCACGAAAATTGCCATTTCATGCATATTCGCGGATTAATTTATTTGTGGCTGAGAACTGTCACTCTCTATGCAGACTTAACTCTATTACGTCTACCAATAAAGTTAACCCTACCATGCGCGCATTGCGTGTTTTGTTTTTCAGTTAGCTTACAACTACACGTCCGGGTCGATCGTGATAAGCTATAAATTTTTTGCTGCGTTCAGAGGTTTTCACGAATCATCCTAGATTTGGAGGCCTTTGATGAACCAACAATTTATGGTAAGTAATGAGTTTTTCACATTTACTAAATTAGTTGAATTTTACTTTGGTTCTTCGGTAAAACGAAATATTTATTTTTTCGTATTTACCGCTTCATTATTTGTTTTAGCGCAAGAGAGAGATTTTTCAGCATACACGAAAGCACAATGATTGCAAGGGTGGTAGATGTCATTCTTAGAAGATTACCAATCATTCAGGGAGGTCTTGAAATAAAGGTAGAAGTGACCTCAGCTGCTAACGAGGAAAATATATCTGTTTTAAAAAGGAAAAAGACGCATTTACGAGCACAAATCTTTGGTCAACCGGCAGAACTTTGCAATAGTAAGCCACGAGGAGAGTTCTGATGATAACTTCCTTACCAGTCATGTAGTAGCAAGAGAGTCGCCTTCAACACCTACCCAAGACAGTGACAGCGCTGCTATTACCAAAATAACTAGTCAGAAAGCACCATTACATGCTAGTATTGACTTTTGAAGAGTACCAATTTAATTTTAATGCTAAACAACCGCCATATGGACTAAACTGTTTATATTTACTCCATTCATCGTTTGTAAAATTTTATTTGTATTTTAATTATTTTATTCAAACCCTCAAGTTTGTAATAAACTATAATATATCTATTCATGAAATGTATAATTTTATCATGTTTGCTGCAGCGATATCAAGGAGTTGTTGTCGATGAAGGGGTCTAGGTTTACTGGTAGCTTCTCTGCCAATATTCCTACCTTGATGAATATTACTACTTGTCTCTAGTTTTCGTAATCGGAGTGGGTTGTTTCATTCTCAATCTGCAGTAAACACAAAAAAGAAAAAATATTAACGAGTGTTAAGGAAGTACAAAAACAATAGCTGAAGTATTTAATGAAAGCGATCAGTTTTTAAACAAAAAAAATTAACTAATGCAGCTAAATATGGAAAAACGTTTCTGTACTGCAAATCAAATACGTGCCATAATGTCCAGATCAGAATCATGATCATCCTCAACTTTGGAATTAGAGATTGATGAAGTTGATTTCAATGTAAAAAGACTAGGAGAAATTTTTTGAGATGACAAAGCCATGTCAAATAACTTGTGAAAACCTTGAATAAATTTTTAAAGTTTGACGCAATGGCAATAAAACTCGAAGCCCCGGCAATGATTTTAAAGAAGTTTAGGAACTCGGCTACGTTTAGTACTTCTGCCTAGTGGCTATTTTCGCGATGACGCCTTTCTGCATATCTTGTGACCACCTTGAATAATTTTGTAAAGAACTGTGATGCATTGGCATTGGTGTTAGCTCAATGCCCAGGCAATAATTTTAAAAATGTTTTGGAACTCAACTACTTTTAGTGTTTATATTAAAAACCAGCCTAGCGACTAGTTTTTTGTCTGATGCAGTAGTAATTCTCCTTTGGGATTAAAAATAGAACTAATTATTCACGGAATTTAATAATTCGCGGAACTGACTGTTCATGAAATGGCAAATTTTTATAACCAACGAATATTTTCAACCTGTAGGGTATAGTTCTTGGCAGCGCTTTAACCCTTACTAGAAGAAAGCTAAAATGGTTTGGAGCCAACGTGCACGGGCTCTCATTGGGGCAAACACTTTTGGTTTTAAATTGCATGTTATACCGTTAAGACTTTGAATGTTAGGTTCTTAATTACCGTGCACCCTTACGATACGATAACCCTGATATACTATATTTTCACCTTACAAACTTAAACATAGTGAGGTTTTTACCTCGTATACAAATTTTATTCCACCTCACAAAGTCAAGAATTTTTTTGCCCGAGTTCTAATTTTACCGTTAGGCTACTTGTTATGAACGTCAAAAAAAACGAAGACGCCGAAATTTTGTTTGCCAGAAGCATCTTCATATCGTTTTGATGAGATGTGATGACCAATTCTTTCTTAGACCAGAATTCAATTTTGGAAATTTTATTAAAAGTACATCGGCCATAGCAAATATTCCTGTTTAGTGTTATACTATCTTTTACTATTAATTATAATTAAGCTTGCACGTATAACTACAAGTATCTAAACTCACATTGTTAGCTATGGAATATGATACCGATTCATGCGTTACAGGATAAAGGAAAAAATGATTTCTGTGACAACAGAGTTGGAGATCATAAATAGATAGGAAGAAGGTGCCCGTATTAGTATTATTGCTAAGGATTATGGTCGCAACCAATCAACAATTGCAACTATTATCAAAAACAAGAAATCCATTAAATCAGGAGCAGGTAAGCGCTTACAACTGATGACTTGAAGGAGTAGAAAGCCATGCACAGGATCAGCATTCAAGAGGGTCAACAATTTAGGGTAACAAGGAAATAGGAGAGACAGAAAAGCCTACATCGGCAGAAATCAATGAACTATAAGTTGGTATGAAAACCTTACTAGGTTCATTGAAAAAAACATCCGGAAAAGGTTCTCACAGGCCGTGTTATGGACAACGTTAATGAAAGGGGCATGAGCTATTTTAGAGAAATTTGGAGTAGTCGTCAGAAACAGACTTCATTGGATAGATTTTTTTCAAAAGTCAAGTGTTAAAAAGCACAGATGATAACTATGAATCTGTCATAATAGCTAGAGTTGAAACCAATACTCTAGAAATACTATTAGATTGAGTTTTAAAATTTTTTTTGACTTCACATATTTAATTTACTGATTCGGACTGATATATAAAACTATAATATGCATGTGTAATGTATTTTAATATTGATCATCTTTGTGTGTAATTTTTTTCATGTTTTAATCATTTTGTTTTACGTTTTATTTATTTCATGTTTAATTACGTTCTTTTTATTTTATTTTCATTTTTAATCATATTTTATTTATTTCATTATATGTTTTATCGTATTTCATGATTCACCATAATTTTGCAAGCGGGCCTGTTTTCTACTCTGTGAATACAAATCATTGTATGTACGTAACTCATATGTAATTAGCTACTCAAGATACTTGGCACATCCACATAACCTTCTAGAACTTGCTGAAGACCTGCCCTCCAGGGTATAAATACGTACAAACTTCTATATGTATGGTTACATTAGTTATTGTGCACGTTCAATACCAGAAAAACTGCCACCTTCTCTTGATATTTTTATAAGTGTTAGCTAGCAAGCATTTGTCTGCATTGCACCAGCATTTACAATGCGCCATCAAGCATCTTCCTCAATCAGTGAGCAAGTAGGATATATTCTACACTGTACCAAGTTAGCTTGTTTTCTTCTAGCACTTCTGCACCGGCAGAAAAGTTGTGTATTTCTGGCTATTTCTTCTTTTCGGGACCCAACCATTTTTTTAAAACAGGTAAAAAACTTTGAGTTGTAATTTTTTCGACAAAACTAGACAACTGTTTTTAGCCAACTACAAAAACTCTATTTTATTACATAATAATTTTATTTTGAAGTGTACAGTAACATAATTAGCATTGATACATTTTTGCCTTCTCTGCTCTACTCACTACATGTTCACTCAAGTCACGTTAATACAGACATATGTACATACTGTATCAAAAAAGATTTACTACGGTTTTCAAATGATCAAGTGGGCAAGAGGTTGCTTTCCAGAACCGCATCTCTTGGCCTTTGATTTCGAATTAGGTTGAAAAAGATTTTAACCAGACACACTAAAAATTGTAGTGAAAGCAAGAACAGAAACTGCTAAGTAATAAATTTTTAATGTTAAAATGGAAATTCAATAAAATAGTTAAAAATACATACTAAACTTAACTTAATGTATGTTTTTAGTAAGTTAAACTGTTGAAGTGATTTACAAGTTTATGTTGCACATACACCTTCAAGGTAAAAATTCATACCATGTGGACTGAGTTTGTGTATCACATTATCATGTTGTATTTCATTGCAGATTCTAACTGCTAAATATCATACAGTTTTTATAGGCAATTATATTTACTAAAGTTAACATTTTACTTTGTTACTAATTTTCAAAATATAGGCTACAACCTTTTAAAGCATTGTGACAATTTTTACGCGGGTATTTTTACAATGTATAATTACAATGGTTTCTATACCCCTACATATGATTTTGGCACCATACCAAGCCAACCCTGGAACAGATCAACGTTGTATCCTGAGGGTGTTTTTGTTTATCGGACAGAGCTTGTTATTAAAAGTTTCCCTTAAATTTCATTACAAACAATTAAAATAAATCCATTTAAAAGTCGCAGCTCTGCTATGAAAAATTAATTAGAATAGATTTTATGATTTTTAAAGCAAGTAGGAGTTTTTGACCTATGTTGATTATTGCTGTAGCTAAGATGACCTTGATGAAGTGCAAAGAGCTGTAGTCAACATTCATTGCATTCTAGAAATTCAAGGCAAAATAGTAAAATAGTTCATGTAATACCTTCGGACATGTTTCAATGTACCCCATCCCATAGTTTCCCGTCAGCACTCAAAATTCTTGAACTACTCTTGTATAAAATTTTTACAAGTCAGATTTAATATTAATGTGCCAAGCTGAAGTTTATAAGTTTAATATGGCTGAGTGGTGATGTCATTTACCCATTTAAATTCATGCGAGTAGGAAGCCAACTGCACAAATTGTTGACACAGCATTTTTTTTGGCTGGTTTGATGCACCTTGTGTCGCAATACGCTCCTGGCTCCCCTGCTTATTTCATACTCATTGTCCGCTTTGTCTGTGTGTCCATTGCAATCAGTTGTTGTCAGAAATTTGACCAATAATTACATTTTACTTCAGAAAATATATCTACAGTGCACCCTCGAGATACGATGTTAATTCGTTCCAGAGCTGGCATCGTATGGTGAAAAATTCGTATATCGGGGTATAAAGACCATTGTAATTATACAATGCAAACACCCCCTGGTAAAAATCGTCAATTTTTTTTATAAAAATGTGTACATATTGACAATTAGCCTCAAAATAGTATGTTAACTTTAGTAATTATAGTTACCTACAGTAACTGTATTGTATTTAGTGTATTTTAATGGTTATGATCTGCAATAAAACGCAAAATTATAATGTGTGTACCAAATGTAGTACGTACGGTAAGGAGTTCTTGCCTTCAAAAGGTACGCATAACATAAACTTTGAATTCACTTCAAGTAAGTTTAGCTTGCTAAGCCTACATTTAAAACTAAGTTTTAGTATGTACTTTGAACTATTTTACTGAATTTCAACTTTTTATTACGAAATTTTATCATTTAGCAGTTCCTATTTTCACTTTCACTATAAACTTTAGCCTATCTGGTTGAAATCTTTTTCGACCTAAATCAATAAGGCCAAGCGATGCAGTTATAGAAAGTGGCTTCTCGCACACTTCACCATTTAATGACTATCGAAAAGAAAAATAAAATTATATTTTCTATACTGGCCGTACATACCTTTGGAGTAACGTAGCCGGTACATGTAGCGGGTAAAGCAGAGAGGAGGCAAAACGTATCAATGTTAATTATGGTGCTGTACACTTGAAAATAAATTTAAAACGTAATGAATTGGAATTTTTTAGCACACTAAAAGAAGTTGTCCATTCCTGTCCAATTTTTCTACGAAAAAATTGATGGTGTGATGCAGAAAATTGCTAGCTAGCGCTTGTAAAAGAATCCAGAGAATGTGGTACAGTAGTTTGTCTTGTATGAAATGTGCACAAGAATCAATGTAACCATACATACAAAGTTTGTACGTATTTATACCCTATGGGGGGACAGGGCTTTAGCAAGTTTCAGAAGGTCATGTGGATGCGTCAACTATCTTGAGTAGCTAGTTATATGAGTTACATACATACATACGATGAATTGTATTCACATAGAAGATAACAAGCCCATATGCAAAGACATGGTAAAACAAGAAAATATAACATAAAATCAAAAGGAAACAAATAAAATGAATAAAATATGAAAAACATGCCACACAGGAGATAAATAATATATATTATACATGCATTGTTTTAATGTACTAGTCCACATCAGTAAATTAAACACTTGAAGCATTTCTGCGAATGTGGGATTTTCTGTATTTTCTAAATCCTCGCCTTTACAAAATGGTTGCTCCTTTTGAATGCTGATCGTGTGCATTACCTAGCTCATTCAAATCTTCAGTTGGAAGCTCTTTCTTGTGGTTGCTTTAATGGAGTTCTTGTTTTAATAATAATTGCAAATGCTGATTGGTTGCGATCATATTCCTTGACAATGTTATTATTACGGGTCCCTTCTTCTTATTTACGACATCCAACTTTGTTGACATAGAAATCATTTTTCTTTCGTTTTGTAACGTTTGTATCGGTCTCAGATTCCATAGATAATGAATTAAATGTAGATAGTTGTAGTTATATACGTATGCTGACTTGAATGTTTATAGTAAAAGCTATAATAACGCTACAAATGAATATTTGCTCTCGCTTGTGTATTTTACACGAAATTTTCCACACGGACATGAGAGAAGTCAGTCATCGTGTCTCTTCTAAACGTTCTAAGAATGTTTTCGGCAAATTATATTTCGGTGTCTTTTTTATTTCGACGTGTGTTATGAGCACACCGACAGCCAAATTTTACCTCGGGCGAAACTTTTTTCAAATTCGTATGGTGAAATAAAATTCGTGTAACGAGGTGAAGATATCACAATATTTGACTTCGTAAGGTGAAAAAATCGTATATCAGGGTAATCGTATCTCGAGGGTGCACTGTATATACTTTTATCAACCCATAATTCAATTTAAATAAGGCCGCCAATGTTATGTAATGTTGATGTTTTACATCATGCATGAAATTTGTTAGAAATATGTATGTAATGTTGACATTTGAAGTTAAAAAACAATATAACATAGAATTAAAAACATTGTCTATTAACTATTGTTCATTGAAATAATATGTTTAATAAATTCTAAATCTATACCGAATGTTTCATATTTTTGTTTCCCACTACTGACTATAATAGGAAAGCTATTGTGTCCAACATACCAATCCCTTTGCTGCAGAGTTGATTTACCTGTAGATAGACAAATTCAACATATTTTTAATTAGTTATGAATTAGTTATAAAACAGCTTATTCTTTCCTTGAGTGCCAGCAATATAAATCTTTCTACTGACTGAAACATTTATCAGACTGCTTGTTATGAAAAGGTTCTCTAGAATGTCGTTACAAATAATTAAAATAGCTACATATAAAATTACTGATTGTTAATAAAGACTAACTTTGTCACTGATATCTGCTGATTTAACATTAAATACGAAAACTTTACGTAGGAAAAGTTAGTACAACTGCATTCATAAGACAAAGATTTTACGAAGGAAAAATCTTAGTCTTATGAGTGCAGTTTTACTTGCTGTAAGACTGTCAAAAAGATGTGCTCAGCTCAGTAACAGGAACAGTAGAGATAAAATTACAGAAACAGCAAAATGCTCTGGCAGTTCAAGCTAGCAGGGTAGCATTGAAAAATCATTTTGTAAAATGATTTTTGCCACAATGATAGCCCTGTGCAAACAGGCACCAAAGTTCAGTTTTCTTCTAGTAAAGTTGGCCCACGCCCAAGCACGAAATGGCCTACAGTCATACTTTGACTTACGAGCTTGATGCGTTCCGAGACGGAGTTCGTATGTAAATTTACTCACATGTTGGTGCAATTTATTTATATATAGAACAATTAAATATATATTAATTGGTTTCTATACTCTAAAAATGCCAATAAAACACACGAAGCAGGATATTGTAACAGAAATAAACATGTTGGTTATTGTCATAATTTACCACATACTTTCAAAAAGCAACAAATAAAAAAAAATGCAAGGAAATGCGATTAATTAAATTGTAAAATTAAATAGGCCTACGTACATACAATAGCAGCTAATGCTAGCAATTGCCAGAGAGAGAGATATAAGCTATCCTTCATTACAACAGCTGACTTTGATAAATTTAGATTTTATCAAAGTCTTAAAAGACAAACTTAGAAGCAAACCTAAAAGCAAACTTTCATTTTTAACTTAATTAACATAACTGAAATTTCTTTGGCGTTCATAGTTTAAAGTTTCTCACTCTCTAGCTAACTTTTCCTTTGTTTCGATCTCACGACTCGCCAGCCGTATTAAGATAAACCTATCTAAGGACGTTTGCCTTTGTCGCCCTTTCAACATGTTGCGATTAGGACGAACTCAGGTGTCGTCACAAAGGGTTAATGCACGACCACTAGCCAAATTGTCCTAATGTTTAATTTTATAGTTTTGATAGATGGAACCGGTCTTTTCAAATACGTAGCATCACTTCAGTTACGCTGCCACTGGCCAATTGTTTACCTTTTATCCCATGCCTGAACAGTCTCTCTGTTTAGAAACTATGGTTAGTCCTTTTGCGAACTAAATGCCCTGAATATAATCCTGTTTGATAGTTGTGGATGTATTTCTGTCATATTGTTGAGCTAGCTCAATCACGCATACACATTTCGCATATTTTCAATAATTTTCCGTTTAATATCAATTGTCATCATTTGCTTTTTATTTGCATAATCTTTCATTTTACTGGCAAACTTTCAGTCTACGCACCGTACTTTTAATTCACATAATTTTGCACTGGAAATCGCGCACAAAAAGGTGGTACAAAAGTATAACCTGAGCAGTTGAAAAATACAGTGTGATGCTGTTCTCATAAGACACTTCCGGCATACATGGCAACTGACTCACGTGCTCGTATCTCAAACGTGGCTCGTATGTTAGTGCTAAAACTTGCTTGAAAGCTGGCTCGTATCTCAAGTTTCTCGTACGTTGGAGCACTCGTAAGTTGAAGTACTACTGTACTACCACATCAGAAACCAGAGCTACTTGCAGTAATGCTATTCGAATTAAGTGCATGGCTGGTTTTGGCCTTTCCATATCAGGTTAAATATGTAGTTGCGTCAAAAAAGTCTATTTAATGGAATCAAGTCCAATAAAAGGCTAAAACATTAGCTACAATTTGATGTCATTTTTGTCTCTAAAGACCTATTCTGCCTAGAGATATATGCGTTTGAATGAAACCATCCTTCAAAGAGCTCATAATCCAGCGGGTGTGTTATTTGTGACATAACTAGTGATACATCTGAAAAGAGTGCACAAGCGATAAATATAAGGTCGCTTCATTAGCCAATCATTAGCACCAAATTTTTATGTATGTCATAAAAAATGTTATCACTCGTAATACGCGTTGTCTTTGATCTCATATTTAAGTATCTAACTCTTTTGTTATGGACATCGTTATTTACTAAATTAATTAACATTGTTACTTTAATGAACTACTCAAGCGACACACTTTATTGACAAACAACACAATGGTAAAAATTGCTGAAAAGTTACTGTGAAGGTGACTCCGAGTTTTCTGTGCATCAGGTGATTAAAGTGCTACGGAAGAAGATGGTAGAATTGAGGTAAATTTATCTTCCATGCAGAGTCTCCTATAGATATACTGTTGAGTATACATTCTGATTGTATTTCCCTGTTTGAGGTTATAATGTAATTTTCTGCGCTTGCAAAATATGTATGTACAGTGAGTTCTTGACGGCTTCATTTTGATCCATATCATCTAGCAAGCAATACAATTGTTTAGATTGATAAATATACTAAAGGTAATATTTTAGTACTCATTAATACATGTACTAGCTAAAAAAATTATAACTTTTTGCTATCACTAATAATTGTTTCATAATTTTTTCATCGTTTCACCAAGCTATATTTGCTTCAAATTTTTTGGGCAGTTTTGTTTCGTAACTTATATTTATGATTTGACTTCAGATGTTCACTTCTCACTTGTAGAAAGTGAAGAAAATTGATTGAGCAATGCACATCTTTAACTTCAAGAACCAAAGCTTCCAATTGTTGGCTTTGCATACTTATGATTTCGTTAAACATTTATTCATTTTGAAAATTACACTCGCAATCTATCCAACTACCAATTTTAAAACTTTCAATGGATACGCGTTAGAATGACATATATATAAATGACATATATTTATTGCATTTGTTTTACTGATTGCAGAATGTTTATGTGGTCCTACGAGCCGAAGCAGATTTGTCGGTATTGGAAACTGCCATAAATGGGAAATAGAGAATTGAATGTGTGTTGCACACACCATGATGTTTTGTTTGAGTTTGTTGCAGTAGATAACTTTGGCTTATTGTATCAGCTGAAACTATGTGAGTGGCCACGACTTGATGGATTTTTTTAATAAAAGCTTTATGCCGAGATGAAAACTGTTTTGCTTGTAAAAATTATATTATTAGTTATTTTGTCGAAGTAAATGCAAAACTTGATTCGCAGAACATTGAATGCATCATAGCCCCGGTGACACATGTGTGTAAATCTTTTCTGATAGATGGACTTATGAAGTGCAATCAGAGCTGAATGGACAGACTCGACCATTTGTTCAATACTTGAATCAACTAATCGAATGTGACCAGTGAATATTTTTTTCTACAAATCAATACCAATGAGGACTCTATAATGTTGACACTCGACTATACAGTGTTTATGACTTTTAGGATGTAGTAGGTTTTGCCACACATTCTTTTCAAAGACGAAACTTGCTTATTTTACTTACAGTAGTAAAAAACTAGTTTTCGGTTTGGGCAGTGATATACAGTATAGCCCCAGTCTGAGGATAGGCGATGGGCATAATGTGGGCAGGGCTTTTAGGAGGCTGTATATCGTTAGTGTGGATAGCGATGGAACTGTGCCGATATCAAAACCTTTTTCTACATAGTTTGCTTGACAGACTTACCGTAGACCGGTAGAATTGGTAGTCAGTACTAAGATGTTTACACAGTATTCCAAAGAAGCTGATTTAACAAGTTTTTAATTTTCCTTATTTGAGGCCTTTGAGACATTGGTAATAACGTATCTGTAGCTGGATTAAAAATTGTATTGTAGCCGACACAGGCAAATACAAAATAAAATATATGCCAATAGAGCCGCGTAGGACTAGACTTTTATCACAATAGACGATATGAATATGAGAAATGGAGACAGGTTGTATCACGTGTTACATCATTTTGGGCAAGCAGGGGCATGTTTTTTTGGTGTGAACGTTTTTACCTTCAAATTTTTTTTATTTTAATCTTCGAATATCTTGACAATGAGATTGCCTAACTCAACAAACAACAAATCAAATGATAGACAAAGAAAAATACTTTCTGTAAAAATCAACTCAGGTTTGACGCAACCAAATCTTAAAACGGCAAATAACAACAATTCAAAAGCTCTTGCTTGCTATGTGTTAAAAGTGCTGTTGATATGTTCTATTTTAGCAACAATTTTAGAAGCCATAAAAATATTATATGAGTTTAAGCTGAACTTTAACTTTCTGTTAGTACAGTATGGTTATACCACCAAAAGTTACACAAAACATATAGTGATCTGTGCCCTGTAAAGTGGTCAATTTGAATCTTACTGGTCTAGCTGCAAACAATGATAATAGTTGAAGGAAATTTCATCATTTCATTTCTAGCAATTGTTATGGTTATTTTCATGTTTGAGCAGATCTGACTGCCAGGAGGTTTTGAGGTTAGTTGGAACACTTCAAAAAATATAATGTGCAAAAAGTTCATTCAAAAGTCAATTCTTAACATGATAACAATTGATTTCAGCTAATGTTTATAAGTTGCAGTGTTTTGTGTTTTTATACTGTCAGTCTCTCTGCAATTATAGATTAAATAGTCACACACTTTCTTATCTGAACATTTTAACAATGATCAAGTTATGTTGATTTTAATCTTGAAACATTCTACACATCAAAATACTTCCAACATACAAATATAAAATTATTGAAAAAATACTGATGATTTTTGATAAAATCCTCTGAAATTTAGTATATAAGTTTATCCGTAGAGAATCTTTTTCTAGACCAATTCCACTCTAGGCCAAATGGTTATGAAACCAGCAGTACACAACTATACACAATACACAAGTCAACAAATACTGATGACTTTAAAATGGTTCTTAGAGCAGGAAATAAGTTATTTTGAAGGTTAAAATATTGTCAAATCAGATTATACTATCAGATAATACAATGAAAATCAGATCATAAGCCATAAATAATATACAATTTAAATTTACTTCATGAATCTACCAATCAGAATGAGCCAAATTAAAGTAAGGAAAGACACCCCTTCATTGCAAAATAATTGAGCTTTTTATAAATAGCAAGTTGTATTATTCTTTCTACTGAACAGTAAACCGCTTTAAACATTTCTTATAGTATCACAGGTGAATCTCTCTTAGCTTTCGCACAGTAGCTTATGATTCATAATAAGGAAGAGAAAGCAGCAACTCAGACTGATGAAGCAGAGGCTATGGTTGTAGCTGGAAGACTGCTACAGTCTTCCTAGTGTTGTTAGCTACAATTAGTCTGTCTACAGAGATGTCCATGTCATAAACCCAGCTACTCTCAACAGCGCTGTCTGTTGGCTCTGAGACTACCTCACCTACAATAAAATTAATATAATTAATTACCTTCAACATATTCATGATTTCCAGTCCCTTAACAACCTAGTTAAAATGGTTTTAATTGAACACTGTGTTATTCAGTCATTCATAAGAAAAGTTTTTTGAAGGAGTTATCCTTCCCACGCATCAATTCCTCCATTACTTAGCTTCCATAGAACTTTAAAAATTCTCCTTACAACTAATTGGTTGGAGGTATATTAAAAAAACTGCATCGAAATATTTAGAGTAAAAATACCATCAAAGTTGTAATGCTACATCTGCAAACTTACTCCCTGCAGTAAAAAAACTCTACTTAGTTTTCGTTTGCTATTTTATTATTCTTTGTAAGAAAAAGTTAATAATGGTTTTTATTCATAATGAACTTCATATTTTAATCCAATTATTTCCCCTGCTATGCTCTACCTAATGGAGTTTTCTACACAAATCTGAGACTTGAACATGAGCCTAGCCCGATTTCTAGACAGCAAACCTCAGGTCACTTGACATGTTGCCCTCTTAAAGGTCCAACCCAAAAAGTAAAATAGACTATATATATATATATATTTTATATATTTTATATTTTTATATATATATATATATATTGACTGGACTGTAAACATGGTGTGAATAACTAGTGCCTAATATCTTGCAATATTTTATGGTCATCAAAATACTGGCAGGTTGCCAAATACCAGCTATAAGAGTGTGGTAAGGGGAGAGTGTAGATAACTTCTTGATAGATATTATCTCGGTTGCCTGCGGTTCAAGACGAACTAATATGGACCCCAAGCCAAAATGCAAGTTTCATTTCAGAAGTAAAATGAATAATCGATTTTTACAAAGCTATGTATTATAGATTGAACCTACACTCAATTTAATATTTTTCTAAACAAGCTAAAATATAAAGCTTTCTTTTCTAAAGATCTGCTCAAACTTGACTTTGGCAGTAAAAAGCAAATGATTAGAAACTATTTTAGTTTTTCTTAATTCTTTGCAGGCAGGTTTTTGTAAGGTATTTATACCAACTTATAGTTTGTCGATTTCTGTCGATGTTGGTTTTCTGTCTCTTCTATTTCCTCTTTACCACTATAATGTTGGCCCTTTTAAATGCTGACCTTGCGCATGGCCTCTAACCCCTTCAAGTCATCAGTTGTAAGTTCTTCCCTGTGCTTGCTTTAACCCTCTCACAGGCCAGTTTTTTGAGCTATTTGAGACCCCCTGGACAAATTAATTTTTCACAAATTGATTTAAAAAATTATCGATACACTTTTATTTATGATATTGTATGTGCATATTATAAACATTTATAAGTCAAATTCTTACTTAAGTGTTTCTCTAGCTATAGTGATTTTGGAAGCATTTGCCCTTGCAGAGGCCTGCACCACAGTTTTGACATCATGTGCTTATTATTGTTTCTCTATAGCTTTGCCTTTGTCTATAGCTTTTGGAGGACACCATGACATTAAAAGAAAGTTGTTTCTCTCTGGAAAATATTCAGAAAGGAGTAACATAAGCATAAAAAAGCTACAAACAAAAATCTCCATTTTATTCAGTACATTTTTATTTCTGATTTTTCATTCCTTTTATTATTGCAAAAACGATCGTGTTTTTTCTCAAAATGGCTAATTTTTGCTGCTAACAGAGACTAATATATTTTAGTTTACTAGTAGCAAAAACTTAAATACAAAAACGCAATAAGCTAACCGGAAATCAATTCATGAAAACCGTTTGCGTGGCGGCTTAATAGTTGCTCTTCCCATTGGCGTCAGTAACGCAAAACGACAATAATGTCGCTGTGCCTGCCAAAAGATTAAATGGTTTGTAGATGAATTTTATGACCACTGCCTTCTTTTCTAGGATAACATCATAAATAATAATCGATTGAAAAGCAATTTGATTACAAACGTCTAAACTTGTGAAAATATTTGGGGTACAATATATGTGCCTATAATTCACCATTTAAGAATATCAGTGTTCTTCGTTCTATGTACATCTTTGAGAGCTGATTAAAACAAAGGATTTCATCTCAAAAACTATATTTCATTAATCAGTGAAAATTTACCAAGTGGGCAGACAAATCATAAATAGTTCGCTAATGATTGAAAAATAGTGAAAGGTATACAGCTACTCTGAATCATGAGCTGATACTAAGTCTATAGCAAGTAGACTATCAGAGCTCTCTATTAATATGTATAGTGTTTAATATCACTATGAGAAGTAGTCAGGGTAGTGTTACATGGGTTTACATCAACACTATGTATCTACTAGTATATCTATCAATTACTAGATTGTACAGCACATTTGTCAGCATAACTCCTCACATATATTCGGTATATCATTTATAAGTAAACCAACCAGTTGAGTTATCCAAAATTCTTACAGTGCTGCTGCTGTATGCTGCTACCAGAACATATTTCTTTCTATAGCACGCTACTCCTAGTGGTCGAGGCACATCTTTACAAAGTCAAAAGCAGCTGACCTTGAGAGATGCCTATTGAGAAGACTTGAGTTGAGCCAGAGTCAGACAGAAAAAACTTGTTTGTCCCTGAAACACAAAGTGAGCAAGAGTATTTGCTAAGCTGAGGACAAGAAATGTCCTTGAGTTTATTTCCTGTCAGTGAGTTGATGGATGAGAAGCTTGTTCTTTCTGTCTGGAGAAGCTACTTTATTACAAGTGATAGCTAGTAATGTGATGTGGCTGTTATTATAGTCATTGCGAGTCTAGGAAATAACTTGTTTTCCATGCTGATCATGTACATGGATGGTCCAAGGGTTGCCATACACTGATGTATATATTCGGCTGTATATTGTATATACACACGAAGGCACACACACACATGCACACACACGCACACATACATATATATATATATTTGAAAAATTATTGCGAAAAAAGTAAACTTTTAGTATTTGCGTTACAAATTTGTTTCGTGCGAAGCACTCATCAGACGCGATTGTACTAAAATCGTGATTTTAGTACAATCGCGTCTGATGAGTGCTTCGCACGAAACTAATTTGTAACGCAAATACTAAAAGTAAACTTTTAGTATTTGCGTTACAAATTTGTTTCGTGCGAAGCACTCATCAGACGCGATTGTACTAAAATCGTGATTTTAGTACAATCGCGTCTGATGAGTGCTTCGCACGAAACTAATTTGTAACGCAAATACTTAAAGTTTAATTTTTTCGCAATAATTTTCCAAATATTTCATACTCCACTAATAATCTTTTAGGTTTTTAGTGTAGAGTTCTCTTTGTATATGCTTTTGCACTTGCTTTTAGTTAATATATATATATATACTAGCTGCATTACCCGTCTACAGGAATAGATTCACGCGCAGCATAAGGTTTATGGAGAGTTGTCTTTCATACTGTAAAACAACTCCAAATATGCAGTTACATCTCCATCTCTCCCTCTTTCCCCTCTCTCCTTCTCCCTCTCTCTCTCCTCTCTCTTTCTCCCCCTCCCTCTCTCTCTCTCCCCCCTCTCTCCTCCTCGCTCTCCCTCTATCTCTCCTTCTCTCCCTCTTTCCCCTCTCTCCGTCTCTCCCCTCTCTCCCTCCCTCCCCTCTCTCTCCCTCTCTCCGTCTCTCCCTTCTCTCTCCCTCTCTCTCTCTCCCCTCTCTCTGTCTCCCCTCTCTCCCACCTTCCTCTCCCTCTCTCTCTCCTCTCCGTCTCTCCCTCCCCTCTCTCTCTCTCCCTCCCCTCTCTCTCCCTCTTTCTCTCCCTCTCTCTCTCTCTCCCCTCTCTTCCTCGCTCTCCCTCTCCCCCTCTCTTTCCCCCTCCCCTCCTCTCTCTCCCTCTCTCTCTCCCCTCTCTCTCTCTCCCCTCTCTCTCTCTCCCCTCCCTCCCCCTCTCTCTCTCTCCTCTCCGTCTCTCCCTCCCCTCTCTCTCTCTCCCTCCCCTCTCTCTCTCTCCCTCTTTCTCTCCCTCTCTCCCCCTCTCCTCCTCGCTCTCCCTCTCCTCCCTCTCTCTCCCCTCCCCCTTCCCCTCCTCGCTCTCCCTCTATCTCTCTCCCTTTCTCTCTCCCCCTTTCTCTCTCCCTTAGTTCAACGCAACGCATGCTGATAGACAACATTTTTGGTTTTTCTGTCGGGCGTATGAAGAAACAGTTTTCGGCGTGTGCCTACTTTTGAGCAGGCGACGTATAGCTGTTCATGGCTGATGCAGGGTGACAGTAAATCGATAGCAGCTGTTCTCTTTTCACAATACCATATCACAACGCTCGGAGTACTCGTGAAAGTTCTGTATTAGTAAGTTACAGTAGGCCTACTCGTAGCTGGAAAAAAATTAGTAACTCGGCTGCTGAAGGAAATGAACATGACCCACTATCACGAACAGCGGCAAATCCAACGTTATTAAGTAGTGGAGATAAGAGAATTTAAATATCTACTATATGTAAATGTATGTAAATATAAGATAGTGGAGAATAACTCATACTTGCAATCTTACACGATAAATCTTACAGCAATCTTACAAATGTTTGTTGTAAAATGTGAAAATAATTACGAAAAACCAACTGGTTAGATTTAACAGGAAAGGTTGTAAGCTAATACATCTAGCTGTACAACCCAGTGTTGCCCAGGTAATAAAAAACACTGAACAGAAAATTGATTTGTATTTAACATATAACAACATTAGCCATTTTACCTAAAACAACTGTGAAGGGTTTCAAATTTACTTTGTCAAACTACTTTTAAACTTCATATAATGACAAAAAAGGTTTCGTGCAGGTCAAATAATCTTTAAAAATAAAACGACTATAAAGGGTTTAGATGTAACAGTGAAATAATTAGCAAGTAATAGCAAAATCGAGTCTGTTTTGCTACGATTACAATATGAGATGATTCGGTAATGATACAATTAATACAAACTGAGAAAACAAAATAACATTCGTGAATATGTTGAATTAATAATAACAATTCTTGCATAAGTGTGTATAAAAAAGTTACTGTTCCACCAACAGATATCCACCAAAACTCTGAATACGACGATACTGCTACAACGATATGTTATTTAAAAGTAAATTATTGTAGTGTCTTAGTCTGATCGAAGGTGAGAGAATATAGATGTTACTCCTACTCGAGATAATACATTATTGTCGAGGACATACGTCGAGGACATATACGTCGAGGACAAAAAAAGCATCGCGTGTCATGTAGCTAGAAGAAAGCCGTAGAGTTGTCATTATTACGTCATTTTAGGGTGAAAACGGCAAACGATGAATAGGTTATGAGGCGCAATAACCAGAAAATCCCGTTAACGCGTCCTAGATACCTAGTAGCGGCTAATAGTCGGAAAAGTACGGTACTCTATAAGGCGGACACACACACACACACACACAACGATTGCCGTTTATATAGTAGATATGTCTGCCAGATGTATATACACACACACATATATATATATATATATATATATATATATATATCCATAATGTTCTTTTGTTGGGCATATATAACTATCCATCCACACTTATTGGGACTGAAGAAATTAGTGGGACATATATAGTCCCACTAAGTGATTTTAACTTTAAACCATTGAAAATGGTGTTAGAAACACTTTAAACCATGTTTGTTTTTAGTGGGACCCAAAAAAAAAATTGGTTGTATTTCGGAGTTATCGTCCCAAAAGAAATGGGTATTTATGACTAAGGAGTGGGGCCATCACTAAAGAATCACATCTGTTGGGACATTTCTTTAAAGTGATGTAAATGCTTTTAATTGGCTAGATTAAATGCTTACATAACAGGTGTTTGCTTATACAATTTTAACTTGGTCAATAGGGCTATGAAATTGTAAGGTATTTACAAGAAATAACAAGCTTTTGCAAAGATTGGTGTTGGGCGTGTAGACTTAAGCCTTAGAACCCTGGCCATTCTTGCCAATGCTTTCAACAAACTCGGGTAGCTTGTCAAATTATATGAAGTTTTTAAACATATATTAAATATATATAATCTTCCTCATTATACAATGATATTTGTAGAACACTATTAAAAAATTGGGCATTCTACAGCAAATGTCATTGCATCGAAAAAAACACTGTTTCACCATTATTTGGGTTAAAACTATACAAATTCATTCAATTTTAAAAACTTGTAAAATAATTTACAGTAGTAACTCATCTATTGAGCACACGTTCATAATCATTTCATTACTAAAAGTATACAGAAAAATTATAATTACAGTAGTATTATAAATTCTTTTTTGCATCACAATCATTTGTGACCTACCAACGAGCAAGTCATATTAGTTATTTTAGGATGACTTTCAAGCAGTTCTTTTTATTACAACTAAACAAAAAATAAAGATATTAAATATATTTATTTTTTCAAATTTTGAGTTCCTTATCTTTCAAATTTTGAAAATTGTTTAAAAAGTAAGTGAAGTTTTTAGTCTAACATCCTGTGCAAGCATTATTTTTTGCTTCCTGCTGTTACTCATAAACAGCTTTTGTAATCAGAGCCATTGCTGGTTGTTAAGGTTCAAAGGGTTTAGGTTCGAGCCTCTTCACAGTAAGTGATTAGGCAGGCTGATATCTTGTTCTTAAAGCACATCAATTATATCAGTACTGTTTCAGCTTATTTAGGTTCTTCAAAATCTTGGCTTTTAAATGAGCCATTGTTTGAAATGGTGAGACAGACATTGGTTGGTGTCTATCAGATTTCCCCAGAGCTCTTCCACAAAAATGTGTAATCGGTAATTGTGTCTTTGAAATTTGTGAACATAATTTTCATATGCGGTGTTGTGTGCTCTTAACGCTTAGTTTTATCGCTTACCACTTATATTTATCAACTACAATAATGACGCTCATGGCAGGCAAAGTTAGGACAACTCCAGAGAACCAATGAAGATGACAAAGGAATCAGAGTCATTAGCCCTCCATGTGCAAATTATTTTTATGATAAATAACTCAGGTTCCAAGCACCATGCTCTATTTTCCTGATTATATTATGTACTAGCCCTCTCTTTTTATCGTGATGTTGAGGGGCACGATTGAGGCTAATTAATTTCAAGCATTGCGTGATCTCGCAAAAGTGCAATTGACATATAATCCTAGGACCACGCCACTGCAGGTCACAATTTAATTGCTGTGATTTCATTACCAACCAAGTATGTTGTTAGTAATCATTTTTGTTTTTTGTTTAATTTTGTTGTAAAAGTCAATTGAACTAAATAAATCGTTGGGTTTGACTCACTGCACTCCGGAATTGTTCAAAATAGAGAAACCGACTTTAAATAACTTAATCTGCCTGTAAGCTAGTATTTTACACAAAGTGAATAATTTAACTGTCCACTACACCTGTGTTCTATTTTCCATATACTGTAATTTATTTGAATATAAAATAAATGTTTTAATTTTTATATATTTTTTTGATATCTAATTACTGATTAGTTATTAGTTTTATTAAAAACTAATTACTAATTAGTTATTAGTCATTTCTGTATGGGACAAAAATGCCACCATATAAAACGATGTAATAATAATTACTATAAATTATTAAAATGAACAAAAGGATGGAAAGAGTAGACTCTCACAATCACCCAAAATCTATCAACCCAGAACATATGTTTTTATTGGTCAGGCGTTAGCACAATGACCAGGCAGTGTTTATTATCTAGAATGCTAGTTTATTATTAGCGCTCTTTTAGTTTAAGAGCACCAATTGTCACAGAAAAGCGCAGCCGCAATTACTGTGAAAGGGATCAACAACCTAAGGCTAAATAATAATTATGACATCACATTGTGGGAACCATAATCGAGTGTTTTCTTATTGCAGGACATACTTTTGACACCCTGTTTTTCACAGTTCTATTATTTTTGTGCATTGAATATAGGCTCATTCGAAAACCAAGACTCTTATGTACTCAAATATATGACAAAAGTACTTATGTAATTGATGTGCTTTAATTAACCCTTTGGTCCCTAGCCATCTTTCCCAATGTGTCTAGGTTAGGGCAACTTGTCCGACAATCCAAAGTTTTTAGATTTTTATCAAATCATTTTAATTGAGCTCATAGAATAATCAGATTTAGCTAAAAACAACTAAAAATGTCAGGCAACAACCAGAAATAATTAAAAATCCGGAAAAAAGTGTTTCATAGTTATTTGGACTAAAACTACAAAAAATGTGTGGTAGTTAAAACTTATGAAAAACCTTTACAGCAAAACAAAAATTATCGAGCACACCATAATCATCATTTCATGACTCAAAATAAACTGAAAAATTATTGTTGTTACCCAGTTAATTTTTTTGTAATACAATCATACTAGCAACAAATGAGTCGCATCACTCTTTTGTGACATCATTACAATAGAAATTGTTTTTATAACGAGGTAGTATATAAAGATATTTGAAAACGGCCAACAATGGAAGTGACATTGCTGGTGCAATGCCTTGTGAAAGCATTAGCTTTACTGGTTTTGGCAGTTGCTTAAAAACATCTTTGTAAACAGAGACTTAAGTATGCTGTTATTCCTGTTTCAAGGGCTTTCTTACTTACACAATGCTGAAGGGCCGGTCATTGGAGTTCTAAAAGTTGAGCAAGTACCAAAGCAAAGATCAAGAATATTAGATTCAACACGGAAAAATTATACTAGTCGTGCTTTGTAACCATCATGATGTTGCATTTATTTCTGCATAAATTATTGAAATTCTTGTCTAACTATTCTATTCTGACTGACATTAATTATTAAAGTAATATCAGTGTGCATACATGTAGAAATGTAACCGTATCGGTTTATTTAATGTCACAGGGCAAAATGCAACCGAGGTGATTATTACTGCATGTAGATGGCGCATATGCATCTGACAAAAAATGCAATTACTCTTGATGATATGTAGTGGGATATCATCCTGCATGGCGCTAATATGCGTTACAACTCGCTCAACGAGCTTATGCAGAGCGTTTACGCTAGTTTTCTAGCACAACTTTATCACTTGTGAGATACAATTCAATTGATTTGTCTTCTCCAGAATGCAATATTATCTTGGGTAATTATTTCTTATTAATGTTGATCAATATACAGCAGCAACATCTTTCTATTTTGTTACAATGAAATATCATCAGAATGAACATTGAATCATAATAAATCATAAACTTAATAAACACGCTGCCAGCCCTATACAACATAGCACACAGGGATTACCAAAGTCCCAGTTGAAAACCAACATTTAGAGTCAATTGTTGCGCAGGTTGACAATCTTGACAAGGGTAAACGTTAACTAAATTAAACAGTAATTAAACCTATTAAATATACAAAAACCACCATAAAGTGAACTACATGAATACATTATATAAATTGTGAAATATTACTGCTAAAACACAAGAATTGTTTTTTTCTTGTCTTCTTTTGATGTAAAATTTGTGAAAGTGAGATAGGTTTAATAACAAAATCAGAAGTTTTTTACATCTTTGCGACTGCGCTATAATAGCGACTTACCTAAATTTATTAACAACTCCGAAGAAACTAATGATACAGAATTTTATTGGCAGTTTGTGAGTGTGCCTAGGTTATCATCTGCTGATGACGCGCTAAAGTATGTTGAGGCACACACCAGAGATATTTCCCCCTCCTCATGACACACAGGATAAAATCAAGAAGTGAATTTGGGCCTTTAGTCAAGTTCAGCAGTCAAAGTTTTAAAACTGATTCTTTGTTTATCTAGAGGTCACTATTATGTCCTAATTGGGTTACTCATGCGGGTAGGCTTAGATCCAATCTTGTTATTATAGCTTAGATTATTTCTGATTATTCAACTTATTGTTAACTCTGAGCCATGTAGTGTGACTCGGCGCAACCATGGCAAATAGCCAAAAGCCACCTTGCGAGTTTTAATAGATTATGTCAAAACAGTTTGGATTATTGAGTAGTTAAATAATTAACCTATCATGTTTGTACTTTTTTACAAAAACATGGCCAGTTTTGTCCTTACAGAAAACCTAATTGAAATTCAAACTAAGTTGGATTTTGCCTAACAAAAAATGGTTGCAATTTTATGTTTGCGTCCACCAGGCAGGACAGACCAAGTACAGCAATCGAGGCTTCACAAAATCAGATAAACAGACCAACTTGGTTAATAACTTTTGAGTAACAAAACTGATCGCAGTGACTGTTTTTAAAAAACTTATTAGTAATAAATCTTCGCGCTCACAACAATTTTCAAATTGCTAATGAGGGTAGTGAGGATGATGATGATGATAAACTCTTTATTGATAAAAAATAATACAAAAACAAAAACAGACAAATGCCCCTTTTTGCGGGCCAAGATGAAAGGTTAATATTTGAGAGTGTATAAATACAATCAACAGTGTAAATGTTCCAGTACAGATTTTTACAGTGTTATAATAGTATAATATTGTAACGATAATATAATAAAATATACAGATAGATACTTGCAAAAAAAGATTGTATGAGTATTAGATTGGCAATTTTTGAGGTTTATATTCTATCACCTGAATTGAGTATTGTTAGAACATCAGTTTTTTCATGAGATTAAAGAACTGAAAAAAGTGTCCAAGATCATTATGTTACACATTTGTACGCTTACTTACTTTGTGACAACTGGTATACAAGTTAATGTCAATTATTTTGGTATTCAACAGTATGTGTACTTGTAAATGCATGCAAATGAGGCTCACACCAAAAGTTAACAGACAAAATGGGGATGTTTGGAAATTGGGGATGTCCCCAATCTTTTAAATCCATTTTCCTTATGGAAAACTAAGAAATAGATAATTTAGTCCAACTACCGACAAAATTTGAACATTGTGCCAATTGCCTGCATTTGCACGAGAACGTCTGTGAGTGTGGGTGTGTAAAACAATGGGATACAAGGCTAGTTCCTAAAAAGTTAGGTAAATTCTCACACACATTCGATAAGTTTCCATTAGTTAACAGGCAACTACTTGCTGAGTTTTCTTTTCATAGAAAGTTTTAACCTAACAATTGGGGACATTTATTTTGTTGGGGAGCTAATTTCATTATTGTAGAAACTCACAATATTTGTGAGTTTTTATCTATACTGTAGCTTTAAAAGCAAATTCAGACTGTAAACTATTTTTGAACTTATGTTTGGCTAATGGCTGTATTTGCTCTGCTGCATTACAAACATATTTTGCAGTTAGTATTTGCAAAGTTTTTTACAATATAATGTCTTTGGTCTGCAGTTATACAAGCTCAGCAGACATTTGAAAGTGTGTCTCATTTGCGTTCGTCGATAGTTCAGGCCTTTAATAATCCTGGAGAGCTTTTGTATTTTTTCAAGTATCCTCCCAGATAGATCCTTCTTAACTTACTGGTTTTTACTTTTGGTATAGTTATATCTTTTATGTAATTGGGAAATATTGCTCTTTTTTATTTATCATACACTTGTTACATAAATTACAACAGCATATAATTCCAGGTTAATTTCACATAGTCTTAAACGCACTTCTTGTCGTTTTGTACTTTTTTGTATTTGTACTTCTTGTACTTGAAGTTCACTGGCCAAAGTTTCTGATTTTTTCTTTTTTTAAATTCGTTTAAAAAACTTCGCAAGGTTTTTTATGGATTGCATTTTCACAAACTAATTTTGGATATCAATAGCGATAGTGCAATAATTTACTTATGGTGCTGTTGCTATTTTGATTGATAACTTGAACTAAATTGTTTTATGAGAGTTATTCTATAGCTGGCCATGAACTACTTATGTTAGAAAGCTTATCTACAGGTACAATGTTTGGAAAACCCATTTCATTTTACTTTGGGTTGCTCATAGATGTTTTTTTGCCTATTAAGTACTTTGAAAAATTATCACAACATTGGAAATTTTTTGTGCTATTTAAGAATTGTCAGAGCTAACAAGCTATCACTTTTCACTATTGGCCTGTCATACATTGAGTATAATAGTGTCCTGCATATGATTATGTAACATTGCAGAACCACAAGTTAAATACCTCAAAGGTATTGAGAACAAACTTATTCAGCACTGCTGGTCATCTGCAATAACAAGATTATAACATTTGCTGCTTATACACCAAATCTAAAACAAATTAATTGTATACTCCCATAAAGTTTGCGCTCAATATCATATACAAGTTATACATATTTCATAAATTTATTATTTTACTGTCTACTCTATTCTATAATATTATATTTGTTGCAAGGCTTTATGGTTAGCTAAAATGCAAACAAATTCAGTGAGTGAGACATGTTGTTAATGATATGGTTGCTTCTAAATCTCACAAACACTGCAAATAACTTGAGAATCAAGAATCTACCCAGGTGCCAGGTTTTAAACTTTATTTGCAACATCACCCAGGTAACTTCAAAAAAGAAATAGTATTTATGTTTTGCATTAATGATAGTCATGCTCACGTTCATTTTAAATCACATGGTTTTCACTATGCCAATCTTTGTCAGGAAATATGTACATAGTATCAAATCAGTCATATAGTACATGCATCAAATCAGCAAAATTTTTTTCTAGTGCCGTTGTATTTCTAAGATTTTTTTTTAATATTTGCAGTTTGGGTACAATTTCAGTGTTGTTAGAGAATCTCTTGGGCCAAGTAGATATTATTACTTTCCACTTATTGACTGCCAAACATTAGGCAGCAAGAGTCCAGCTAATCATGATGCAGCATCAATCAGCCACACCATCAATTGATAGAACAAAGGAAATTATGCAATACTGTTACTTGCAGGCAATAATAAAATTGTAAGATCTTCTACTTTTACACAGTCTCACATACAGGGAAGAAATTTACCCTCTTAAGCAAATAGCCTTTCTATGGTTCATGTATGAATGTGTATTTTTAATATTTGATGAATACCTTCAAAATCATGGTCATTAACACATGCACACTTTTAACGATACAGTTGTACTGGCAAATTTAAAACATTTTATCACACTGGTTTTGAGGAGGTGTATGACTGTGCCAACATGTAATAATTGGTAAGGTTTACTAAACCAGTAGTTATAATACCTTTCGTGCTGATATTTCTGATAATTTTACCATCAAACTGAGGAAGCTCATTTACAATGACTTTGAGATGATTCAATAATGCTTGTGGACATGCTAAAACCGTTCATGTACTAAAAATCATAGTAAACTTTCATCTACACCTGTTATGATATTATTACCATTAAACTTGAAACTTTTGATAAAATGATTTTAAAACCGTTTGCAATTGTGTGTGCTCTTGTGAATATTGCAAAACTAAGGGTTAAAACGCCATACACACTTATGATGACATTTTAGCATCAAATTGAGGAAAGTTTATCACGGTTTTTCTTGAATGATTCCTCTTGCCAGATTATCTGGAGGATCAGTTCAGGCAGAATACAATTTGTGACCCCAAACACATCCCATTTGCTAGGCCTGTTTGGCTTTGAACTCATCTTGAGGTTTTTAAAAATGTATAGAAATAGACAGTAAATATTGAAGTCATTAAATATTTAAGTCAATTTTAAATATAATGTTTCAACATGAAGTCTTTGATAATATTTTAATATTTCAGTGTCGTTTACAATAATAATAATCTTTGTGAGCGACATCGTTTCATATGAAAAACTTTGAAAAATATGATTCGTCTTGATCGTTAGCGGTTGATAACTTTATTTCTTTGATATAAGACGCATAGCATAACTCTTTGGCCTCTTTTGGCCACTGTGATTTGATTCATTGTAAAATCTATTTAGTTTGGCAAATATGTATGCATTTCATTTTAATGTTTGGCATAGTAGAAACTATGAAACCTAAAATGAATGTGAGCATGACAATCCTTTATGCAAAACAATTATAATGTTTGCTGCTTGAGGCTAAGCAGGTGATGTGCAAATAAAGTTTAAAATCTTGCGTCTAGGTAGGTTCTTGAAGAACTATATGCAGTGTCTTTGAAATTTACAATCTTTCATTTTATTAAAAACATGGTTCACCCGCTGAATCTGCTTAGTTTTTAGCTGACCATAAAGCCTTGCGCAGAATAAAATATCATAGAACGGAGTGAACAAAAAATAATAAGTCTTTTGAATATCTGTAAGCTGTATATGATATTGAGTGCAAATTTTATGAAAGTGGGCATCTTATTTGTCATTGATTTGATGTACAAGCAGAAAATGTTATAATCTTGTTATTGCATATGAGCAGTGATGAATTTAATGGATTGCAATACTGAATAAGTTTCTTTGTTCTCTAAATTTAACATGGGCTTCTTCAATATTACATAATCATAAGCAGAACATGACATGCTCAATGTTTGACAGCCAAAGTGTGCACAGGAATAACTCGTTGGCTTAGAAAAATCACAAACAACGCCGAAAGTTTACCAATGCTGTGAGACTTTTGCAAAGCAATTATTAATAAAGAGGAGTAGCTATAAGCAACACAAAGTAAAGTGAAATGAGTTTTCCAAACATTAAAACTATAGGAAAGCTTTCCAACAAAAGTTGTCAATGGCCAGCTATGGAGAAGTTCCCCAAAACAACTGTTTAGTTCAAATTAGCGATCGCAATAGCAATAGCACAATAAGTAAATTATTGCACTACTGCTAATGATATCTAAAATTATTTTGTTACAATGCAATGTATAAAAAAAATTGTGTAGTTTTTTAAGCACAATTAAAAATAGATAAAAACAAAAAACTTTGGCACATGAACTTTCTTAATTAAAAAAGCAAATGTAATAAAGTTGTCAGCAATAATAAAGAAAACAGTTATCAAAGAATTGTTGGCAATTTTTCAAGCAGGCTTTTGAAAATTTTCAATGAGGGATCCACTGGCTGGTGATTACTGATGTAATTTAGTTTAAAATATTCATAAAAAGAGTACATCATAGATTAATTAGCGTTAAGAGCAAGGATCAATTATTACAAACCCAACTCGGAGTCAAAAATCATTTTAAGCCCCTTGGTATAAAAATCCCCTTTTTCGATGAAACAAATATTAACATAATTACATTGGCATTATAGATGTAAGCTGGGTAACAGTGACCGGTTTTTATAAGTGCGAAAATAGTCATTAATGATTTTAAAAGTCGTGGTAGTGAGATGTAGTTCTGGTCACGAGTAATAAAAGTTGGTGAACTAGTGAGTTTATCTTCTCTCGAGTCTTGGGTAATAGAAGTTGTGAAGCATTTTGATTTTGCGGGTTCAGGGTTTAAGCCCTACAAGTTGGGGTTTTGATACCAAAATAGTCCATTAAAGTGAACAAAAAATTGGTTCATTACACCCTGTACTTTAGGCATTGTTTAACAATCCACCTGTTAACACTGCACGCACACACATCAATCGATAAAAAATAGTAAAAAACAATAAATAAATTAAATTAAATTATAATTGCATTGTCAATTCTAAAACATTTCTGATGTTTAGAAATTTTAAACATAAAATCTGTATCAACCAACCCAATACCTAAAACAACTGTTGTCCAAGTAATAATTGTGCCAAGAACTGCCAGCTACCCGATACTCAAAAATCTTGATAGGAAGGGGATGAGTCTGAACTCGTTGGCCAATAAGTACTCGTGCCCAGCACTGGTAAGATATCCCCAATTTGGTGGCCTTTATGATGTTTTAAACAATAGTTAGGGTACATTGACCAATTATTACATATCCCTAACAGTAATAGAGCATCTCAAAGCAATTGTGATCAGATTTCCAGAATTTGACAGAGCAATTATTACTGCAAGTATGTGTGGTAATTTAATGATTAGACTGGACACAATAATTTTTTACAGACCCACATTCATGGATAAATCATCTCAACACTATTGTAAAAAATTTCATCTCCTTGATGGCAAAGTTTTAAAGATATTTTAACAATTAGTTTGGGAGTGTTGACCAATTACTAAAAGTGAACACGAGACCAATAACCATCTCAAAATTACTGTGCTCAGGTGTATCTGTGTTTTTAGTATGACTATCAACTCAATTGCGTATGAAAAATTAGTCATTATTTTTAAACATTGATCCATTAAATGTGTCACACTTTCATAAATCGATTTGAAGCCATTAGGAGCAATATTATGGTTGCAATATTAACACCAACAAGCATGATATTTCAATTATTAGTTGGGTAAAATTCCCCAATTATCGTAAGTACGCACACTGTCTTGAACCATCTCTAAGCCACTGTAATAAAATGTACTTATGTTGGTAATACAAATATCTTTCTAGGTACCTATGATATATCTTAACTGTAAGAATGGATACCATGACTAATTATCATACAGGTGAACAAAGTTTTGAGCTATCTCGGAGCCCTTTAAGTTGTCCCTAATTTCATGTTTTAAATATCATCGAAAATGTGTTTGTTATCATAATCAGTAATTTCAGGATATGAAGTCTGGAACTATTGTGAAAAATATCATGGCTTTTGTGATACAAATTTCATCTCATTTGCGTATGCTTAAACAGCCAATAGTAAAGTAATTATAATCTATTAATGCAGTCATGCATGTATGCCTAAAATCCTGTTGAAGTTATTAGACTGGAGTCTCAGCTCTATCGCATATCTATTGAGCTAGGAGTGCTGCAATTGCCTACTGTTCTTACACAACCAGGCTGTATTGTTAAGTTTTTCTGTTTACCAAGACATTGACACAGCTGGTTAAGGCTGGTTCCCATATTGAATGCGAGACTCCGCGGTAACATGCGCAGCAAACGCTTGCGACGCTAGGCTCGCCGTTATACTTAAAGATGGAGGTATGATTCTAATTTTGGTCAATAAGACTTTGCTTTTTGAGTCAACCAAAAACTTTGGAAAATTATTTTACAAACTGAATCAAGCTGAAAATGTGTGTTATGTGACTTTCTGCCAGCTCATTTGCAGTAGCGGGGATTTAGTCTAATTACATGTAGTTTCCTGATAGTGAAATAATCAATTCAATACACAATACACTTTAAAAATTTAAGGATTAGGGGTTTTATGTCAAAACTTTCATTGGATAGCTTAAACCATTCTGGTTAATAGGCAGATTTGGGTTATAGTTGAGTTGCTTGCAAGTTTGTGCGAATAAAAAAACTGTCATGGAAAGTAGAAAATCTTTTTTTCAAAAGGATGCCCGTATATTTCTTTACAATTTAAAGGTTCATTTAATTGTAAATATAGTAATCTGATTCAAAATTATTTTGAGTTTTTTATTTTATATTTGAGTTGTATGCTATACAAACGTGGAACAATTTATCATAATGTTTTATGTTAGTATACTTTGCGCCTTATAGGAATCTATGCCATTAGCATGTATTTAGTTGAAATGTTTCCCAATTATGAATTAGCTAAACCTTTAGGAATTGTATTTTAGAATTGTTTGATATACCATGCATGGTATAACATGATATATGATGCAGGGTATAACTTGATATGTGATGCATGGTATAACTTTATATACGATGCATGCCACATGCTTCTGGCAATGTTGAAGTGGTTTCATGAACTGTGGAAAGTAGGCAAATGTGTATCAACTGTGTTAGCAATGATAGTATTTTAAAAATTATAAAACATATCACAAGGAAAACAAATATGCATTGCACAAGTTTTGTGCTATACATATTTAGGTTCTTTTGTGTTACACTAAAGAGGCGATGTTGCGAAAAAAAGTTGAAAGGTTTCATTTGAGTGTTATACTAGTTTTCTTGAAGTCTTAATAAACTTACAATGCTACCTATTACTACCAAAACATCTCACTCAATGCATTTTTCTGATTTGTAACCCTTATTGATGCCATTATCTGAATAGTGCTGAATAGAGAGAAAAGATTAAAAATATTAAACGTTCATCTATTTGGAGGAGTTCATGTCTTAGAAGAGTAAACTTCTCAGTAGTGAGACCATGTAAAGGCTGCAGACCCTATAATCCTATTATTGAAGACAAACATCTGTATTGCATAACTTCTTTTGTTCAGTAAATCAAACTCATGATGCTTTCATGTTGCCTAATATTTAGCAGGACCTTCTCGGCTCTGTGTATAGCGGTCTCCAACTGAACTTTCATTTCACCAAGGAAAATCTCTCGCAACAGCAAACCAGTTACCAACACTGTTATGCTTTATTCGAAGCAACTAGTAGAAAAACTGAAAACTAGGTTAAATGAAAACAATTTTAAATGTGATGATAAAGTTTTCCAACATAAAAACTATAGGTAAAACTTAAAGCCACGTGAAGCAACTTTTAGCTACAAATACTTCTAAAAAGTACTCAGTTGATGTGATTGCACAAAAATGCAGAAGTTTAATAAGTGTTTTGAAGCTTGATGATTTTAGCTGTATTCGATTTTGAATAGTTATTGATTGAATTTTAAATGATAGATTATTTGTATGGTAATATGCTATATATTACAGTTTTGAAGCAACAAAGATATAGAGCAAAGGATGTGTGCAAATGGAACTGTAAGTATTCATACAATTATGAACAACAATATACTTTTTTTTCTTTTTTTTGCATATTTTATTAACACGCTTATGTTTGTTGCAGCCAGTCAAAGTAGGTGACCAAGTCTATGCAACCTACCGGAATGAAGGACTATTTTAAGGTTTAGTGACTGGTTTTCCTCGAAACAAAGGTGAGTTATGTGTGCGTGTTCTAACTTTTCTGAAGCCTTCGATATGAATGTTAAACAAACACATCATTTGTTCAGTTCTATTTTTTACAAAAAAAATCAAAACTTGACTTTGCAGTCAGAATATAGCAAATAAGGCCAAATAGTTACACTCATATATACTAAATCTATTTCTTAATTTGTAACCAACTCCTCACATGTAGCATCAAGTCCTTAACCCTTTCACTGCCAACCATGTACAAATTCGGCTAGCTGCCTAGTGCCAGCCATTGTACAGAAAATTGCCAATATTGCTTCATGACATGTATACAGTATTTTTTCAAGTTCAATCTCTATCTAAAACATTTTTGTTACATATTCTATTTTGCCAACATTTTAAACAACATTTCTATGCAAGAATGTAATATATCTATACCTTGTGCAATAATAAAGCTATGTGAAGCTACGATCAATCTGGAGCTAAAACTATCCTCCACAATGTTCCTTACTTTTACAAAACTATTACTTTTACCACTATCAGAAGTGGATGTGCTACTTTAATTATCTGTATAATCACAAAGATCTAAATCTGAACAGGCTATAATGTCTTCGACATAACTAATTGCCTTTTTTCTAGACTCGCGCGCGGTAGTTAATGAACTCACACAACAATTATTTGTTTTCAGATTAGAAATTCTCACACAAAAGTTTAAAATTTTTTCGTTGTTTTAGGCTGATTTCATAAAAAAATCTTCGGCAACAATGTCAGTTTCATAAAAGTCTTAAAGACCATGGATTATTTTGTCAACGAATAATAAAATCAGGTGACTACGCAATTGCTAGGAGTCGCAATTATGCGTCTATGGTAGTGGTTCGTAAAAAACACATAAATGTGCTTAAAGCAGCAAAAGGGTTAAATTTATCTCTACAAAATAACGCTATGAGTAAAGAAATGAGACTATTTGGTGGTTACGTACTTTATATGGTTAATTAATTTATAGCAAGACAATTTTTAGTCTTTAATTCAGAGTTTTTTCCAAACTAAGCCCATGCTTGACTACAAATAACCTGCAATTCCAACCAATAGGCTTTGAGTTGTTTTTCTTTTGGGTCAGATCCTCAAAAACAGGGGCATAAAACAGTGCTTGCTTACTTTTTTGTTTGCCTATGTTGAATAGCTTTCATTTGTTTTCTTGATGTAAATTTTGTCTGAACAGCAGTAATATCTATTTAAACAGTCTGTTTAGTGGTTCTAGCCACGCAGCTCTTGCTTTGTGTCAATCTGCATAACATATATTTTGATTGTGAATGCTTCAGTAGTGTTAATGAAAGAAGCACATTTCAAAAATAAATATATTTAGTTGAGCCAATCATTGAGTTTTGACATAATGCTAAAGTTTTTTTTGCTGCATATGGCATTGATGCCGCTATAGATTAAAATTAGACTTTGTATTATACATTCCACACAAAACTACAAAATATGTAGTTTTATTTGTTTCCCAAGTGACATTGGCTCTTACTAACTACTATTTCTATCTCGCTTTCGTAAGGCTAATTATATGGGGCGATTCGCTACATTGTGATAACCAATGCAACAGATATATAAAAAATTCGTATTTTCGTTTTCAGATGTCAATGAATAAAGGAGAGATAAAACAGTTTGCTGACCATCTGGGTCATGATTACAGCATTCACATAAATCACTATTTTCTGCAAAGCGAGTTATTAGAGCGAACGAAAGTGGAAAAAGTGTTGACTTCTATGTTCAACGGATTTTGTTCAGAATCTGATGGTGCAGAGACCCGTATGACCTTGGAAAAGGCTGTCGCCCAAGTAAAGACCCATCAGCTCATGGATGGTAAGGTTAAAGGAACACATGCTTGAAGTCTGCACACACACACTAATGAGCTAGTCAATGAACTGTCTATTTTCTGGTTGCAAATCTGGTTAATTTATTAAAAAAATCATTGTTGCTGTACGACAATAATGATTTTTTCTTCTGCATAGCGTACTCATGAGATCAAATTGTTCTTGATAGTGGTTCATTACTGGTTTGTTAAATTAGTCACTTGGTAACAAACTCAATTTTGCAGATGAGTCAGAACCCAAAATCTAGAATAAACTGTTCAAATAGGTAATTTTGCTCACATTCTATATGGATTCAAAACTTGTTTTACTAGATACAAATGGCGTTACCACAAACTTTTGAACTAATGCATGCGGAAATCTATTCATGAATATGTAAATTTTTGTGCAATTTCAGCATATCTTGTCCGATTGTGCTCGGTGCGAATTTAAAAAAAAATTGTTCAGTTTTCATCTGATTGCATGCTCTGTTAAGTCAAAACTGTTAATTTGAGTAAAAACAAATGCAGCTAGCTATTGTGAGGTAAATTGGTCCTATCCTAAGATGCTATTTTCTCCCTTAGTTTCAATTGTATGTAGTTAGGAAATCAGTTTTCTATATAGAACCAGCTGTAATTTGAAGTCATTAACCTCAGCTTCATACCCTTCACTCAATTGCCGGTACACATGCCAATAGTTAAAAAAGGGTGTTATATACATGTAAATACATATCAATAAGACTTTTGTAGATTGGCAATCCTATAAGCTGGAAACTCTTAGTATTTTTTGAGACAGTTTCTGCCGAAAAACCCAATTCAAAAACCAAACTCCACATTGAAATTCAGAATTTCATTGAAGACAACTTTTATTTCCCTCATCTGTCAGCTTAATCTTTTTAGAATTTAAGAACTGACTGATTGGATAATTTTCCATGAATTGCAAGAGCAGCAAAATTGATTAATTAAAACTTTGTCAAGAATTTTTTAGGTTGAAGTTATATTTTCAGGAAACTATAATTTCTATCTTGAAGCTCTGAAAACTCGTTTTGAGGTTGGCCTCTCAAAACTTATTTACCTAACTACGTACATGTTTCAAACAAAGAACACTCATTAAAGATCAGTTACCTTGACTAGTAGCAATGAACAAAGGTATTTGCTCTGCTTAACGTTTCAAGCTCTGGTATGAAAACAAGTTCCACATTGTAATGTTGCAAGTCATGTGTTGTCAATGAAAAGCCCATCTACCCGCTTTCAAATACTTATTTTTCAAAGCTCCATATTTCCAGGAAAGTGGAATAGCAGTGATATTGAAGAGTCATTTCAGCCCAGACTCATTGATTTTGCAATAGTCTAGGAGGTCAATAGTGACTTATCCCAAGCGTTTTCACAGGTTGGTAAACTCCACAATTTTTGAAAGTTATTATTAGAAACCATTTAGAAAAACACTTGCTTGTATTGTGACGCCAAACTGTATGTGTGACATTACTGCTGCCACTTTTTGAACAGTGTAAAAAATATGACAAAAAAGTAAACATTTGACAATGAACATGTGTGTACAATGTTTTTGTGGTGGTGGTGTTAGAACAAACAGAAAAAGTCTGAAACTCAGTGCATGAGAAAGGAGCCAAAAACAAGGCCATCGGCACTGTTTTTGACTCCTTCTAAAAAAGTGACACCTGAATGTAATGGCTGAATTAAAAAAAATAGAAAAGCTATTACCTAGTGGGTGCTGACTAATGCTAATTCAGAGAATATTTCTACTTTCTTGCCAAAATGAAAGCCTTTCATTTTTGATGGGTTGCTAAACTTGAATATTTAATGTTCAACTGTTGTTATCAAACCAGTTATTAAATTAACATATCATGATGCTTTTACAATCAGAAAATGTGCTATATCCTTGTAAAATTGGTTTTAAGATTAAAATGCAACCTGTAGAGAAGGGAATAAAACTACATGACTAAATCAATCTCCTTATTTGTAAGGTGAAAGATTATCATTTCTATGAATATCAAAAATATGATAGTTTATTTTCTAAATTGAAAATATTGTTTTCATACTCAAATTAGATGTTTACACACATCAGGCAAGCTAGTGTCAGACGACGTTTGATACATGTGAAAAATTATCTTATTTTTTATTGCAGACCGCCCGACTGCTGAGAAAAATAGGGGTTATGCGGTGCCACCTGAAAATAGATACTGAACTTAATGAAACCCGCTAGCAGCAAAAACACCAGCAGCTAGACACAGCGCAGCTAACACCACTAGCAACTCTGACAGCAGTAAGTACTAGTGCTACATCATCAACACAGTGTTGCATTTCCTGTACTCAATTGTTTTGAGATTAATAGTGCACCAATGTATTTGTCTCAAGGAAATGATACTTGTTTGATAGTTTCGAAAATCTTTGTGCAGTTTTTTCATGCACAAATTGCTAGCTTAGACTTATTTGTATAACAGTTGAATATTACCACTTTTGTAGATAATGACGAAGGTGATTCTACTGGAGCTAATTTTGCATCATATGGTGCTCATGTTAAAGATAGTAAGCTATTTTCTATCATTTCTTGCTTACCCAGCTTTGGTTTACTATTACATTGTCACAGAAACAAGCCCACAGGACCCTTTTCATCTGAACAGCATGTTAAGTCCTGTAAAACTGGTTTAGATAAAAAAAATGGTCAAATTGAATGTATAGTTCGGAATCTAGTCGCTTTATTTAAACAATTTGTGATACATTTAGTATGTGAAACTTATCTGCTAGGTGGAATGAGGCTTTATTAAACATCCGACGTTACTCATTTTAAAATCTAAAAGAAACAAATCATAACCAGCAGAACCTGAAAATTTATGCAGTCAGCTGCACAGTTTTTTCAAGAAACTTCCAGTTTAAAGACTCTGAGCTCAAACAGCCAGGTCAACCATAAAAAGATAAGCATTTTGTCAAAAAATGATCGAAATAACAGCCTAAAAAGTTTTTTAGTCATTTACTTTTAATATGGTGTTGGTTTTGAAAGTTTTAAAACTTTTGATAAGAGTGGCACTCATAAGGTCTAGTTAATATGTTGCTTGTGACAAATAATTGTGAGCCATCCATTCACCCTATAAACCACAGTCAGGGTAGTTTAGTACATTCCGAAGCCATTTAATTTTACGGAAGGTCTCAGTATATGGCTTCATCAACTTGATTAGAGAGTTTACCACTAGTTGATATTTGCTCTGTTTACTAATTTTATGTTTTTTCATCCGCTAGAAGCTTTCATATTGGTCATAACAACATCATTGCTAGCAAATCAGTTGTCCGTGGGCTAAAATATTTTTGTTGTTAGATAATTAATGCATACACTCAATGACAAAACACTGATTTGGCACAATCAAATAACACTATTTATATCGAGTTTTATGCAGCAAAAAAAGTCTAGCAAGTACGCCAATTAATTGAGTAATTTAAACCTCACACATACAAACTGTGATAACTTACCATAAGCACGCAGTTATGAACTTATTGACAATGCATGACAGTTCATACCCAACCTTTTATTTGTTTGCAGTTATTGTTCCTGCTTACCAGAGCGAAAACAAGTACAAAAGGTTGCATTGGTGCTTCTATTGCAAAAAGAAATATGTTGACAAGATTTTGAAGCATTACCTAAACACACACAACAATGAACTCAAAGTGAAAGAAATCATAAATTGCAAGAACTCTGAGGCTCGGCAAAGACTAGTGACTCTTCTACAGAACTTTGGAGATCACCGACATAACACAGAGGTAAGTTCTTTGATGATCTTTAATTGGCAGCACCATATACCTATGGGTGACTTACCTTAGTCTCAGCTATGACACTACTTATGTGTGACACACCTTAGTAAGGCTATGAAACTACCTATGTGTCACATATAGGTAGTGCAATTGCTGTGACTAAGATGAGTCACCCATAGGTAGTACCATAGCTTGACTGAGGTATGTCACTCAAAATGTGTGACATATCTTAGTCAAGCTATTGTACTGCCTATGTGTGACTTGCCTTAGTCCTAGCTATGACACTATAAGCTACTTAATGGGTGACTTATCTTAGGCACCGCTTTGACACTACCCATAGGTAGTGTCATAGCTGTGCCTAACACTTCCAGAAAGTGTTGCTCGGTGCAAAGCAAAGCTTGTACTACCCCAATAACTGGTTAAAATTCATTACAACTTTTCATCTGCAGCTCTTGCTCCGTGGAAGCTTTGTATTATGCATTGGCTGTGGTTACTAAAGAAATATGTTTTTATCAAATTAAATGTTACATGTACATGTATAAGTACTTATTGGCCACAGGTCATATAAGTAGGATGTATGGCTACACATTTTTCTGCAAATATTTGTTCATGCATAGCATGCATTAGCACTGTCTACATATTTCCATGACCATGTATGTAGAACTGTTTTTCTGATATTCTTAGTCAAGACATAGGAAATATTTTTGGTGCTATCAAAAATGCTAAGAATTAGTGTTGTTTAAGCCTAAAGTGCTAAATTCAAATTATTTCTGTTGTAAACAAAGCACACAAGTTCTTTTGATGGTGCATTTGTGTTTAATTTTAGGTGATTTCGCAAGGACAAGGAGAGTTGGTGGTTGCTCGTTGCCCTCATGAGGAAATGCTTGCTGATTGTTACCTTCCATGTCAGTATTGTCTTTGATATTACACATATTGGAACACACAACGAAGGCTCTAGTTGCACATGTTAAGTTATGTGCTGAAAAGAGCAATCAGAGCCAATTCCTGAAACGAAAAAGATTTATGGTAACATATAATGCACCTTTGAATGGGCTATTGGTGCTACAACCATTCCTTCCTGCCAGCAACCAGCTCGATGACGTTGTGATACATGGAATTAGAGAAACAGAAAAAAACCGAGGTGATGTACATACGCGTTTACTCATTCAAACTTGTACACTAAACGTTGCATTTTTATTTATTTGTATTTATCCCTTTTGCTACTGAGAAAATGCACGTGGTCAACCTCATCTTATCGAGTAAAATAGTAAGAAATTGGGACTCAAACATGAATGCATGGAAGCTGCTATAACTTACCTCTTTATTTTACTAGCTCTATAAATCGCCATTCATTGGAATGCTTAAAAAGTTCTATTCAAACTGAGACTTTTTTTGCAGTTGGCATAAAAAGGTTTTATAGCCTGTTGGAGAAATTTTTGGGGTTGTGGACTTCTTTGTTGTTGTGTCATCCTAAAATTACGTACATGATTTATGAGTTTTTTATCAATGTTGTATAAAAGCTCATTGTATGATAGATGTGTTTGATATAGTTTACAGCAATCACTGGCCTTTCATGTGCAATTGAAAATGAGTTATGAGTCTCAATCCTGATGAAAATCACTTTGTCCTTCGGTATATTTTGGCAACGTTGGTTTCCGGCATTTGTGTACCAATTGCTACGAATAAATCGGTTTAGAATTGAATATAAACATAAAATATGTTTTAATAGATGGTTGTATAGCCACTAATAACTTTGTTGCCTATAAATTTCATACCGACTTTTTTGCTTTGCAGATATCTCTATATTTGCTCAACTTTTTTCCGGGAAATGAGGAGTGTTGCTTTTCTCATTTTACAGGCCTGCAAATAAAAGAAAAATTAGATAGAACAAAGATTTTAAAAGAAACAGTTGGCTCTTGTAAAGGTTACAACACTCTGAGCAAATACACTCCCGAAAAATTAGAAAATATGTGGCAACTTCCAGCAAGGTAAGCAAGCATATCTAGGTTAGTATTTGTGGACTTTGCTAGTGTTACGCCAAACATTTTTGTATTATGAGCACAATTAGACATTTAATTAAAGTTTAAAAACATTGCATCAATGGGCAAAATGCGCAGTGCTAATGAACTACTTTAACAAGTATGGCCTGAGTTCAAAGGGTTAACTTTGGCATACTTTTATTATTGAATAATTTGGTTAGCTTGGTATCAGCAGATCATGTTAGCCAGCTAATCAGTTCGAAGTATTTAAAAGGTATCGGCACAGCTGTCAATATTTTAAAATAATTATTTTGGTGGCTCTTTACTTTATATGGTTAGAGCCCTTGTAGCAAGAGATTTTTAGTCCTTAATTCAGAGTTTTGCCTAAGTGAAAGTAAAGATTGACTACAAATAGCCTGCATATGTTACCAGTAGGCTTCCAGTTCTTTTGCTTTTGGGTCGGATCATGAAGAACAAGTGCATAAAACAGTGCTTGCTTACTCCTTGGTTGATTTATGCTGAATAGCTTTCATTTGTTTACTTGATGTTAATTTTGTCAGTTACAACATTAATATCTATTTAAAAAGTCTATTTTACGGTCCTAGCCAGTCGGCTCTTGCTCTGTGTCAATCTGCATAACATACTTCGTTGTTAAATGCTTCGGTAGTGCTAATAGAAAAAGTATAATTTTTATGATCACTATCTTTAGTAGGGCCCATCATTGAGCTTTGACACGGCGTAAAAGTTTTTTGTTGCCTATGACATCGATGCTGCTATAGATGAACATTGGAGTTTGTATTATACATCACAAAAAACTAAGAAATATGTAGTTTTCTTTGGTTCTAAATGTCACACTAGCTCTTACTTACTGGTATTTTTATCCCGCTTTGGTAAGGCTAGCTACATGATGCAATGTGCTACATTGTGATAATCAATGCAATAGATAGATAAAAATTGTGTATTTTTGTTTTCAGATAACTTCAGTGAATGAAGGAGAAATAAGGCAGTTTGCTGACTAGCTGGGTCATGGTTATAGCATTCTCGTTAATCACTATTCCCTCCAAAGTGAATCAGTAGAGTGGACAAAAATAACAAAAGTATTGACTTCTATGTTCAATGGATTTCGGCCAGAAGCTGGCGGCACAGAGACCCATATTACTTTGGAAGAAGCTGTTGCCTAAGTAAAGACTTATCAGCTCATTGATGGTAAGGTTAAAGAAACTCATGCTTGAAGTTGACTGACTGAGCATACACATGAAGCATGTTCATGACTGCGCGCACACAGTCATGAACTAGTCAACAATCTGTCTATTTTTTTGACTGCAAATCCGGCTAGTCTATTATAATACAGCAATAATGATTTTTACTTCACCAAAGGGTGCTTATGAGATCAAATTGCCATTGCTAGTAGTTCATCTTTGGTTTGTTGAATGTATCACTTGGTAACAAACTCAATTATTGCAGATGAGTCAGAGGTGCGTGATCCAGAAGAGACTGTCAAGGAAGGTTATTTTGTACACACACTTTATCGATTCAAAACTTTGTTCTACTAAATTCAAAAAGCCTTACCACAAACTTTTCCACTAATGTATGCTGAAATAACCCATAAATGTGTGCATTTTTGTGACATTTCAGCATATCTTGTCTGATTGTGCTGAGTGTAAATTTAAAAAAAATTGTTCAGTTCTCATCCGCTTGCCTAATTGCTCCATTAACTCAAAATAGTTAACTTGCGTAAAACACATGCCACTAGCCATTGTGAGGTAAGCTGTTCAGATCCTAATATGCTATTCTTTCTTTTAGTTTCAATTGCAAATAGTTCGGAAATCAGTCTTTATATAAAACTAAAAGTGGTTGAAAGCCACTAACCTCAGCTCAATACCCACAAATTAATTGTCGGTACACATGCCAATAATTTGAAAAAGGTTGTTGGATAAATACATATCAATAAAACTATAGTAGATTGGCTGTTCTACAACGTGGAAACTATTTTAAATAATTTTAGACAAATTCTGCCGCAAGTTTAAATCCAAAACCAAGCTGCCACCGAGAAATATAGAGTTTCCTTAAGGACATATTTTATATCACCCATCTATTGTCAGTTTAATCTGTTTAGAAATTAGAAACTGGCTAATTGGGTGATTTTTAATGTATTGTTACAACAGCAAAAAGGATCAAACAAGAACTTTTCGAAGAACTTTAGGTTGAAATTAACTTTCCACGAAACTATGTTTTCTATCTTGAAGCTTTAAAAACGTGTTTTGGAGATGACCTCTAAAAAATTATCCACACACCAAATTCGCAATTGACAATTAATACAACTTCATAAATAGGGCAATTGAGATAAATATAATGCTTGTCAATTGATTACCAATCTTATGCTGAATTACCTTATGTTTGTATTCATATATTTTTTTGCTTTAGATGCAGCCACGGTAAAAGAGCGAGATAATTCAGTTTCTGCTTCCTCTGCCAATACTGTTTCAAAAGGTCAGTGACTTTTAGACACCATGTGTTTCAAAATTTATTTTTGCTTTTCTCATTACTTGTTTGTGTGAGCTGCTGGCAAATCCTGGCATTGGCCAGTGTATATACATGTAACTAAAATTGTAATGTTCTTAATAAAAAATTTAAGTAAAAGTGATCTCTACATAAAATTTCTTTTTTGTAATGTAGCCACAGTGAAGGAGCAACATGACGCAATTTTTAAAGTCATACGAATTTATCAGAATAGAACTATTACTTGTTACCTATCTACCAGTTTTTTTGGTAAAACAACATGCTTTAAGAAATATAAAGATTAGAATTTAGCAACTCATGAATTAAATTGAGTTTTAATTTAAATAAAGAAAGTCACAATAGTGACAGTAGCAGCAAACGGTGGGAAGCACAAAATTGTTATTTTTCTAAAATAAATTTAAAAATAATAGGGTTAAGTGCAGGTTAAATTAAAGCTTACCAATTCTACTTAAATATTTCACAAAGTTTGAACCTAACCCTTCAAATCCTGGTCCTGTCCTTGGCAATGTGTGTTATTATGCTTGAACAGTTTGTCACAAGTTTCAAACCTTTTGAACTTTTATTAAATATATCTGAATGCGCTCATAATACAATGATCTTTGGTGAAACACTAGTAAAAAATTCAGCAACACAGCAACTGCCACCAAAATGAAAAATGAGTATTTCACAGTTACTATGTGATTCAGTTAAAATGGAAATAAAATTTCTGTTGTAATGCTTTGTGCAAACATTAGTTTGAATATTTTGCGCTGTTACTTATAAACTGTATTTGTAAACACAGTCATTCGAATGCCGTTATTTCAGCCATTGGGGTTTCTGACTCACCCTATGTAATGCCGGACTATTAGTCATTAGAGTTCAAAGGTAGCAAAACTTATTTTGAGTCATAAAACAATCTGATTTGTATAAAACATTATATTTATAGGTGTGCTCAAAAATTAGGCCACTCGTCTTTGGGCATTAAAGTGCATAGGTTCGGCTCATGTCTGTGAAGATTTACCAAACTTGTACTTACTTCTAATTTACATTTATTTAGGTGGGCATTCCATATTCATAGTATGTTTTGTTGCAATCTTAGCAGAGCGTGCAAGATGGACCGCAGGGGAAGTGCGGGTGCTGTCAGAAAACTAGTCCTCATCCTCAGGAAAGCTACCTACGCCTGAATAGATTAATCAACGGGTAAAGATGTTAGGCCAATCAAGAATGAACATCCGATCAAAGACGCAGTACATGATAAAGAAGAAACATGCTTGACTCACAATAATTCCATAGAATTACTACGCATACCATTCCATCATCGGTTTTATAAATTATTGTGTTACATAGATAAACTACATACATGTCTTAAACAAAGAACACCTTTTAAAGCTCAGTTACATTGACTAGTAGCTATGAACACAGGTTTTTGGTCTGCTTAACGTTTCCAAGCTCTTGTATGTAAACCAGTTTCACATTGTGATGTTTCAAGTCATGTGTTGTCAATAAAAAGCCTATTTACCCGTTTTCAGCTACTTTTTCTGCAAAACTGTAGATTTCTAGGGAAATGGAGTAGAAGGGATATTGGGCAGTCAATGCGACCCAGACTCATTGAATTTGCAGTTATCTAGGAGGTCAATAGTAACTTATATTAGGCCTTTTTAAAGATTGGCAATATCAACAATTTCTGAAGCTTAATCTTAGAACCCACTTGTAAAAAAAACATTCTTGGATGTTGACACAAAACTGTATGTGTGACATCACCGCTGCCACTTCTTGAACAATGCATACACATATGATAGAAAAGTGAACATGCGACAATGAACATGTGCGTATAATATTAGTGTGTGGTGATGGTGTTAGCACAAACACAAGATGTCTGAAACTTAGTACATGGAGAAAGAGCCAAAAACAGAGCTACATGCATTGGCCTGCATTGGAGTAAATTTGGGCTAAACTCTGATAGCTGCTTTGTCAGAATAATTGAATTATAATTGAATTAAATGATTGAAACTTTACATATATAGCGTCTGATAAATTAACATAAATATATATGCAGATTAAACTACCCAATAGTCAACAATCGTTACCCATATATATGTATATACAATATATATGAATAACGATCATTGACTATTGGGTGTTACATTAGATATATAGTTGCTGTAACTGTCATTCATGTGAAACGGGTTTGCTGTGAGAAGTAAATACTAGCTAGGGTGTATCATCAGTTAAAGCATTGGTTCTAAGTCAGTGTCTTAGAATATGTGGAAAGAGTCTAAAACATAAAGCTATAAGCCTGATTGCAAAAAAGTAAGGCTAAACCCCAATCAATAGTCCATCAAAATCATAAAATATGATACTAGGTAAGCATATAAATGTATGCCCTGCATATGCTTATTTGTAAGGATTTTAGAACAAACATTTTGATTGAAACTTTACATATATAGCGTCTGATAAATTAACATAAATATATATGCAGATTAAACTACCCAATAGTCAACAATCGTTACCCATATATATATACAATATATATGAATAACGATCATTGACTGTTGGGTGTTACATTAGATATATATTTGTTGTAACTGTCATTCAAGTGAAACGGGTTTGCTGTGAGAAATAAATACTAGCTAGGGTGCACCATCAGTTAAAGCTTTGGTTCTTAGCCAGTGTCTTAGAATATGTGGAAAGAGTCAAAAACATAAAGCTATAAGCCTGATTGCAAAAAAGTAAGGCTAAACCCCAATCAATAATCCATCAAAATCATAAAATATGATAGTATGTAAGTATATAAATGTATGCCCTGCATACGCTTATTTGTAAGGATTTTAGAACCAACTTTTTTATTTAAACTTTATAACGTCTAATAAATTACCATAAATATATATGCAGATTAAACTACCCAATAGTCAACAATCGTTATCCATATATATATATACAATATATATGGATAACGAACATTGACTATTAGGTGTTACATTAGATATATAGTTGCTGTAACTGTCATTCATGTGAAACGGGTTTGCTGTGAGAAGTAAATACTAGCTAGGGTGTACCATCAGTTAAAGCTTTGGTTCTTAGCCAGTGTCTTAGAATATGTGGAAAGAGTTAAAACCATAAAGCTATAAGTCTGATTGCAATAAAGTAAGGCTAAACCCCAATCAATTATCCATCAAAATCATAAAATATGATATTATGTAAGTATACAGGTGTATGCCCTGAATATGCTTATTTGTAAGGATTCTAGAACAAACATTTTGATTGAAACTTTACATATATAGCATCTGATAAATTAACATAAATATATATGCAGATTAAACTACCCAATATTCAACAATCGTTACCCATATATATATATATACAACATATATGAATAACGATCATTGACTGTTGGGTGTTACATTAGATATATATTTGTTGTAACTGTCATTCATGTGAAACGGGTTTGCTGTGAGAAATAAATTCTAGCTAGGGTGCACCATCAGTTAAAGCTTTGGTTCTTAGCGAGTGTCTTAGAATATGTGGAAATAGTCTAAAACATAAAGCTAAAAGTCTGATTGCAATAAAGTAAGGCTAAACCCCGATCAATAATCCATCAAAATCATAACCCAGGATACTATGTAAGTATATAAGTGTATTTCCGCATATGCTTATTTGTAAGGATTTTAGAACAAACATTTTGATTGAAACTTTACATATATAGCGTCTGATAAATTAAGATAAATATATATGCAGATTAAACTACCCAATATTCAACAATCGTTACCCATATATATATACAATATATATGAATAACGATCATTGACTGTTGGGTGTTACATTAGATATATATTTGTTGTAACTGTCATTCATGTGAAACGGGTTTGCTGTGAGAAATAAATACTAGCTAGGGTGCACCATCAGTTAAAGCTTTGGTTCTTAGCGAGTGTCTTAGAATATGTGGAAAGAGTCTAAAACATAAAGCTAAAAGTCTAATTGCAATAAAGTAAGGCTAAACCCCGATCAATAATCCATCAAAATCATAAAATATGATACTATGTAAGTATATAAATGTATGCCCTGCATATGCTTATTTGTAAGGATTTTAGAACAAACATTTTGATTGAGACTTTACATATATAGCATCTGATAAATTAACATAAATATATATGCAGATTAAACTACCCAATATTCAACAATCGTTACCCATATATATATATACGATATATATGAATAACGATCATTGACTATTGGGTGTTACATTAGATATATAGTTGCTGTAACTGTCATTTATGTGAAACGGGTACGCTGTGAGAAGTAAATACTAACTAGGGTGTATCATCAGTTAAAGCTTTGGTTCTTAGCCAGTGTCTTAGAATATGTGGAAAGAGTCTAAAACATAAAGCTAAAAGTCTGATTGCAATAAAGTAAGGCTAAACCCCGATCAAAAATCCATCAAAATCATAACCCAGGATACTATGTAAGTATATAAGTGTATTCCCGCATATGCTTATTTGTAAGGATTTTAGAACCAACTTTTTTATTTAAACTTCATAACGTCTAATAAATTACCATAAATATATATGCAGATTAAACTACCCAATAGTCAACAATCGTTACTCATATATATATATACAATATATATGGATAACGAACATTGACTATTGGGTGTTACATTAGATATATAGTTGCTGTAACTTTCATTCATGTGAAACGGGTTTGCTGTGAGAAGTAAATACTAGCTAGGGTATACCATCAGATAAAGCTTTGGTTCTTAGCCAGTGTCTTAGAATATGTGGAAAGAGTCAAAAACGTTAAACTAAAAGTCTGATTGCAATAAATTAAGGCTAACCCAACTAACAATTTTACGTTCCCAGAACGTTCCAGGGAGGTTCCGAAAAGTTCCAGAAACGTTACATCGTAACGTTGTCACAAGATTATTTGTAGACACATTTTCAACGTTCCAGCAACGTTGTGGGAAAAACATTGCTGGAACGTAACTCTCAAAACGTTCCATCAATGTTGTGGGAATTACTTTGCTGAAACGTATTTCCCATAATGTCCCTACAACGTTGTGGGAAATACGTTGCTGGGACGTATTTCCCACATCGTCCCAGCAACGTTGTGGGAATTACGTTGCTGGAATGTTAGCAAATGATCCTGCATAACATTCCCACAATATTGGGAGAACATTGCGTAATATTCCACGAACATTTCTTACATAATATTGTCTCAAGGCTATTAGCTAACATCCCAGGAAGGTTACGCATAGAACATTGGTGGGACATTGATGCGTAGGGATTTCCATCTTATTATACAATATTCCTAGCTACTGAGCATCGCTTTCCTTGCCGCGGTAATCTCGGTAAATTTAATTGTAAGGGCATACAAGTTAATGGGCGTTGGCTTCGCTCTACTAACGTAATGATTTACATACGCGTCGGCTTGTCAGACGACACGTAGCGTTAATCAATCGGTAGATAGACTATCACCAACCATCTGACACAACATGTATATGTGGCGACTTGGTCAGTTGCGATCAGTTCACACTGTCGCGTTTTACTTTGACCCGTATAGCGGATAGTCAGAGCTAATGGACCCTAGTCATTTTTGCCATATGTCTAATGAAGTGCGAAAATTGAAATTTGTAGTGACTTTTCATTTCATTTACATAAATCATTCAAATTTATCATTATTTTTTTTCATTATTTTGTTTGTTTTTATATCTGTAATGAAAAATCTATAACATTTTTAATTTGTTTCATTTTAAATAATTTTTTGTTATGAAAGGGGGACAACTTCCAAAAAATGAATCATGCGTTTTTGTACCATTCTAGCTAGAACGTTAGAACGAGGAAAAGGTTTGCTAACGTTATTATAACGTTGTTACAAAACATTGTTATCGAATGTCCCAGCAATGTTACAGGATTGCTACTTTGAAATGTCTGGGTATAAGCATTCACATAATATTGTCTTCTAATATATTCGGAACAGTATGGCATTTCACCGTTATGGAACATTCAGCAGATGATCTGGTGCAAAATTCCTGCGACATGGGGAGAATGTTACAGAACATTCCACAAGCATGCCTTTCATGATGTTGCCTCAAAGATATTAGCTAACATCCCAGGAACGTTTTCGTGCAGAACATTAGTGGGGTGTAACTGTGTAGACAATTTCTAACATTTTGATGTTTCACAGAATGTTCCTCTAATGAATTGCGTACAATGTTACTATAATGTACCGAGCATAACCGTCGACAATATTCTTTCCTTAAGCTATACCACATTCCACCAACATTACGTCTCCGAAGCAACCTAATTTTTCTATAATGTGCCATGCTTAACCTTCACACAACATCTCTTCTCAAGGCTGACGGACATTCAACAAATATTGCACCTTAGATATATACAAAGACTTTTACTAGATTATTCTTAAAATAATCTTTGTGAGCATCTCAATAGTTAGGGCATGGTTCCGAAGCTGTATATTTTGGTACAAACAGTTGCATGATATAATAACAAAAAATAATATGAAACACAATAAAAATATAGCTATAAAATGACTAAACTCTATATATATTGTCATCATCAAAACATGGCAGAAAAATACCACAACCTTTACACCAGAATAAATTATATATCAATGATACACAGAGACAAACAAGCAAAGCTATGATCATATTTGTGAATAAAGCTACAGTCCACCAAATGCTTTACCACATTAGACTAAAGTTTTTCCAGCTCGTCCGTCCTTGGATTGTGGTGGCGAAGGCTGTTCTTTCATCCAACAATTCAGATTACAGTACAATCCTTTAAGCCCTGAAATGTGAAGAAGCATTTATATTAGCAGATGAGAACTGCTAAAAAGTACAGAATACACACAAAGCAAATATGAGTATAAACTAAATATGGCAACAACCTGTTAACAAAGTAATTATGAACATCGAGGTTGATCTGCCACATCAGTGTCACTTGCTAAATACATGAAATAGTACCAGCAATACTTTTCTTTTCACTATTTGTGGGCACTCTATAATAAGGTAATATTGTCCAGTCATTCAAGTTTTTGGAATCGCGATTCCTCATAATAGGCACAGGTGGATACAAGAGTGCACAACCACCATATTTTCAAAATCATCCTAATCAGCTTTTTATTTAATGGCTTCATAACTGAGCTTCCTATAAGGCTGCAACTTCATATTGGCATATTATGAAAAATGCACAAGCATATCATATTTAGGGTTGCGCTAATAGTAAGTTTCTTCAGAAGCAACTAATGTCCTAGTCGCATTGTTCTTAAGCTGAATTATCATTTTAATAATTTGAAATTTAAAAAAGAGTTGTTGTGGAATAACAATGCAGTAAATTAATTAGTAAATCTCATGTAGCAAAAAACACGAACTTGGACATATCCATTAAAAAATAATAACAAACTGTAAGCTAACAACTCCGCATTAGTCGAGTTATTTACTTGGAGGTTAACCTTTCTGATGAGACGCTATATGTGCAAACAGCTATATACGCAGGTAAATGAGAAGCACTGCTAATGCTATTGCAGATTGTTCCAAAGCTTTAAGAAACGCCCTGCAGATATTTAATGAAAAATTAAACGATAAGATTTTGTAAGTTTTAGTTGATCTAAAAGTATGCGAGCAGCCTGCCTTTTCAATTTCCTTTATAAGCTTGTTTGAATTAGCGCGTACACTCTTTTAAAAATACATAGTGAATCGGCTATTGTTGCCTCTTACATATTGTCAAATTCTTCAATCATACCTATCTTATATCACAATCAAATAGCTGAAAATCATGTCATAAAAAGAGAAAAAGAAATTACATCGCACTACTAGCTCTAAGTTGACATTTTGGTAAAAGGCAGCACGATTCTCAACCTAACATGCTTATCACAAGTTATACATAATCTAACACAATGCAAACTTTCAAGAGTTGCTTTCTTAATTATGTACACGTGCACACAACTCTTAGATTTCCATATTTTCTCTGCTTAAAGAATAGAGAAAGCATAATATTATTATGCTTTATTAGTTATTTTGAGGTGTTGACTGATGTTCTAAAAAAAGAATCAATGAGATTGACCCCCTAGAAGCTGAGATATAGACGGCCAAACACAGGTCTACCTAATAAAGAATCAGAGGAAAACCCTTCGAAAATCCCGAAAACTATGACGTATAAAATCGACTTAATGGTCATGTGCCGGAGTTGCGCACCCTTACCGCCGTTACTTATAATGATTGTTTTGGCTACGAGATGTGAAACGCTTCTCGCGATAGTAAATAATTTACATACTAGCTCTGGTTTCTCAGGAAAATCATCCAAACATTGTGCGGTAAAGGCATTTGCCCACAACCCCTCGCCATGATTTTTTAAAGCAGAAGAGCAGATTTTGACTATTGTGCTTCAAATTTTAACTCGATCTCCACGGATATGCTCCCAAGATCATCTGTTCAACGAACGGCGCGTGTATAGTCTATATGCGATATCCGCGATTGCAGTTTGTTTAGAAGACGAAATAGGAATGGGACTTTTTGTTGCTTCATCATTTTTCTACTGTGTATCTACTGCAGCATTCAGTTGATTTTCATGATTATCGTCACTATTAACAGACTGGAAGTTCACTACAGCCATAATCTTAAAAAGACTAACTTGACCGTGCTGCTCTTGCTATAAGAAAAGAAAACGATAACTTTTGCTTTGATTTTGCTATTGATCCATTATCTTATCTATGATTATTTTTTATGATTTATATAATATTCATAATGCATATTATGCAAAATAATAATATAACTGCGTATAGAATAAATGATGTAACTAATATAATTTGTAGAAAATTCCAAATGATAACCGATATTGATGATTGATTTAATTGATTCTATTTATTAGCTGTAGTTAAAAAATCTGAACAACGCTAAAGATGAGTCTGAATAGGGAAGCTAAGTAGGAGAACAACAAAACTGAGCTGAACTAGCAAGATAGCGAAATAATAGATGCGTGTAATTATTTTATGCTAAAACTAATCTACACGTCAGAGGGACTGGTTCGGAATTCTAGGAGCGATGATTGTTAGGCCCAATTTGATTGTTCTATACTTCCAGGGATTAAACCAATTAAAACGCCGTGATTGTTATAGGAGAGCGCATTAGTTGGCTTAATTGACCAATGACACACAAGTCGATTTCATACGTCATATATTGATGATTACCAAAACACTTTTGTTTTTTGGTAGACCTGTGTTTGGCTGGCTATATCTCAGCTTCTGGTTGGTCAATCTCCTTGATTCTTTTTTTAGAACATCAGTCAACACCTCAAGATGAATAATAAAGCATAATAATATTATGCTTTCTCTATTCTTTAAAATTCTGATGTGCTAGGTAGTTAGTGTTGAAATGTGCTTCCAATCTGCCAAAAAAATCTACGTTTTGTACTACAGCATTTCTAAATTTGAAACTAATTTTTCCAACTTTCAATAACAAAAATCACAGTTAAAGGGAGAGTAACTATAGATCTATCGTAAATTCAAGAGTACAAGTCGAGATCTGAAGTTTGGTTTGAAAATCCTGGTTTTGACATGTACATACCGTGACCTCTTCCATGGCCCAAATCTTTTATTCGCTAATAGTTCAATCGAGATCAGAGACGGGGCAATGCGTAGCTGAAGAAATGGCATTCAAAACACCATCAGTAAGGACGCCTTTTTTGGCGCCGTCGGGAATACTACAATTAACAAAAGCCTGAGAGTAGCATGTTATAGTGAAGATCACAGAGAACAAAAAACAAGCACTTAACCAACGTACTGGTTCACCTCAATACAAGAACAAAACCGCTACCTCGGATAATAGGTATTCAACAGAGTAGCAATGCCGCAAGACAGATTTCTGTCAGAAATCGTGATTCATGTACAAGAAAAAGGTGTGAATGCCCAATAGTGGATGTGTCAAATGGATTACTGAAGTGTGGCCTTGTAGGCAGATACTACAAAAACCAACATCAAATTCAAAACATATCGCGTAATTCCAGAAGAGAATCCTAGTGATGACATTTCGAATGGTGAATAATGGGGACCTGGTGTTCCAATCAGCTCACATTGAGTAGGATTACTGGTATTTCACTATTTTATAAATAAATTCCTATATCTGATATCATGTAATTTTGATTTGCAACGGTTTTTTGAAGTTGAATTTTACTAGAAATCGTGCCATGAATTACATTACCGTCGTATTTTTGTGCAGACACCGCAGCAATACTATTTAAATTCATGAAAGAAACGAAGTCACTGTTGGGATTCAAACACAAATGCTCTATGGTAACATCTTCCAGCGCAGCGAGCTGGAAGCTTGTAGGTGTAGCATAAATACACACTGGTCAGTGCGCAAGGCAACATTGCAGTAGAAGGACTGGTCTTATGTACTGAATATTATATGGTATGTTTATCGAATTTGATATGGTTGTCACGACGTTAAGGGCTTAGGGCACAAATAAACAAACTTTCCATGTAGCTGAACTAAAGCATATTAATAACATATTAGTAAGCCTACAACATGTATAATAAAAACACAGACATGGAAAATTTGCAATAGTGATGGAAAAATGCAAGAAATATGTCTAGATCTCACCTGTCCCACAGTTATTGATACCGATTCAATTGGTTATGGAGAATTTACTGTTGAGCCGAACCGGTGTATGGTTGGCAAATTGACCATAGTAGTGGTGATTGACTAGATAGCGATTAGACGATTAGTTGCAAGGATAATGGCCAGATCTTGTGAGATTCATTCTAAAAAATCGCAAACAAACTACATTAGAGATCTTGCAAACAACAAATCGATAAACTATCTATATGGTAAGAATCTAATGGTTATGGACTTGGACTGAGATTGAACCGATAACCTTGTAGTTGCAAACCCTAAATCTGGCCACTAAAAACTGATGGTTGGTAACTACTAATATTGCTCAACATTTTCCAACTGAATAACAAGTTTAGTAGCTCAGTGACTAACAAACATGTCTTTACTCATTTGATATATGCGTATAGATCTTCATCTTTATGAAATTTTGGAGACAAAAATAATGGCAAAGAAAGATTTCTTCAAATTAAGTTTAGGAAATCGCGTTCAAACTTGTATCAGAGTTTGTCACATCAGAGTTGTCTTCTCTATTTTATGGCAGTCAAAAACTATTAATGATTCACCATTACTCCGTTTGTACACAACACACAGTCACTCGCAATGAGATTTATTATCAACAATGCCTCTGAAGTAGGTAATGAAATCAAAAGATAATGCTACTACTCAGTAACATGCTTTACACATTTTTCTACGCATATATGGCTTCAAAGCCATTTCAATTCTATTAGCAAAAGCTCGCTCAACCAGCAAAAGTGTTTTTATCAGTTATTAAGACATTCGATAACATCGCTGTGATACGTGAAAAAAATAATATTAAAAGTTGTACTTCTCTTAAAGCACAGAGGTACAGTTAAAGAACGAAAGCAATATGTAACCCTTTTAGTGCCATAGGCCTACTCTTTTTAATGAATTCCTGTTTACAGAAGCGTGACATTTTAAAGACAAATTATATCCATTCTATGACTCGCAAATGCTTTTCAAGCTGTTTTCCAACGTCAAACGCATCCAAGAACGATAATCCACTGCGGTTTACCACCATGGAGTGCAATTATTTATAAACACAGTCTTTAACACTCGGTTTTATTTACGGAGAAAAACTTGAATTTGTACCAATGCAAAAAACTTTACTCACCTGCAATAACGATCGCAAAGAGCGTCAATATCATTTATTACTATATTGTAAATTTTATTGCAAGTATTGCAGATGAGTTAAGCATCGTTAAATCATTAATTAAACTACAACAACCGGAAAAATAAATCAGTATGGCGGATATTTCCTTCTCCTAGTTTTGCTTTGTCCGATATTTTCAGGCATAATACGATGTAAATGCATACCTTCGAAATCTTTCGAAGGAGTACGATGCGGATTTTTAGCTTTCCCACGCATCGAACTTCATAAATTCCGAAAAGTTATAACTAAATTCTATGTATATGCCCACAAACAATCTCGGTTGATATTTTGGTTCAATATACAGTAATACAAAAAAGCGTTTAATCTCTTTGTAAAGATTTAATAGACGTAAACTGACAAAACGTCGTAAAACCACGGTTATGGAAGAGCAAGCGAGTCATACTTAACGCCGAATACCTGTTGGAGATTCCGACAAGTTGGTGATTTTTTCTGAAACTACCGATGTGATTACCGCTGCCTATACTCATGATGTTGTGTTAAAACTGCTAAAAGAGTTCTGAATAAATATCGCCGAGTGATTTATTCACTACTAATGGACGTGATTTGACGCTATTTGGTAAGAAACCTCAAATTGTTGATCAGTTACAAAACTGTCTTACACAAAGCCACTGCACACTCGCAGACCTGCGAAAATGGTGCCCGAAGGGTTGAAATCAACTTGATATCGAATAATGAATACCATATTTGCCTTGTGGTGACCGATTTAACTCATGCACTACTATAAGCCCCTCTGTGGGGCTTACAGACAATTTAAATCAGACGTAAGCCCCTCACTGGAGCTTTTTTATATTATGTGGTTTGGTTCTCTTGTTGTAGCTACAAGTGAATGGATTCAAATTTTCTTGGTTCAAATGCTTAGTATGGAGACTATTGTAGTGTGTGCTCATGTGAAACTGACAGTAAAGGATTCTTATAAGTATTATATATATAGCATTTGAATTCATTTCATGTGAAACTTTAACTGCGGATGATTCCCAACATCTATAAGCACAAAAGCTCTGAAACGCGCTCGTAGAGAGCATACGAATTTCATCGCATCTGACGAAGACTTGCCTTGTTTGGCGTGACCCATTTTGTGAGCAGCTGTTTGAATGGCTTTTGTTGATACAAATTAATTATGTTCAACCTAAAATGAATTACGTAGTGAATAAGTTGAAGACTCTTTTATGAGAAAGAGATTTTGAGGTGATTTTTTGTGAGCAGTACATCATGTTTATGTTACAAAACTATTTATTGTACTGACTGAAAAGAAAAACGAAGTTGCAAGTTGTCAGTCAAGACACAATAATCATTTTTTATTTACAGCATGAAACTTTGTTGAGTCCAAAAATAATCCATCAGACAACAAGCAAAGCAACCTTTTCACTTCTAACATTCCTTGCAAAAAACATAATTTTCAGTGATTTGTCTGCTAATATGTTACACAATTCTAAGAAAATTTATCTTTGCCAAAATTATTTAAGCATTGCCAAGTGGAAGTAACTTTATGCGGATCCATGGTCTATTCTAGCAAATACATGTAGACTAATTATTATGACATGACCATGTAGTAACTGTAATTTTTAATTTCTGTGATTTATCTAATTGTGATTTTTACAATTTGATATAAATGAGATAATCTCTCTTCGAGTTAAATTCAACAACAAGATTGCATAAAGGTTTGGAAATTTTTTTGAAGGTGCATCCCCCTTTTTCTTTTTTTGTAAAGAGCAAATCTGACAATACAACAATCATTTCAACGGGTATGTGAACTGACTGTTTGATATAGCCGCGTAATTGCCTGTAAGCTGTATAAATCATCTATGTGAGAATTTTCTGCAAGTTGACAGGCTCGGTTACGATGGTTGTTTCTTGTGTCATTACTGACCAATGCCCCAGATGGGCGCAAACTATTTTGTAATTGCAAAAGGAAGATTTGTTTAGTAAATTGACAATGTCATATAAGCAAGCTAATAACAATAACTGAACACTTCATTGTTTTGTTAATTATTTGTAATATCTACTGTGACAAGCAACAACAAAAACTGAGCCAAAGGTTTCAAAAGAACAGTGAATATCACACTGTATTATTTAACACTGTTTACGAAAACCTACAATAGGTGTTCTCGTCATTTCATGAACAAAAAATAAGATTGTTATATATGACCTATTGTTAAAGGTTGACTTGCAACAAAATTCACATTACAGTTATTTGATATCAAAAGATTCACCATGTCTTATTCTGTTGTGTTGTAGGTGCAAATTATATGGGAATGTGATTAAAAGCTTTTAAAAGCTATAAAAACCAACAGTTAATCGCAGCCACATGAGATCGCCGTAGTTTGAATTCTCTTTCCAAAGCGGCTCAAATGGGACGTAGTTGTTACAGGATGGTTTCTGTTTACACTTTCATGCAATTACCTCATTCGTCGAAATATTTTCACAAATATATTTCACACATTCAATAAAACCAGGTCTATTGTTCTTACGCGTCTATTTTATCGTCATTGTAATGCAGTCACTTTTAGCTCTGATATATTATAACTTACCGTAAAAAGTCGTTAAACTTTCTATCCTTAGTTCGAAGGCGTACATATCATTGTCTGATAATCATGACGAGCCTGTTGGTCACATGTGATATTCGAAAATTGCTGCAATAATTATTTGCGAAGTATTGGGTCACATGATCAGATTACGACTTGACGATTAGATCAAGCCAAAACAAAATTGAAAGTAGCGCGCATCTATATTTGATATGGGGTCTTCGGTAAAACCCGAAGTGTTTGTCATAAACTAGTGCTACGATAAGTTTTATATGGAGCTTTTTATTGGCCTTTCAATTCACATGAGAACATCACGTAACAAGACAATAACCAAACTGTCAGAACTACGTCAGAGAAATAAACAGATTCCAATTTACGGCGGCTTTTCGTTTTTGAGCTTTCAAGAGCTTGTAATCACATTTCCACATATTTGGCACCTACAACACAACAATGTAAGACATGGTGAATCTTTTGATACCAAATAACTGTAATGTGAATTTTGTCGCAAGTCAATCTTTAAGACTAAAACTAAAGCTTTGGAGGCTAAGCTGCTTTTCATCAACAACAAAAACTTCAGCTTTTTAAAATTCACTCTCAGAGTCGTAGAGCTCACATGTGTGCTATACGGCTCTGTTCACATCTACACATACTGTTGCAACAATAAAGCTATCTCTCCTTGGAGCAGACAATTCCACTTCTCCGGTAACTTTTAACTACTAAACAGCTATGGCATTCGTTAAAAAGTATTAGTCAGCCCAGCTTATAGCTCTATGGTGACAGTTTTGTCTTATTAATTGAAACGCACATGCAATAGATTGAAGGGGAGTCTATGGGTGATCGATCCGCATGATGCCACACTATCACAGTATTATCCAAGAATTGTATTTCAATGGGATTATCGCTCAACTGAGCAGTTACCAGTGTATCTTAGACTCGCAGCTTACAAATTTCTTACTCATCAATACTCTTTAAGGGTGGTCAGTGGTCACGTGAGAGCCGAAACGAACTAAACGACACAAAACAACGTCGCTGTCAGTTGTAAACTGTTCAGCCGAAGACATTTCTGGCTGAAACAAACCATTTTGATCCTGCTCGAAATTTTGTGGTCGAACCCGTGCGTTTATTGGCTGGTTAAAATTCTACCGAGCACTCGTCACATTTCTATTTATGTGCGTGTGAGCAAAGGTAAATAGAAATGGGACGATCTTTTTATTTGGTTAAATAAACAACATCAAACAATTTATGACAAGGCTCTCCCGGACTTGTGATTGTGTTGCATGAATGTAAGATGTTGTGCTTGAGTGTTGCATAAATGTTAAAGAATGGTTGTGGTTTTATTTCCTGTAGAATATAAGTAATGTGTCATACTCATCCTGATGAATAATCGTTGCCTGTTTTATTTATGTAAAACCACAGTACTATGGTGAAGACTGTTTTTGTTTGTTATGTACTCAGCATAGAAAAACATTCATATATTAACAAAAAGTATAATTTTGTTGATGGAAGGTTTGGCAAAATTTTTCTATCGAGTGATTTATTCTGATAAGTCTGCTGTGTAATAATAATTAATAATTGTTCCTCAAAGTTTTTTGTTTACAATAGAAATATTTAGTTTAAATACATAAAAACTACCAATGAAACGGTGTCCTGTCTCCATGCGTATGGTACCTAGGAGGCGAACTGACTTCGGATGCCATGTGACATGTGGCTTAGCCGACCCAAAGTAAACTAACCTCCAAACCTAAGTCAGTTCGGTCATCGCGTGACCACGGCTTTAGCGTGTCACCTTTGCAACATTACTAAAAGGCTGTGTTTCAAGTAAGCGAATCTATTACTGGTGCACCTTCCATTACATCACGTGGTCCATACATGCATACATAGCTGAGAGGTTCTATAGAGGTCCGAAGGGCTATACAATATTACATAGCTTTTTGCAGAGGTCTCTCCAAAGTCGTTCTGTTATCGAAGATGTCATTGGCAGCTGACCAAAATTAAAGTAAAACAACCATGATAGTTAGTGTAATTAATATAATTATTCAATAAGTTAAAGCAATGGTAAAATAAATTGTGGCAATATGTTACAATGCAATACTGTTAGCAGCGGATGACATTCAATCTATATATAAATGTGAGCGTTTGTCGGTCGGTCCAGTTGTATACGGATAGTTTTTGTAATAAAAAATTCGCTTCGCAGAGGATTTAAACTTAATGTAATCGCAAGTTTGCAAACACGCATAACTAACCACAAGATTGTGATTTTCGGCCATCTTTTTTTCAGTATCCGTATTGCGATTGTAGGTTACTAACTAAATGTATATGCAATTTTTACTATTAACTAATATTACCATTTGTTTCATTTTTATAAAGTCATTTTAAAATCCATTACCTATCTATTAATGTGACGTTTCAATTTCAGATGTCCTGCTACACTCCTATTTTCGGTTTCTTATAAAGCAATCGCTAAATCTACAAAGTACCGTGGTGCGCTTCATTGCTATACATTTGTACTGGTATCGTCCATAAAACTTTTTCAATAGTTTTTCAAAGTAGCTTCTGCTGCAGCAGTAACCTTTGTACACACGTTTCTACATGTATATAGTCACTGTTATTAATTTTTCAGCCTAGTCATGATTTTTATTTTATTTTTTCAATTAAATAGTGCAAGTGCTCTAGAATATCGAATATCAGAATAGGATGAGGTTAAGCACTTTACAAAGAATCACAGCCATCTTTGGTACTAAAAATGATCAGTGCTTGTCCAATTACTACATGAATTATGATGTTATACTTATTTCTTTGGCAATTAGGCTTATTTGTGCTGTTTGTCCGAGGTTGGAAGGAGCAGAAAAGGCTCTGACCTCTTGTATAGAACGCACTAGAGTTTGCGCAAGCAGAGTGCCTCAATAGTTTAATAACCTAACCAGTATGGACAATCATTTGTGTCGCTTTGGTTGTCCACTAGTTTATTGAATGATTCATAAGCAGTTTGTTTGTGTGTGTGTATGTGTGCTCTGGTCACTCGCCTGTTCCCATACACGTCGCAAAGTACTGGCGACAGCACCGCATGCTATTAGCGGTGAAATGGGAACCTATGCGCCGGGTACAGCCAAGGACCGCCGATAGTTGCAGACGGCCTCGCAATAGTTTAGGGCTGTTCAAATGTCGCAAAAGGCCGCAGGCAAAACTTTCATGTAATGCTCGTACAGGTGAAGGTCACCATTATAGAAACGGCATGGCGAGCGAACATTTTATGTGATTCCTCGATTATGTTTAGCGATGTAGCTTATATGTGAACATATGCCACCGAGCCTAGTGCCGCAAGCGTTTTGCTGCGCAAGTTACCGCCAGAGTTTCGCAATCGATATGTGAACCAGGCTTTAGTATTAAGCTGCGTTCAGATCAGCCATTGTGCAGAGGCCAAGTTTGATCTGAGAGTGGGTGATTTTGTCCGTTTTTTATTTGCAGGGTGAGATAACTTTAGCTGATATATTTTAGTGAGTCACTCCTTGAATTTTGCTGACTGTTTCCTACAATGTTTTTAGTGAACTTTTTTAGCAAGCTGCCTGATTATTTTGCAGTGCTCATCGCTAATAATGGATAACCATAAGGAGGACGATCTTTTGCTAACATAATGTGCTTCAACTATTATAATAACAGCAGTTTTCCGGGTTGCTGTTACTCATGAGTGAAGCTATGACAATAGCATACACAGGTGTGAAGACAAATATGGTGTTCATATTAAAGCCTGGTTTCCATATGACAGCACAAGGCCGCGACGACCTGCGTGCGTAGGCCAGCTGTGATATGGAAACTTCAGCACACGACGATAGCGCGACGTGCGTACGCTAATCGCAAGGATCCAACAGAATGGGTCCTTGCGATGGGTGCGCACGATTATGTATCCCACAATACACCGCTAGACCTTGTCAACCCATCCCATAATTCAAACGGAGGGCTGTTTTCCGAAGAAATCCGTCTCTCCTACGAAAAAGTAAGGAAATTATCCACTCTGTACAATGCAAGCGTGGTGCCTACGCGCGATATGGAAACACCGCATTGCGGCCCATGAAATGCATTATGCACGATCACTGGGCTGCGCACGATCATTGTGCTGTCATATGGAAACCAGGCTTTAATGACACTATGACTTAGGTAAAAAAGATGTCATTGGCTACTCAAATAGAATATCGGCTTTGAAAAAAAATTTTCTCTTTGGACTATATCGGTATCAGGTTTGTTTGCGCTGTTCACACGATACGATTCTCGGTCAGTAGAAAAATTGGTCAGAGAATTGACCCAAAATCGGCTGCTGTGACCGCAGCTTTAGTCTGTTAGATTTAGCTTTCTGCTTTTAGGAGGAAACTTATGTTATGCAAAAGCTATTATAACGAATATTGTTGGTTGGTCACATCATGTATCTGCTCTAGTAGGGCAGTGGTGTCAGGTTTAATGCTTATTAGTTTGTTGTAGGGGCTTAATAGAAACTGATGTTTTTTTTTCTTCTCTAGAGGGTATTTTCAGTAGAAGCATATATCTGACTTTCGTTCATTTTTGGCAATTGTTTCCAGTTCTAATTTATTGCAGCTTCAGTGGTAGTGTCTGCCTTTGAATTTTGAGCTAATATAATCGTGCATTGTGGTGCCATTTTGTGAAGCGACCAGCATTTGTAATCTCTAGTTACACACCCCATGAATACATGTCATTGTGAAACAAAGGAACTCATCATGTTATTCAACTTCTATATTAGTATTTATGCATCCTGTCTTAAGAGTATTATACACATCTTACATAACCACTCATCCCCTTTTATTTAACCATTTCTGATGTGATTAGGAAACAGCTTTCTGGACTCTTGCTAGCTAGCCTGGGCATGGCTCTCGTGGTGGATATGGAGAGAGAGCCTGGGACACATAGCGAAAAAAAGGTAAGATAACTTCTGCAAAACGAGCGACATATGTTACATATGACGCTCAGACTGATACTAATGGAAGCGTGTCGTTAGATTCGTATCTCACGATGTATTAGATGTGGCGCGTTTAAAAGCCTATTGTCACGGTAACGTGACTTGATCTAGTAAAAAGCGCTATTTTTTTGATAGGCTGGGTGGTTACGAAATACCTCGTTTGATAATAAAACGATAGGAACCATAGGCTACTATTCTCTTGCGTTTTAACGTTAGCAGTTTTATTTCCTATACTGATAAAAATGGAGCCATTCAAAAATTACTATCAAAGCTAGGCATAGTCGCACTGAGACCAGAACAGTTTCAAGCTTTACAACATATTATCGCAGGTCTTGACCAATTTATAGTTCATCCTACTAGCTTCGGAAAGAATATTTGCTTTCAGATGGCACCGTTTTGCAGTGGTAGGTCCGAGTTGTTCATAATAACTGTCGCGAATAATAATACTCGTGAGTAAAATAAAACTGAGATTACTTTTTACTAGATAAACTTTTCTTTACTAGCAGCGTGCAATTCATTTTTGTTGTTCTATTGCTATTCGTTTGCTATGTTTGTATTGTTATTGTGAATTTTTTTTATTCAATTGATTCAATTTTTTATTATAATTAAATCAAAACATAATGAATTGAACATATGAAATAATATAACTGTCGTTATTGATTTATTATGCAACTAACATTTCATACTTATAATACTAGTATAATACTTCCATTAGTATGCTGGACTTGGTAGATGGCATTGAAATCTGCAAGCAAACACATTAACAATCAAATATATTACAGAATAGGAGAATGTGTTCTAAAAATGGTAACTACCCTTGTTGCTAAGCTCGCACCTATTTTTTGGATCAGCTTTAAAATGGCTTTTTTGCTAGAAAAACAGCAATACTGTTTCTAGTGCTTTTTGATTCAACTTAACTAGCCCATGTTTAGTACATTTACTGTGACTAGCATGCTCACTTATCACCACTTGCGACTCTACTACATGCCATTCAGCCACCTAAATGCTGAGTATTATTTAATGTCATATGGCAACCAGCTTTATGGATGCAAAGCTTTTATGTGAATTTAATAATATTTTTAAAATTAATTGCTATTAAATCTAAGTGGTAGGTACAATGGCTGGTTTGGAAACTTTGGATAAATTTTGGCACAGTAATACGATGTCTATCATGAAAAGATCCTGAGACCTACCGAAATTTATTAAAAATAGCATTATTTGCAATTGTGTTATGCAATTAAAACTTGATTTTAATGACACAGATGGCTCCTGCCCCTACTTCTCTCATCTAAACCAAGAAAGAGTCATGTAGAAGGTGACGATGACTTCCATGATGATTTGGAATCAAACGAACAGCTGAAAATCGAACTGTCAAGGTCTGGCTCGAACATAGTGGAGTGCATAGGTAGGTAAATATGACCAATATATCCAGGTTTTCTACAAAACAAAATATCTGGCACACATTGCAGCCTTGCTGCATATGCTAAACTGCATGGCTGCTCATATTGTGGTGCATAATTTGGGTATATAAATGTATTTTGGTATTAGCTACTTTCACTTATTGTTAGTGTATAAAGCAGATATACAGAAAGCAGAGTGGCTTGAAATAATACTGCAGCAGATCAGCGATATGTAGTTAAATTTATTTTATGGTTGATACATATGCTTTTTATAATAATATTAGCATATGATATTTATTTAGCAGGTTATGAGGTACAGAGCTTAAAACTCAACTGCAATGACTGCACCAGCTTTATAGCCTCCTGTCCAGGTTTACGCATCAGGGGATGATGCGATACTAATCAGTGTAAAAAATAGAGGTGGTATGTTTCTACCTCATCCTGTCATCACAAAGATATGTCTAGGCTCAGAACTGAGCATACGGCAGGGTGTCGACTTACAAGGAATCACTGCAGACATACACAAGCTGGTGGTCACTAAAACTCTTTCATCGGTTTTACAAAGCAATTTGCATCAGGGATTTCCATGCTCGTTCCACTGCACAGCGCAACGTTAGTTAAAATATCACCTCCAGATATTTCAGGATTATAATTCATCAGGAGGCTACAAAGGTAGCAGCTAACAAGGGAATCTCAGATCAAGGCTCAGCCGACTGGTCGTCTTTAGTCATGTGTAGCCTTTCACAGTATGTCTAGAAAAGTGTACCATTTGTCGCTTGTTTTCTACGAGTTTGCTGATGCTGTTTGCATAACACCCAAGACCCAACATTTATATTCATGGCAGACTGCAATCAGCGTACGATGTACCAGTGTGTATGCATTTGAAATCAGTTTGTACACCTAGCTATCTGACATGTTAGCCCATAGCATATGGCAACATTGATAATTTTGCAATATCTTTTGGAATACATGTGCATCAATATACACTTTTACTCGCACTTTTTATATGAAATATTCAACTTTATGTTTATAAATTTGCAGGGTAGGAAATACATAGTGTATAAGCGTTGTATCTAAAATTTGAAACAAATATCTTGTGTGCTTTAGTAGTTATATCAAATTACATGTAGCAACAAAAATGTCTCTTGATTCTTTCAGTGTAAACAATGATGACTCACTTGCCTGACCAGCTGCAATTGAACAAAGCATTGCCCTTCTGTCACAAAGCATGCGGTTATTTATGTAGGACATCACGGCTTTGCATTGCCCAGTCTCCTATAGCTAATAGGCTCGTAAATGTCACCTTCAAGAAAGGGTAGTGAGCTTCAGCCAGCGCATTGGCATTTAAAATACACCAAAGGTCAAGCTGAGAATTAAACATGAGTAGCAGTACGCAGACCAACACACACAGGCACACATACATATTGAGCTATCCCTGCTACTTCTCTCTGTATGGGGTATTAGTGGTAACATCACTGATGAGTTCAATATAGTGTCAGGGTCAGTCATGTAGTAGGACACTCCCCTGGTCATGAATATAATCTCCAACATATCTATGGCAAAACAGTCTTCAGCCATTTTGCAGCTGTTTAACTATGTGAATACAATTGTGAGAACTTTGCAAATTTTATGCAATTCAAGTTAGTTTATTTTTATCCTGCAAAGTTCTGATCAGACATCAGTTGTAATCAGCAATTTGGATTTAAATGCTCTCTGTTGTGTCCTTATGAGGCTTACAGCGTACCCGTGGTTTTAGTCCTATAAAACCACGAGACTTATCAATAGTCAAAATAGTCCTATATTTTGACTATTAGGACTAAAAATGGCTTGAGACAGCTGGAACAAACATTTACTGAACCAAAATGAATCGAACAATATTAGAGCATGAGCATTTAATTAATCTAGCAAAAGGGCTACCCAAATATTGCAGCAGTAATATTAGGTGCTCAAAATTAGCCAGTTCAACCTTCTTAGGAGGGTTTTTGACATACACTATTTTCCCATGATGCGCAGTGCTTCGGAGTTGTGCCCTTTCCGAATCATGGAAACGGCGTCTTCGCACTGAAATCACTGTGCACTGATCAGTGCGAAGTCTGTGCAAATTTGCAACAAGGAAACAGCAACTGCGCAGTGGCTGCACATATCTCCCATGCCATGAAAACGGATTCTTCGAGGGCCATGAAATAGTACAAAAGCTATCCTGCTAATCTTGTTTTTTCTAATCTGATTTTCTTTCACCTATATTTAATTATGGTCTGCGCTCACAAGGATGAGGTGATTACTTTCCCAGACTTTGTTATCGATGCCAACACCTTTCGAAAAACAGGAGGCACGTCCTAAATAACGTTTGAATAATATATTGCTTAAAAAATTCTTATTAAAAATATATTACTTTGTAAAAATTGTGTTAAGTTTTGTAAAACATTGTGATTGTGTATTGTAAATAAAAGTATAATGATGACAGAAGCATAAAAAGACCTTTTCTGATGTTCGGTGTCCATGATCGATTCAATTTCTCCATCAGGCGATTCGATTTATACAATGTCTCTTCTCTGGCTAATTTGCTGAAAACCACTGCGCAGCATGGAAAAATACAATCCCTTCGACTTCGGAGGGGGCTGCATCGCAGTACTGCGCACCATGGAAACATAGTTATAGTCCTTTTAACATTGCCCTAACAATAGACCGATCTTTAAACAGAGCAGCTCGTTTATTGTGAACGATATTTGCAATAAGGTTTCCTTTTATACATTTGGAAAATTTGCAGGTATTTTATAACCATAAAACAGCTAAAGATTTTTGCTTAGATTTTAAAATAACCTATCTAAAGTTTTTTTAAAATTCTGCAACTGAATAAAGCATTGTTGCAAAAAACAGTGATATCTTATAGAGAAGTTGTTTTCATTGCATGAAGCAAGACTAAAGCTGAATGAGGATACTTCATTAATAATAATTTTGTTTGTGTTTTAAAGAGCCTTGTTAAATATTAAAATGGTTTTCTATTCTGTGCTAATGTTTTGCATGCAAACAATAAAATAGAAGGAACTTAAATGACAACATAGGTGAAACAAATGCAGGCCTCGATTGAGTAAAATGTTGGTGTATTGTACCTAAGTTCACTTGAAATGTAGAAAAGAGTAAATTGAATGTAATAAAATCCTGCAAAAGTGCTCTCAACTTCAATGAGGAATTAGTACGAGTGACTGCGCGTTACAATCAGAGAATATGAATAATAATGGAAATAAAAACGACTGAATCGTGAAAATGTTTTTAATGTGATTGTCATCGATATTCTAATGCACATTAATAACACTAGTGCCGTTTCCATAATTGGCAAGAACAATGGATTCGATAATGTTTTGTAGATCGCAAAACTCGCTTAGCTTGCGGATTTATGCCGTTTCCATGACGCAGATAACTTGTGGATTGGCTCAGTTTGCAAATTATGAGCGTCATGGAAACGCAGCTATTGTCTGTTAATTCTCTAGCATGTTAAACTCTTCTCTAGTTGAGCTCTAAGAGATGAGCGAATTAATCACATCCTTCAAATAGCACTACAGTAGACGGTCTCACTGTCAAGGACTGTTACACAGGCTGAGGATGTCTGACTGCTAACACGAGCTCAGTCTGTTGACTATCTATGCGTTGACTATCTATGCCATCTCACCGTGCGGCGCATGGGCCATCATCCTAACCATAATGTTTTGGAATGTTGCATATATGTTACAGCCATTCTGAAAATAGAAATACACACAAATTTTTATTAATCATTTTGATACTTATGTGGCTACAACATATAATGACACTGTTTTGAAGCTGTCTTTCATTATAGTTGCAGCTGCGTCAAAGGTTGGCTTGCAATAAAATTCACATTACAGTTATTTGGTATTAAAAGATTCACCATGTCTTACTCTGTTATGTTGTAGGTGCAAAATATGTGAAAAGGGATTACAAGATGTAGTTGCGTCAAAATTTAAGTTGATCTTAAAAGAAAGCATTTTTTTTTCTCTATCAGTTGATATGTTGTTTGTTGTGTTACGCGATCGCATTGCCAAGATATTTGAAGATTAAAACCGAAACAATCTGATCGCCGTAAAAACACTCAGGCCACAAAAACGTGCCCAGCCTCACCAAAAATGATGTCACGCGTTTGGCAACCTGTCTCTATCTCTCGTATTCACATCGGCTATTTGCGATAAAAGTCTAGTCTTACGCGGCTCTATTGGCATATATCTTATTTTGTATTTGCTCATGTTGGCTAGAATAAAATTTTAAATCCTGCTACAGATGCATTATTATGAATGTTTAAAAGGCCTCAAATAACGAAAATTGAAAATTTGTTCTACTCACTTTCTCCAAATGTTGTGTAAACATTTGGGTACCGACTACCAATTCTACCGGTCTACGGTAATTCTGTCAAGTCACTTTTGTAGAACGCAGTCTTTGTATCAGCACAGTTCTGCATCTACCCATACAAACGATATACAGCCTCCCATAAGCCCCGCCCACATTATGTCGCCTATTACCTACGTACTCGTTTCTTGCTAGTAGTATTCTTACCGAATACTAGATGAGTGAAATAAGCAAGCCACCTCTTTGAAAAGAATGTAGACAGGGATAGAGTTTTAAGAATGAGAAGTCTGCTGCAAACTGGATTTGAACTCACATTCTCCAGTTCTGCGGACACCCATATACCATATCCGATACACTACAATATTCTGCAAATCATGTTTTGCATTATCTTTAACAATATTATTTTATTATATAATTTTTACAAGCAAAAATATTTTCATCTCGGCATAAAACTTTTATTAAAAATATTCATCAAGTCGTGGCCACTCAGATAGTATTAGCTGATACAATAAGACAAATTCATCTACTGCAACAAACTCAAACAAAACATCATGGCTTATGCAGCACGCATTCAAGTCTTTCTTTCCACTTTATGGCAGTTTCCACACTGACAAAGCTTCTTCGGCTGGTGGGACGACATAAACATTCTGTAATCAGTAAAAAAATGCAATAAATATATGTCATTCTAAAGCGTATCTATTGACAGCTTCCAAATTGGGAGTTAAATAGATTGCGAGTGTAATTTTAAAAACGAATAAACATTTAATAAAGGCACAAGTACGCCAAGCCAACGATTCGAAGCTTTGGTTCTGGAAATTAAAGATTTGCAATGATCAATCGATTTTACCCACTTCCTACGAGTGAAAATAATTTGTAATCATGACTCTAATTTACTAAAGAAAATTCGAAAAAAATATTACAGCTAGGTAAAACGGCAGAAAAGCTATGAAACGATGATTGGAGATAGCAAAGAATTATCATTTTATTAATTAGTATATGTATTTATGACTATAAAAAATATTACATTTACTAAAGTATAGAAGACTCTAAGTTAATTTACCTCCATTCTGTCTTCTTCTGCAGCAAAACGCTGCTGATGCCTGTCAGCTTTGGCCATAGGCTGTCTACTCTAATCTTTTACTAAAAGTTGCTCAGATAACTCTGAGTAGCGGTCGCTCGAACTTGAAGCCATTTTAAAACTATGTATAACTTAGTAATTGTTGAAACGCGTTGAATCAGTAACGAGTAATGAGATCTATTTAGGAGAATCTTCGAGATCACAGACAACGCGTTTTACGAGTGATAACATTTATTACGGCCTATATAAAAATTTCGCACGCATGATTGGCTAACGAATCGACCTCATATTCATCGCTTGTGGTTTCGTTTCAGATAACAAGCTTGTGACGTCACAAAATTGCCACCCGCTGGAACGTGAGCTTTTTAAAAGAGGGCCTCATTCAAACGCATATATCTCTGGACAGGGTTGGTCTACAAAGACAAAAATAGCATCAAATTGTAGCTGATGTTTTAGCCTTTTATGGGTCCTAATTTCATTTTTGACGCAACTACATCTTTAAAAGCTCAAAAACGAAAAGCCGCCATAGCTTAGAATCTCTTTATTTCGATGACGTAACCACGAAGTTTGGTTATTGTCTTGTCACGAATGTTCTCACGCGAATTGAAAGGCCAATACAAAGCTCAATATAAAACTTATCGTAGTATTAGTTTATGACAAACACTTTGGGTTTTACCACAGACCGCATATCAAATATAGATGCTCACTACTTTACAGTTTTGCTTCGGCCTGGTCTAATTGGCAAGTCATAATCTGATAATGTGACCCAACACTTCGCAAATAAATTTTGCAGCGCTTTTGGATCATCAAAGGTGACCAACAGGCTCGTCATGATTATCAGACAATGATATGTACTCCTTCGGGGTAAGGTTAAAATATTTAATGAACTTTTGCGATAAGTTATAAGATATCAGTGCTAAAAGTGACAGCATTACAATGACGATAAAACTGACGCGTAAGAACAATAGACATAGTTTGATTGAATGCGTGAAGTATATTTGCGAAAACATTTTGATGAATAAGATTGCATGAAATTGTAAACAGAATCCATCTCTCACAACTACATCACGTTTGAGCGGTTTTGGAAAGGGAATCCAAACTATGGCGGTCTCGTGGGGCTGCGATTTTATGTTCGTTTTTGAGCTTTTAAGAGCTTGTAATCACATTTCCACATCTTTTGCACCTACAACACAACAGAGTAAGACATAGTGAATATTTTCATATCAAATAACGGTAATGTGAATTTTGTTGCAAGTCAACCTTTAACAACTAAACACCTGGCCAGACATTTAGTTGTGCTGCCAAAATAGATGACTATGGTATATTTAAACCCACCAGTCTCATGTGCATCGCATCTCCATCATTCGTTCATTGAGCAATGCTATCGCTGTCCCAAAGTAGGTATTATTCATGGAGTAAGCTCTATGACTGCATGAACATTAATCAATCAAAAGTTTACTATTTTAGTCATGTTTACCAGTTTGCCTCTTCGCTATGACATCACTCAATAGGCTTACAGTGGAAATGTCGGTGTGTTTACACTGCAGCAACTACTATCAATTTTAGTTGCACATGAAATTGGCTGCAATCACATAGCTGCAACTTCCTACAACTCCACCAATGATTGCACAGTAAAATTTTAGATTTACCAGACTTTTTTGTTTTAATTACGGTGTGTTTACACTGCAGCAACTACTATCAATTTTAGTTGCACATGAAATTGGCTGCAATCACATAGCTGCAACTTCCTACAACTCCACCAATGATTGCACAGTAAAATTTTAGATTTACCAGACTTTTTTGTTTTTTGAAACATGTTAACAGTTAGAATTTATATTTTCGAAGCTTGATGCAGTTGCGCGAGTGCATTGGACGGAGTCATTGACTATCTTTGACACCAAACATCTTTGTAAGCTTTTGCCCTTACAGATGTTGTTACCCGCAGCTAAAGCTTGGAACATCAGCAGAATTTATAACAGAATTTTTGTGATTGCTTTTGTCATGTTATGGAGGATTTTGTTCACCCAACCTCAGACAAGCTGACTATTTTACAGCGCTTACTGCTTGCTGTTTGAATTTTTCACCTTTATTGCTCTTCTATATGAATAAACATGTTTCACCAATCATTGCAAATGCTAGTTGACTTTGATCATGTCTCATCGCTTTTCTTCTTTTCACAGTGTATGACTTAGTATGAGGCTTCCTAGTTCATCTACTAGCAAAGTTATGGTAGGGATACTTAACAATCACTTTCAATACGTCTACTTCATTTAAAAGCTACAGAGTGACAAATCTAAACATCTGAGGTATGCATGAGTTGACATTAACTGACTTGCCCTTAATTCGATTATGGAGCAAACTTTGAAGGCATGGTATCAGATGAAACCATATACATGTACCTCTGAAAGGTGTTATGAGGTCACTTAAGCTAAAGTTAAACTAAGCCAAAATAAATTTGGGCCTACAAAAACAACACTTGAGCTAAGGTTAAAATGGTCCGCTGCTTCTGTAAAAAGTATTCACAAAATTAGCCATTATTCTTCTTTGAGGTAGGTTTTCAGATAATATGTCACATATTTCAAACATTCATCTGGTTCATTGCTAATAAGACTAATATGCTCATTGCTAATATGATTAATTTATCTCTGCAAAACATTCCTGTTCATTAGAACATTGTCAAGACATGCACAACGCTTCATTTATTACTAGGTGAATGCCCTGCGTTGCAAGGGTAATAGAACTGCTTATAAACACTACATTACCTACTACATTACAATTACAGTACATTATCTGCAACTGTTTATAAGTTGTTTTATTACCCCTGCAATGCCAGACATTCAGCTAGTGAGGCTATGAGCCCTGAAGCTAGATGGTAATTATTATCATTGCTATAACAGGACTACACTTAGACACAGATTAATATATATATATATAATATATATATAATATATAATAATTAATATATATATATATTAATATATATATATATATATATATATATATATATATATATATTGTAATGGCTTGGCCCGGTAGCTGAGCCAGCCTTACTATCCTAACAAGCCGGTGCAGCCTGAACTCTGGGCCTTCCCCTCGTCGGCCTGCCTGACACACCTCGTGGTCTGATCAGGCCACGGCTGGTTGCCCCAATCTCAGGCTCACTTGGAACGCTAACACAGCCTGCTCTCTGAGACCCTATCTAGGCTAGTCTAGGTTCCGGGCTAGCTTACTGTAGGGCCTGATCTCTAATGCTATGGCATTTCTGATCAGGTCTTGTTGTAGCGTAGCCAACCCTTAGCCTTCCTTAGGTATCTCCCAAGCAGTCCTTACTTGAAGCTAGATCAGTTTTGGTAGAATGGTCCTGACTAAGCCACCCAGGCAGGCATAAACGTGATCAGTCGGTGTGAGTGAATTTAGCCTATTTATTATATATAATCATGAATACATGTTGCACAGCTTCGCCCACTTACATAATGATTACATAACACCTAATTACGTTGAGGCAGGCCTGTGAGGCAGGCCTAGATATGCAGTGTTACATAATAGGGTATAATAGAAAAGCACACATAAGGTTGTAATACAGAACATTGATATCTAAGGATAAGAGCATAGTTAATACATTTGTTTAGTCCTCTACAATATATATATAAAAAAAATTGTTTCCTCACCCCGGATACCCCGTATGGGTGGTAAATTCTGCTCTAACTCGGGTCTCCTACCAGAGACCTGGGAGTTTGAGCACTCGCCTCAAGATCTTAGCTGTTCCCAATAGCGCACTTTTCTGCAACTCACCTGAGTTGATTGCTGTTGGTATTTGGGCAAGCCACATTTTATGCGCCGGTGTTATTGCGCCCAGTGCCCCAATGACTACTGGGATTACAGTTGTTCTTACATTCCAGCATTTTTCAATTTCTTCTCCAGAAAGGGAGATATTTATATATCTATATATGTATATATTTATATATCTATTTATGTATGTATATATATACATATATATATATATACATACATATATACATATATATATATATATAGAATGTTGTTTATTCATTAGGCTCAGCTTACTTTTGTAGTCTATCAAGAATCACATGTAAGCCCATGTCTATTATTTTAGTGACATCTGTGATTGACTGGTTTAGAACATCAACTAGCCAGATATGCAAAAAAAACAACAGCAACGCTCCATTTGCAGATTATGGTTATGTACATAGTGTTGACACAAAATTTTGCATAAAACACGCAAACAAAATCACATGGAAAATGATAGCAAGTAGGCAAGCAAAAACCAAATGTGTCGACAAGCCTGAACAATGATGTTGTGTCTTCTAATATACAACCCTGATTCCTAAAGCTAAGAGCTGTCTGATGTGGACTACTGAGCCGTAGCGATACTAACTGCTAGTCTAAACATTTTAATTGAACATTATCTTTATGGTAAATGGATTATGATATACCTTAAATGCACAAACCCTATTACCCAAACAGACAATAGAAAATCCATTTGTGGTTGCATTGTACTATAGCCATTTTGCTTAGTATCAAATCTATATATGATGTATTTTAACAATTCTAAAGCCAAATTAATCTAGCTTATCATTCAGGGTCCTATTGGGATCTGAACTGCAACATGATAAAAATGATTTTTTTTAAACTAATTTAATGTGAACTTGTTAAAGATTTTCATTTACATGACTTGACTTGGGGCTCTCTACATGCACATGTATTTTTCTATGTAATGCAAAAACACTGATTCAGTTCAAGCATGTACTCAGCTGCAATCTATTTCAATAACAGATTACCCAGTTTTTTCCAGTTAGAGTTTTCCCTCCTTGGAAGGTTGCATCTATGAGGTGTTAATCATGCCTCATAGCATTTCTCTAGAATTACTAGCAATTATCTGATACAACCTCCGGTAACTTCTCTTACTGCACCCTAAAACTTATGCTTAGTGCCATGTGATTCTGCAAAAGAGTTGAAACCTGACAACAACAGAAGCTATGAAACATCTTGATAAAATACACCACAGTATAACAACTCCTTACCAGGTCTTTAGTATAACTACTAAATTGATGAAAACTGCCATATTTGGTAAAATCATCATTTATTATTATTCTAACATTATGACAGAACTAAATTATTTAGCGGAATGAAAGGTATATACTTTCGGTACTATGTTATGCAAATAAAATGTATGAATAAATCCAGTATTGAATAGTAATTTGAAAGTATTCAAACAATGTTGTTTTGGTATAATAAATCAGAACTCAAACCAAAAATGTTTAAAAATATTGCACAGGCTCACAACAGCAGACTCAAGTCTTTTGAAATAATTTCAACAAAATACATTTTTAATTAATTGGTTGAAAACATTTAACTTACAAAACAAAATGTAAACATGAAAAATTTGTTTAAAATGTACTAATACACATATTAAACTTACTTGTATTTCGTCTATATAATTTTTAAAAGCTTTTAATGATAAAAAAACAAATATATGGCAAGCCAATTGAATTATCGTTTTTGGAATTTCAGTACTTAATGCTACAATTTTTAAAACCTTGCCGTAGTATTATTAATTCCCCTAAAACATATCAGTTGATGTTACACACATAGAATCAAAAACTTGTTAATAAAATGTCGTTTGTCAATTTATATAAAGACTGTTTTTTGCATCATCATTACTTCTAAGAACTACAATTGTAGCTGAATGCTTTATGCCTATTTACCAAATGTAAATGTAGAACAGTCTAAACAGATGCAACTACTGTGAACTAGTAAGTGCTGCAGCTTTATAACCTCGTTACATTTATATTACTGCTACACTTTCCTCTTTAGAAACTCTTTGTTTGCATTCAAACTTCTTTGCGTTGGCCTGTTATCAAATTAGCCAATGTTTTACTTTTTCAGCGCTCTCTGAAGTTAGTACCAGTACCAGTTGGTATTATTTTTGAAATTTGCTCTTTTCAACTATATTTGCATTTATCTCAAATTTTTAACAGGTTACTAATGAGGTTTTAACTACATTACTAATGAGTTTTTGGTCAAAACGCATACAGCGATAGTCTGTCATTCTTGCTATAAACTTTGTAGTATTATTTTACATACCAAGTATTTAGGATCTTCAGTTAATAGCATCTATAAACTGTATGCAAAGTGAATACAGTGTCTTTCTTTTCGTGAATTTTAGCAAGTCAATAATCTTACTTTCCATTTTATTGACTACTGCAGTTTAACTATGTTAGTTTCAAAAAACTGCAAGCATCAACTATTATGGCAATTTAATAAAAACGAGTTAATGTGAAACTAAAAGTTGTCTTTCTGTTAAAGCGTAGTGGTACAACTCCCAAATTATTAAAACATCACTTGAAGTTACTGTATCTTGCTGCAAAATGAGAAGGTAACTTCTATGTAATTTTGTATGCAAAATATAAATATTGTGTGGCGTGCTCCGAGCAAATATGTCAACAGCATTGTTGCTTTTAGATGCAAGCTCATAATTTGTTTAAATAGGTTTCTTTCTAAATATTATTGCATATCTCCCAGTTGAAAATTTGGGATCTAGAAGCGACCACTAGCGGTGGAAACCGTCATGGTCAGGATACACTTGCCTGACCTCAATGTTCCTGATTGCAACTCATAATTAATCACATTTGGCTAATGTCTAAAACTCTCTGTACCATTGTGCTCAATTTCTCAAAATAATGAATATCGATAGAGCTATTAATAATTCCCATACAAAAATGAGAAAAGTAAAATGATTGCAGACAGCTGTTATGATGAAAAAGACAAATGATTGCTATCAATTGGTTTTAGTCAAAACAATATTTGCATAGGAGGATGGCAAAATGGGTAAAACTAAAATTAATCTTTTTTTAAATGGTTTGTTGTTCACCTATTTATTAAACTACCAACAAAAGCTCTAATAGAACCAGTTATACAACTATGTACATATGTTACACCATAATGTTATAGCAACATAGCAAGCCGATGTTTAACGCATGTTTACACTCCAACATCCCAAAGTAATGTTTTTGTAACATTGCTGGGACATTTATTTGAAAGTAAAAACAATATAACACCATAATGTTCTAACTACATTGCAAGGCAATGTTATATAAATGTTTACGCTGGAAAATTCAAAGGTAATATTTTGGGAATATTCCTGGGACATTCATTTGAATGTAAATATGATGTCACACCACAATATTCCAACTACATAGCAAGCCAATGTTATATGAATGTTAACACTCGAACATTCCAGAGTAACGTTCCTGTGACATTTCTGGGACATTCATTTGAAGTTAATGATGATGTCACACCATAATATTCTAGCTACATTGCTAGCCAATGTTATATGATTGTTTTCACTCGAACATTCCAAAGTAACGTTCCTGGGACGTTCCTAAGACATTCATTTGAAGTTAAATATGCCGTCACACCATAATATTCTAGTTACAATGCCAGCCAACGTTATGTGAATGTTTTCAATTGAACATTCCAAAGTAACGTTCTTGGGACATTCCTAAGACATTCATTTGAAGTTAAATATGCTGTAACACCATAATATTCTAACTACATTACAAGCCAATGTTATATGAACATTAACTCTCGAACATTCAAAAGTAACATTCTTGAAACATTGTTGGGTCAATTATTTGAATGTAAATATGATGTCACCCCATAATATTCCAGTTACATTTCAAGCCAATGTTATATGAATGTTTTCACTTGAACATTCCAGAGTAACGTTGCTGGGACATTCCTGGGACATTCATTAATAATGTTCGCTAACGACGTTATGATAACGTTTCCAAAGTATATTCCTGTAACATTCTGCTGAACGTTATGATAATATTATTGCACAACATTCTATGCAATGTTCCTGCGACATTGTTGGAACATAATTCTACAATGATTATCAAAAAACGTTTGTAGAACGTTATGACAATGTTTTTTTTGGAACGTTATTTCAGCGTAACGTTACGGAACATCCCAGGAATGTCGTTGTTAGTTGGATATCCTGGTGAATGACAGGAGTTGCCCATTGTATTAGCAATTGCAAATGCAGTATAGAGTAGATATGCTGCTTTTACAATTATATTATATTCATGAATAAACTAACTTCTATTCATGAATAAAATATCAAATATATCCTGGGACATTCCTATGAAATTCATTTAAAGTTAAATATGATGTTACACCATAATATTCTAGTTACATTGCAAGCTAATGTTATATGAATGTTAATCCTCGAACATTCCAAATTAACATTTTTGTAACACTGCTAGGACATTCATTTGAAAGTAAAATTGAGGTAACACCATAATATTCCAACTACATTGCTAACCAATGTTATATTAATGTTTGCACTCGAACATTCAAAAGTAACATTCCTGAAACATTGCTAGAAAATTCATTTGAAGTTAAATATGATGTCACACCATAATATTCTAGCTACATTGCTAGCCAAGGTTATATGAATGTTTTCACTCGAACATTCAAAAGTAACATTTCTGTAACATTGCTAAGACATTCATTTGAAAGTAAAATTGATGTAACACCATAATGTTCTAACTACATTACAAGCCAATGTTATATGAACATTAACTCTCGAACATTCAAAAGTAACATTCCTGAAACATTGTTGGGACAATTATTTGAATGTAAATATGATGTCACCCCATAATATTTCAGCTACATTTCAAGCCAATGTTATATGAATGTTTTCACTTGAACATTCCAGAGTAACGTTCCTGGGACGTTCCTAAGACATTCATTTGAAGGTAAATATGACGTCACATCATAATATTCTAGCTACATTGCCAGCCAACGTCATGTGAATGTTTTCACTTGAACATTCCAGAGTAACGTTCCTGGGACATTTCTAAGACATTCGTTTGAAGTTAATTATGATGTCACACCATAATATTCTAGTTACTTTGCAAGCCAATGTTATGTGAATGTTAACACTCAAACATTCAAAAGTAACATTCCTGAAAAATTGCTAGAAAATTCATTTGAAGTAAAATATGATGTCGCGCCATAATATTCTAGTTACATTGCAAGCCAATGTTATATGAATGTTAACCCTCGAACATTCAAAAGTAACATTTCTGTAACATTGCTAGGACATTCATTTGAAAGTAAAATTGATGTAACACCATAATGTTCTAACTACATTACAAGCCAATGTTATATGAACATCAACTCTCGAACATTCAAAAGTAACATTCCTGAAACATTGTTGGGACAATTATTTGAATGTAAATATGATGTCACAGCATAATATTCCAGTTACATTTCAAGCCAATGTTATATGAATGTTTTCACTCGAACATTCCAGAGTAACGTTGCTGGGACATTCCTGGGACATTCATTAATAATGTTCGCTAACGACGTTATGATAACGTTTCCAAAGTATATTCCTGTAACATTCTGCTGAACGTTATGATAATATTATTGCACAACATTCTATGCAACGTTCCTGCGACATTGTTGGAACATAATTCTACAATGATCATCAAATAACGTTTGTAGAACGTTATGACAATGTTTTTTTTGGAACGTTATTTCAGCGTAACGTTACGGAACATCCCAGGAATGTCGTTGTTAGTTGGGAAACCCCAATCAATTATCCATCAAAATCATAAAATATGATATTATGTAAGTATATAGGTGTATGCCCTGAATATGCTTATTTGTAAGGATTTTAGAACAAACATTTTGATTGAAACTTTACATATATAGCGTCTGATAAATTAACATAAATATATATGCAGATTAAACTACCCAATAGTCAACAATCGTTACCCATATATATATATATACAATATATATGAATAACGATCATTGACTGTTGGGTGTTACATTAGATATATAGTTGCTGTAACTGTCATTCATGTGAAACGGGTTTGCTGTGAGAAGTAAATACTAGCTAGGGTGTACCATCAATTAAGGGTTTTGGTACTTAGTCAGTGTGTTAGAATATGTGGAAAGAGTCAAAAACATAAAGCTATAAGTCTGATTGCAATAAAGTAAGGCTAAACCCCAATCAATAATCCATCAAAATCATAAAATATGATACTATGTAAGTATATAAATGTATGCCCTGCATATGCTTATTTGTAAGGATTTTAGAAAAAACATTTTGATTGAAACTTTACATATATAGCGTCTGATAAATTAACATAAATATATAAACAGATTAAACTACCCAATAGTCAACAATCGTTACCCATACATATATATACAATATATATGAATAACGATCATTGACTATTGGGTGTTACATTAGATATATAGTTGCTGTAACTGTCATTCATGTGGAACGGGTGCGCTGTGAGAAGTAAATACTGGCTAGGGTGTACCATCAGTTAAAGTTTTTGGTTCTTAGTCAGGGTCTTAGAACATGAGAAAACATTCACAAACATAAAGCTATGTCTGATTGCAAAAAAGTAAGGCTAAACCCCAATCGAAATTTCATCAAAGTCATAACATATTATACTATATGAGTCTATAAGTGTATGGCCCATATATGCTTATTTGTAAGGATTTTAGAAAAAACTTCTTATTGAGACTTTTTAACGTTTGATAGATTACCATAAAACTATATGCATATTGAAATACCCAATAGTAAACATTTGTTAGCCTTATATAAATTATGCAAGATATATTAATAGATAATTAACATTGACTATTGGGTATTACATAAAGTATATATCTAATGTAAAAGCAGTGCACATACTGCATGTGTGCAACAAGAGGTATATACTTGCTGTTGTGTATCATTAACTAAGTTTATAGCTCTTTTTCTCTAACTTTCTCTTTCTTTCTCTCTTCCTTTCAGCATGCATAAAATAGAAAAGAGATTCAACGCCTTGGTTAAATTTCTTAATATACATACAATTTATACATCTGAGCACTGTAGGTTAGAACTCGGTAAATGTTGATGGCATGGTTAAAACAAGAATTTTAGGTTTTTAGATTGGCCAGCTGTAAAGGACTATTTGGAAATTACTGTATGGTAATGTAGGTTTGTAATATGTGTAATACGTATGATGTGACAATGAAAATCGGCGTGCAATCTTTTTTGTATTGTGATGGTGTTAGAACAATCACAAAAAGGCGCAGGCTTAGTACATGAGCAAATAGCAAAAAAACTATAGACTTGCATAGCAGTATAGTTTAGCTGATCATAAATTCTTCCAATTGGCAATATAATAACATAATTATTATACATTGTACATATCTGAATAAATATACTTATATTCTGCCAATTTTTAACGAGTTTAGAAGGCACTTACTTTTAAGACATTTGAACATATTTTAAATTAACATATTACCAAATTAAATTTAAATTTGGTATATATGCATAGTAAATACCCAATAGTCAACATTTGTTAGCAATATATATGCAAATCTTATATATGGCTAACCAACATTGACCTTTGGGTATTATATTATATATATATTTACTGTAATTTTATAGACCTTAAGAAAAGTCCCACTAGTAGGTGTTTTTCAAAATACCCACTAAAAGGCAAGTTCTGGGTATATATATATATACATATATATGCATATATATACACACACACTGTTGATAGTACTGATAAGTACTGTTGATAGTCTAATATAAATATAACATATCCCTGAGTTTTAACTTTTGTTGCATTGATTAAAAACTTGCTAAGGAAGCTTTCCTGACAGAAGGAAATTGTGTCAGTACTTGTAGTAATAGACTTATGTACATAGCTATGCTAGTAAAAAGTGCCTGCTGCTGATAAGCTGTCACACCCCATATTTTTCTTTACTAAGCCTCAGAGATGGCTATACCTGGATGCCATATGCAGCCTTGTAAATGTATTAAAGCATCAGAGTAGCTAAAATAATTAAAATGAGTTGAAGATGATTGGTTTTTAAATAACTTTTTCTGATCAAGCAAATAAATGAATATAACTGGAAAAACCATTCTTTTCAATTATCTTAAAGCAAAAAATTATTTTAATCCATAAAAAAATTACATGAATTATCTGCATAAAAGTGTTGGAGCGGGTTCTAAATAACAACAATTTGTGTATCCCACAGAATTACAAACTGTCTATAAATACCCTGGAGACGGTGCAATCTGAGAGTTCACTTGACTAGCATCTCCGTATCTACTATTGGTGTTCACGCTCAATTGTTGTTTCTTGCGTGTATTACACAATGCGATTTTTCCCTTAATCACAGGTGGTAGCTGTGAGATAATGCTAGAAGTTGTCAATACCAACGGATTACTAATTGATGAGGAGCTCAACCTTCGACCTTCTAAACCGCTTCCAAAATCCCTCAAACTCCTTCACACAGTATCTTTACCATCAAAGCCTTATTCAGCAAGAGTCTGGAACTCACAAATATTAACTGGAATGTATAATAAAGCAGTAGCTACTATTGACAACAACTACCAAGTAAAAGGCTGATTCAACACATTCAATAACTACCCTAAATCAATGGAGGTTTACAAAGACAGACTATATACAGCAGTGTATGGCAATCATTGGACCATCTATGTACATGACCAGCACGGAAAGCAAGTCACTTCCTGGACTCACAGTGACACTTGCCCCTACACAACAGGACTAGCCATCACCTGTGATAAAGTAGTTATTCCAGACAGAAAGAACAAGCTTCTCATCATCTACTCACTGACAGGGAATAAACTCAAAGACATTTCTTGTCCTCAGCTTAGCCAAAATTGGGTCTCACTCTGTGTTTCAGGATCAGACAAGGTTGTTGTGTCTGACTATGACTCATCTCAAGTCTGTGTGATAGACATATTTCAAGGTCAACTGCTTTGGACTTGTAAAGATGTGTCTCAGCCACTAGGAGTAGCATGCTATGGAGAAAGATATGTCCTGGTGGCAGCATATAACAGCAGCACCGTGAGAATCTTGAATAGCTCAACGGGTTAGTTTACTTATAAATGATACTACTTGCAATAGACTTAGTATTAGCTTATGATTCAGAGTAGCAGTATAATTCTCACTATTCTTCCTCAAGTAGCCAATTATTTTGGATTTGTCAGCACACTCAGTATACTATCACTGATCAACTGAATATCATATAATTTATTAGTATGATATCTTGTAATATCATCAAGTCTCAAAGTTGTACATAAAATTATTGACAGTCATGCTACTAGATTGGAGATTAGAGGCACTTAAATTGTAGTCCTTATGTCTAGAGAAACATATTTTCAATGAGATGAAACTATTTTATAAATTTATAAATTTAAGTTTTCAATGAAAAAATTGCTTTTACTCAGCTATTGCTTATGAAGCTATGGTAAAAACAGGGCAGTTGTCATTTTAATGCTACATTAGTTAATTTAAACAATACTAAAATTATTTCTATTCAGTCGCTCTGTAAAGTTTCAACCCAACTTTAGGCAAACGCTTTGTCTGGCAGCTTGTTTAAAGGTTGACTTGCAACAAAATTCACATTACAGTTATTTGGTATCAAAAGATTTACAATGTCTTACTCTGTTGTGTTGTAAGTGTCAAATATGTGGAAATGTGATTACAAGCTCTTAAAATCTCGAAAACAAAAATCGGCTGTAGATTAGAATCTCTTTATTTCGATGACGTATCCACAAAATTTGGTTATCGTCTTGTCACGTGATGTTCTCACGTGAATTGAAAGGCCAATACAAAGCTCAATATAAAACTTATCGTAGTAATAGTTTATGACAAACACTTCGGGTTTTACCGAAGATCCCGTATCAAATATAGATGCTCTCTATTTTACAGTTTTGTTTCGGCATTATTCAATCGTCAAGTCGTAATCTGATCATGTGACCCAATACTTCGCAAATAATTTTTGTAGCATTTTTTGATTATCACGGGTGACCAACAGGCTCGTCATGACTATCAGACAATGATATGTACGCCTTTGACCTAAGGTTAAAAAGTTTAAAGATTTTTTGCGGTAAGTTATAAGATGTCAGTGCTAAAAGTGACAGCATTACAATGACGATAAAACAGATGCGTAAGAACAATATACATAGTTTTATTGAATGTGTGAAGTATATTCGCAAAAATATTTCGACGAATAAGGTTGCAAGAAAGTGTAAACAGAAACGATCTCTCACAACTACATCACATTTGAGCCGTTTTGGAAAGGGAATCCAGACTACGACGGTCTCATGTGGCTGCGATTTTCTGTTCGTTCATCAGCTTTTAAAAGCTTGTAATCACCGTTTCACATATTTTGCACCTACAACACAACAGAGTAAGACATGGTCAACTTTTCATATCGAATAACAGTAATGTGAATTTTGTTGCAAGTCAACCTTCAAGTAAAATAAATTAGGTGTAATCTTCTATTTATAATTCAAATATTTGTATAAACCAATTAACTTTATTTTGTCAATGAAGTTTGTATACTTGCTGGATTACCCATATCAGCCAGTCTTGAATTGCAGACCACAAATATAGTTTCTATCAAGCCTTTTACAGTAAGCCATTGGCTCCCTAATAGCTGGTATTTGGCATCATGCCAACCTTCCTGTGGCTGTAAGAGATAGCATAATATGATGAACTAGTAATTGACACTAGGTTCATAATACAGTCAGGTGGTGCTCAGTCTATTTTTATTCTATAAGATGGGCCTTTGAAAGGGCAACCTGTCAAGCAAGCTGAGGCTTGCTCTCGAATATTAGGCTAGGGCCCTACATTCAGCTTAGTGTAAACATAACTCAATAGGGTAGGGTATAGCTGAGGAAGTGATAATTTTGAAGTGTGAAGCTCATCTTGAGTAAAATTTTAATAATTTTTTTTAACATAGACTAATGAAACAGCGAATAAAATTTTTAGAAATGTTGTTTTGCAACAAAGAGTGAGGTTGCTGTTTGTAGACTTTGAACTTTGATGGAAAAATTACTTTAAACAAGCGGGCATAGAATTTACCAAGTGTACCTGAAAAAAAAAACTCATAGTCTCAAATTTTAATGATTTTATAATGCACGGTATATTTTTGCCCATGTTCAAAAACGCTTAAATTCCAAGTTTTGATCTTCCAGGGTCATCAGTTCAGGTTCTATGAGGATTTGAACTTTGACCATTTGCCGCCCGAGTTTGAGGGCATATCACATCTAGCTGAATTTGACTCATATAAATTCAAGAATATACAAGTTGGAGGTCTAGGTTGTTCTGGGTCTACACACAATTTCTATATTTACACAAAAAATTAGGTTTGAAATTTTTGGATGAATAATGTGGGAGATAACTCACACCAAAAATGGCTGAAAGTGCTATTTTAGCAACTATTCAAAAACAATTATCACCTCTGACATAAAGTTTTCCATTGTTTCCGTTAATATTTCCTAATTCTTCTAGGCCTCAGCCATCCAAAACTAGTCTCATCTTCTCTGTAGATGCGTCGGATCAGCGTCTAGAAGCCGTGCAAGATTAACGTCTTCGTAGAAATACTGCAAAAGTGGAGGTCAAGGTCAACATGTGGTTTCAACAAATTCACACAGTTTTCTCATGATTTACACCAATTAACATATGAATATTTCATTAAAACTTACAAAAAGTGGTGTTTCAGAATGTGAAATGCTTAAAATTGTGTTCCAAATGCCCTCCAAACACCTTTGTAAATCGCCTAAATTAAATGAGATTATCCCCACTTGTCAAGCTTTAACTTGGCTGATTATTATCCTATTAATTTCAATTTGCTGTGCGCTTGTGGTTTGTGATTGTGATAGTAATTAGCCTAAAATAATTTCTCAACTTACATTCCTCAATGTTATCCATTGCTGTAGCTTCAAATGCATATGCTTTGCCTGAGTTGGTAGTAGATGGCGGCGCCACAGCTAATAGAACATGCTTTTGTGGTACCCAGCAGATGTCATATTGCATGTGAAACTGTTTTCTGAGCCTTTGGGCATGAATCTCACACTAATATCATTGTTCTTTTGATCATAGCCAATTGCCATCCCCATCTTCCACCGACCATCATACATACAGGCCAGATATTGTCCAGGTTGAGGTGTTAAGGTATTGCTGGTAACATGTGAGTTATCAGTCTTCCCAACTTTGTATTCTTGTGGTATACATTTTTAATCAACCAGTGGTGAAAGTTTACAAACTTCTATGACTGTTCTACTGAGTGGCTTAAACCAGTGCTAGTCCCGACAACCAATTACTCGCTGCGCTGCTTTGAACCTCGGTTCCAAAATCGCTGCTCGTTCTGCGACTTTTTCAGTGGGTACATAAAACACTTCTACCCCAGCAATTGTTTCCTTAGCATACTTGTACAGTTGATCAGTACTGAGCAGTTTTTTCTTTCCTTAGCTGAAATATTTGCTTGGAGCGACAGGTGGCCAGTCTCTTGACTCTCCCGCCAATTCCATCGCATGGACCTTTTCCATGTGAGGTGGCAAAGAAGCTCCAAGATGCTGTAAGATTGAAATCCAGCTCATGGTGACATGAAATGGCAAAGTACTTGTAAATTTTGTATTAGGCACCAGATCCATCATTGAATGAATTCGCATGAGTGGATAATCTCATTTAATTAAGGTGATTTACAAAGGTGTTTGTAGGGCATTTGGAACTCATTTTTAAGCATTTTACAGTATGAAACACAAACTTTTGATGGTTTTAATAAAATTTGCATAGGTTAATTGGTGTAAAACAGGAGAAAAATGTATGACTTCGTTGAAACCACAGGTTGACCTTGACCTCTACTTTTGCAGTTTTTCGACAAAGACATTAATCTTGTATAGCTTCTAGACGTTGACCCGATGCATCTACAGAGAAGATGAGACTACTTTTAGATATCTGAGGCCTGGAAGACTTCAGAAATATTAACAGAGACAGCAGCACATTCTATGTTAATAGTGATAACTGCTTTCGAATAGTCGCTAAAATAGCATTTTTGGTCGGAGTTATCTCCCACATTAGTCATCCGAAAAATTTAAAACCTATCTGTTAGTTTAAATATAGAAATAGTGTGTAGACACAAAAAATCTAGACCTCTAACTTGTAGACCCTATATCCTTGAATATATATGAGTCTAAAGTCATCTAGATGTGCTATGCCCTCAAACTCGGGCGACAAACGGTCAAAGTTAAAATCCTCATAGCACCTGAACCGGTGACCCTAGAAGATCAAAAATTGGGATTTGAGCATTTTTAAACATGGTCAACAACATAATACAAAATCATCAAAATCTGAAAAGATGAAGTTTTTTTCAGTTCTACTTGGTAAATTCTATGCCAGCAGTCTTTCAAGACACCCCCAACTACTCAGCTATAAGGAGCATTGGTGCAGCTCTATGGCAGAGCAGTGATTAATATTTTTTATTCAGGAAAGATTAATTTTCAACTAGCTTTTCTTGCAATTGACTGAAGAATGCAGTGTAAACCTTCAGATAAATTATATTAAATTATATTAAAGAGTATCAAAATAATGAATATGCTGAGACTGTTGATTATACTTACGTATTCTATTGTAGGTGAGGTAGTCTCAGAGCTGACAGACAGAGCTATTAAGAGTGATCGGGTGTTCAATATAGACATCTCTGGAGACAGACTAATTTTAGCTAACTACAATAGTAAGAACATAGCAGTCTTCCAGCTACAACAATAGCTGCTGCTTCATCAGTCTGAGTTGCTGCCTTCTCTTTCTTATTATGAACTATAAGCTACTCTACAAAAGCTAAAATAGATTCACCCGTGATACTGGAAGAAAAGAAAGTTTCAATGTAGCTGTCTACTGTTCAGTAGAAAGACTGATTTGCTGAACACAATAAGGTTTTATGTTTCCGTCATTAAAAGTTGTCTTCCTTCGCACTTACTTTGCTCATCATCATTGGTTGGTTTATGACGAAAATTTGCCATTTATAAGATTTTTGGCTCATGAACTGATTTCTGGGCAAACCAATTAATTAATTATATTGGTTTTTACAATTTTTTAACCTTCATCATGAAGTTCTTCATGCTTTAAGAACAATGATCCAAGATTATTAATAGTAGAGACTTTACAGGATCATACTTCCTGTTGAAGAACTAAATATGTAAATATAGTTAGACTGCCTTAAAATAAACTGACATACTTTTGATATTAGTACACAAGTTCATCAAAGCATATTTCATATCAAATTTACATTGTACTAGCTTTATCAACAATAACATCATTTTAATTATTTGCTTATATGTTTGTTGTTTTTGATACTTCATGCTTCATATTATCTAACGCTTCCAAGACACAAATATTTTATTGTTGTTTAAAATAAACCCAATTTCACATTACTGGTTCCATAATTGAATATGCTATTAGAGTCAATGAAAGGAAGATTAGGAAAAGCTTACAATATTGTATTTCTTAATATTTGACACATCAGTCATTTGGCAATAATGTGTATCTTTTATTTTGAAGTCATCAGTATTTATTTATTCACTGGTACTGCTAGTTTACCACCAATAATTGTTCGAGGATGTTGGTCTAGAAAAAGTTTCACTTTCATATGGATAAACTCATTCAAAATTTTAGACTATTTTGCAAAAAAGTATCAGTGATTTTCTTCCGTTTTCAGTTATTTTTTATATTAGAGGAAGTTTGATGGCTAAATGTTTAAAGATTAAAATTGACAAAACATGATTACCTGACAAAGGTAGTAGGATTCAAATCAATGGACTACTTTACAAAGTATAGCTCCTGATATCATGTTGTCCCCAAGTTTGCCTTTGGCAGTGTCCCAAAAAATCAGCAGAAAGTGGAAGCTCAGCTCATACTGAATATTTTTTCAGTAAGTAATTAATTTTTTTCTCTAAATTAAATCATACTCATAATATGTTTCTAAAACATAGCTGGAAAAGCTTTTGAATTGTTGTTCTTTGCCAGTAAACCTGATTTGGAGCCCAGGGTTAGTACTCTGAAAGAAACACCCACCTGGCTAGGCCAAACTTGGTATTGTACCTCAATCACCAGGTTGGTCGATTTGAAATACATGTACATCCCCTAAACAGTGGGAGTTTCCTAGAGGGCGCCCAAGTTCCAAGCCTCGCTAAATATCCCATATGATTGAGAAGCTATAAAATTAATTTCCACCAGGCCTATAGCATATGCCATAGCAAAATCACCATTGAACGGTGTGAAGAAAGCTTTGAAAAAACATGGGCCTTGTAACCCCCTTAAAGTAGCAAATTCACTGACAGTACCCCAGGGTCTGAACCTCCCTAAAACGAGTTTTTGGCCAAGACTAATGGGCCTATTGTGGGGAAGTATCTACCCTAGGAGTCAGAGATGCCAAGTTGCAGCTTTTCACTTTATTGGTGCAGCCCAGGCACTAGTGACCATAGAGTTATCATCCCCTAAAGCAATAACAACACAAGCATTTCCGGTGCCAACAATGAGCGTTTAGGCCACGCCCCTTTTTTTGCGCTAGCCAATCATAGTGATTGACTAGATCAATAACATCAGCCATGATAATGGTTAAACAAGGATCATGCAATTCCACAGTTAAGATAGTAATTAATGCTCATATTGAAGAAATGATGATTATAGTTTATTACTCTAATATATGCTCATTATTTAAAGCAATTCCATACCTACATGACTTGCAAAGGCACTGCATAGATTGTGTTAAGTACAGGTAAGTGAGTTAATGCAATCAGTTACTCATAGTTAAAATAGATAGTCATACTGGGGTTGTATTACATTAGGGTGATGGGAAGCAAACTGACTGCCATCAACTATGAGCTGTACTACCCGACATTGCCCGTGTAATAAAAAAGTCTTTGGACAGAAAATTAATTTTTTTATAACATTAGCTGCATTTCATACAACACTACTGAAAGTGTTGCCCTGAAGTGTCATTATGTAAATTGCCTACTGAAATTGTTGCATTGAGTATGCATACACATGTACATGTCAATAATGTTGGGGAGAACAATGGAAATCTGCAATGTGTTTTATAGCTATATGGGTGTAAAATCTAGTAAATATTCTAGATTCATGTGTCTAGATTCATGCATCCGTTCATACCCGTCTATATTTGAAGTTGACGATCGCGCCCTTCTGCAGTTGAGACCCCACCTTGGCTGACCAGTCTTTACCCGCTGAGCAGTTGAAAATCGCGCTTTTGCACTCGCCTCGCAACCAATCGCTTCACACTCGCAATCAATTGCCTCGCAATAAATTGCCTAGCAATTAATCGCCTCGCAGTTAATCGCCTTGCAATCAATTGCCTCCCAATCAACTGCCTTGCCCTTGCCTTGCAATCAATTGCCTCGAACTCGCCTTGCAATCAATCGGCTCACGACTCGCAACCAATTGTCTCGCAACCAATCGCCTCGCATTTGCAATCAATCATCTCACAATCAATCGCCTAGCACTCAATCGCTTCGCAATCAATCGCCTGGCACTCTCCAACTCATTCATCCAGAAAGCCTCACATAGATATTCTTGCTGCACTCGGGGCAAAAAAAGTTTCTCGCGAGGCCTTGAGTGACCCCATGGCCCCGAACCGCTAGCTGCATTACCCATCCACAGTAACAGATTCATCTACAGAAAAAGTTTTATTGAGAGTTGTCTTTCATACTGTAAAACAACTCCAAATTTGCAGTTTACTGAAATCTTTTGCCCTGATCACACTATGCATACACATATGCAGTCATATATGGCAATAATGTTGGAGAGAACAATGGAAATCTGCAATAAGTTTTACTGCTAGTCTACAATGCATCAGTCTCAAACCACTCAAATCGGAGTTGCTCTATTTGTGTACAGAGAACTGATAATGAAGTTGACATTGCTAGGCAAACTGAAGTTCCTCTAACTGGCAGTATTGAACAAGTTTTGCATCTTGTGAAAAATTATACAAAATATATTGCTATCACCAGCATTTATTGAATGGAGACTTCTACATGCTTAAAACACTAATCATTGCTCACCAGTTTTTCGTCTATAGCCTATGTTTTGACATGGTATATACAAACAGTAATGAGGTTGTGTTGATAAAGTTTATATGTTTAACAGCACAGACAGTGAGCTGTCAAGGCAGATACATCATTAGCACCTTACAATAATAAAACATAACTACAACATGATAATCTTTTTTATGAGATACAATAAGGAAAACGAATGCATGAAAACTTATATATATATATATATACTAAAAAATATGTTAGAAAATGCTGCATGTGGTATAGCAGAACATGCAGCAGAACATAGCATGACATAAAAGTAACACAATGTTAGTTCAACACAAAACTTGCGGATAAACAACATCTTTTGTTTTTTTTCTGTCTGGCGTATGAACAAACACTTTTCGGCTTGTGCCTACTTTTGAGCAGACGACATACAGCTGGTCATGGCAAAACAGGGTGACAGTAAATCGATACCAGCTGCTCTCTTTCTTTTCACCATCGCCTATCGCAGCCATTGCAGTACTCGTGCAAGTTCTGTAGTAGTAAGTTACAGTAGGCCTACATGTAGCTGAAAACAGCAGCTAACTCAGCTGCTGAAGGAAATTAACATGTCCCACTATCACGAACAGTGGCAAATCCAAAGTTATTAAGTATTTGAGGTGTGGCAATTCATAGACAATACACTACAACATTGAATGAGTAGTACTAAACTTTTTTGAAGTAAAGATTTAGTAAATAAAACGCAGTAGCATTACCATGCAAATTCTTTAGTAGCTCTATTTTGGTGTACTTGTAGCTGGAAAAAAGCGAAAGCAACTCGGCTGTGGAAAGAAATAAGCCTTTTTACTATCACAAACAGGGGCAATTTCAACGTTTTTGACCGTTTCACTGAAGTAGACTCATTTATGCGTTTTCTATGGTCGACCGCGTAGACACCTTTTTGCGACTTTACCAGCAATAGTTAGTAACTGAATTTTATTACTGGTTGAAAACATAACCAACGGTCTTTAAGACGTTTAAGGTAGTGACAGTGGTGTACTAAGATTTCTTTATAAAGTTAGCCTAAAGTTTAATATTCTAGTCTTTGTTTGGGGGTTTTCAACTTGAAAACGAACATTTTTGTGTAAGTTCCTCAAACGCGACCGAGTTAGAACATCAACCTAACTACTTACATGTATGTTGATGACATAATAGCCGATTCATACTTCTTGTGATTACACAGATAATTAAAATAGCAATAGCAGCACTGACTCTGATGGTGGTGAAAGTAATGGTTTTCTAAGAATAAGGGACATTGTAGAGGATTGTTTTAGCTTTGTAGCCTCACATGGCTTTATCAATGCACAAAGTATAGATACAATGGGTTTTTTGCATATCAGTGCTTGTTAACATGTTAGCAAAATGAAATATATAACCAAAACAAACGTTCTAGACGGAGTTTGAAATGGAAAAAATATTGTATACGTACGAAACAATATCGGCAAAATGGCTGGCAGTAGGCAAATAGCTAAATTTGTAAATGGACACAAGTGAAAGGGTTATGCATTAAAAGTGTGGCAATTAATCAACAATACAACATTGAATAAGAAGTTCTTACATTTTTTGATGTGAAAATTCAGTAGGTGAGAACTGCATGTTAAGAACAAACTTTTATGTGACCTTCTCGGTACAGGTTAGCAGTAAATATTAATTGCATGTAAATTACTACTCATTAATTTAATTTATTTTATGAGTAGTACATTTGTATAGCTGTATAGACACCTTTGTATAGGCTGCAGAACTCAGGACGGTGTTTTTTAACACGGCAGCAGCTTTACTACTTAAAACGAAACAGTGCCGTTGGGCACTGTAAAAACCAGGGATCACTTGATTCTTGTGTAAAAACGATGAGTAGGTTGTGTATAGAGACGCACTAACCGGAGATTCCTGTTAATGCGCCCTAGCGGTGAAAGAAAAAACGACAGAATAGTCGCACTATTATATACGCCGCATGGCTCATTAACCGTCAGAAAAAAGTAGTGGCTAATAGTCCGAAAAGTATGGTACTCTATAAGGCAGAAAGTCAGCGATTGCCATTTATATAATAGATACCAAATACAACATCTACCATTCTAACTTTTAATTTTCATATTATGAGAAAATATTTTTAATCAGTTCAAATGAATTAGGAAAAAAAAGAAAATAATTGTAAAGGTTTTCAAGCTTTTCAAACAACTACAACTTTTAAATTTCATATCATGAAATAATTTTTTTGTTGAAATAAATTGGGAAGAAAAATAAAACTGTAAATGTGTTTAAATGTAAAATCATTAGCAAGTAATGGCTAAATATAATCTGTTTAGCTATGATTACAATAAAAAATTATTTTATAAATAAGGTAATTACAAAAGTATTTTTTATTTTTAAATTATTATAATTAATTTTAGTATAATTTATTTTTATTTAACATATAACACCATTTGCCACTCTAAATTTCAAACCTTTCACTTGCTTACATCAAGCAATGATGTCTACTAACCAATGACATCCGTGCTTCAAGCTAGTTCATGTACTTGATTTATATGTATCTAATACTATATGCAAGTGCTGTTTGTGGACTGTGGTGTCACTGAATCACTCTATCACCATACCATGTCAATACTTTCAGTTGATGGCAGTCGATTAGCTTCCATCCCACCAATGGAATACAACCCCAGTAGGATGATATATTTTATCTATGAGTAACTATTTGCATTAACTCACTTACTTAACGCTATCTATTCAGTGCATTTGCAAGTCATGTAGATATTGAATTGTTTTAAATAATAAACATATATTAAAGTAATAAACTATAATCATCATTTATTTAATATGAGCAACAATTACTACCTTAACTGCGGAGATTCATGATCATTGTTTAACCATTATCATGGCTGATGTTATTGATCTAGTCAATCACTATGATAGACTTGCACAAAAAAGAGACGTGGCCTAAAGGCTCCTTGTTGGTACCGGAAACGCTCGTGTTGTTGAAGGCACTGTTATCACTCTCGGGGAAGATAAGTATATGTGACCTCTCATGTGAAAATCAACCAAACTGAGGGATTTTGAGATTTTGAGTTAGTAACACAGTCAGATGCAAAATTTTGTGGAAAATTTAAAGCATTTTGAATTTTTGAGTTAGCTTGAGTAGTTCATGAGATATTGCAAATTTTCGGAAGGCACGTCAGCCAAAACTCTCAATATCTGAAACGAAGAAAATCGCGAATAAAGACTCGACGCACATAAATAGGTTGTTTACGTTAGGTTCTCTTTGGATACGGCCATTTGTATTTAAGTGACTGAAGTGAAACTTGGTCTATAGGGTAAGTAAGCATGCTGAAACAGCTGGTGTACCCTAATATAAGGTCAGGACAACAGAAGACTAGTAAACCCTGCTCTCAAATCGAAAAAAAACTGGACATTTTTATGCATCTGTACTTTACACTAATCGCACATTAGGAATAAAATAAGAAGCTCCTAGGTATATCACTACTAACTGATAGGCTTCAGGATATGACATCACATCTGCAATCCGTACTGAGGTTTATTTTGCGAAATCAGTGAGTCTAAAAAACACAAGGGGTATCAGACCCAAAACCATGATTACAATCCTACTCACCTCTGACTCAGAAAAAGGCTAAAATTCATGCCATGGTCACGTTTCAGTCTTTTACCACGAGGCTTCGGGCAAACTAAATCCTCAGTGGTAGGACGGCAAAATTCGCGAATATTAGTATACAAGTATTCTTGGCGGTCATAGTCTAAACCTTCAGGTTTTATCACATTCGGCAGTCTATTGATACCTTCAAGTCTTACATCATACATCACGGCAGGGGAGTCTAAATACGTCTGAACTTTTACTTTTTTTAAACAAAACAAAAGCATGGCTGTGCATCAAAGTGACCCTGGTAGCATGGTTAGCAAACAGTACACAAAACAATCTATGAGAATAATCTGCCAACGTACCGGGGTAAGCTTGGCTGAATGAAAACTTGTGAAAGCTCTTAATTCCAGTAATCTTTTTAGCGCTGTGGAAGTATGAGGCCCAGTCATAGACGGGTACAATTTGCTCACCACTCTGTGAGCCGACAAGCTGCGTCAAATTAAGCTGAGCAAACTTCTCCACTACCTAAAAGTATCAGCCACGTATCTCCAGACTACAAGTTCTTCTCCCAATATGGTGTAAACAAGAATTAAAAACAGTCCCATAAGTATACTCACCTGCACCAAATCATTCAATGATGAAACCATTGTTCATTGATAAGTCTTCTTTAGGGCACCGAAAAGAGCATCGCAAGCAAACTTTGTGTGGCCCGCAACCAAGAAGTTTATTTCAACCTATGCATGCAGATTTTGCTGACATCTCCAAGCCAAGGAAACATCAAAAAGTTGTTTTTATTCTGTTCACTGAAAAGATAGAGGGAACTGTGATAATTAATAAGAGTCTGGCTCAGTTGAGAGTATTGCCCTCCAATGGGGAGGTCTCAGGAGCACACTGAGTGAGATGATAAAAATCATTACTGGAAGTTAGAAAGCCTAACAAGAAGTCAAGCTAAAGAAAGAGAGCACTTCTACTAACCAACAGTTGTCAGTATGAAAAATAAGCTTTTTCTCTCCCAGGCCATAATGTTCCAAAAAATGGTGTATGTATGAAATAACAGCGTTGGCTCCCTTAGAGGTCAGTGATGCCTCATATATTAGATAGTTGACTTGTTGTGGCACGGACTCATTGCAGACTCCAAACAAGCCACACTTTCTTGGGGTTTTAAAATAGATTGGACCCAGTTGCTGGGGATCATTTGGGTAGTGGACCTGCAAAATGCATGAAAGAAAAAATTATAATTACTGAAAGGTAGAGAGGGTACTCTTAATCAAAGATTCTGCATGGCATCACAGTGGGATCAGAAAGAAAGCTGTTAAAAGTGACACGTATGTGAGTAAATTGGTATGTGCGATAAACGCTAATCCCAGCAATTAGCCACTAATCGTGTTCTTAAAAAGCACATAATACGCTCCACACCACAGGAAAATCATAATGAGAAAACAATACCGGCATTATTAAAAGCATAATCTCCCATATAGCTACACATGTGCACACAAAGTGGTAGGATAAACTCACAAATGATTGTAGAGGCTGAAAAAGAAGGTATTACACATGTATGAGAACCGCGTACTAAGGGAAAACAAAAAGAGTGACATTAAGGATGGACTACTATCTAACAAGACTACATACCTGCTGAGCAAATTCAAAACTGTAGTGAGCGGTTGCTGGACCAGACAATGGTTGGTTGCACCCAAAAACTTTGTTAGCAGGAAATTGACTCTTACAGTCTCGCAAGCACTGATTCATGTATTCTCAAGCAATCTTAGCATGGCGCAAATGGTCAGAATGATCTTGCAGTAATTTTAGCTTCTTATCAGTGTATGTCATAGATCTGCAAGTTGGTTCAAAAAGTTCAGTCTCTCTCATTCGATATTTTGAGCTGAGGTTTTTAGAGTGTCAACTGGGCAAAGTGATGTTGGTATCCTTACCTATAAATAAAAGTGTTGTTTCGATGGCATGTCCAGCAAATATCTGTACTAGGCTTGGAGATCAAGAGGAATGGAAGAACTTCCAACCACATCTTGCGGAATGTGGTAATACCACAAGCTACTACACCATCCTCAGTACATGCATTTGTATAGCCATTGTGCAAGGAAGCTATAGTAAGACAACTGGGCAGGACTTTGATTTCCTATTTTTTGAATCATAAAACAGAATTACCATCCACTTTATTTTTACAGTCAGCTACATGTGCAGACAAGATAAAATTGCCCATATACTGGATGGGAAAAGCCAACATAGATTAGTTACTTACCTGGAACACGACCTGGTAGAGCCAGAGCATTAGCCTCCGCTGTGTTATTGAGAAAGTCAACAATCCTCTGAGATTCTTCCAGTGAAATGGACCTAGGAGCACCACCTTTGTAAAAGAAGTATTTTGGAGTCACACCAGGAATCGACTCATATGCTGCTTTCAGTGCCTTGAATCTACTGCTCTTGATAGAATTTACACCTAGGAAAAATTTCCTGCACACAACGGTGTCTGAAAAAAACAACCATAATAGAACGTATTTTGAGTGAGAAAATCTAAAGAATGAGCTAATGAGGTGATCAGCAACGGATTCTGACTCTGATACACCTTTACAAGTAATAGTCTTAGTGGCCTGGTGATCGTGTGACCAATGGATTGATTGCTCATGCCATAGGGGCTCATACCATAGGATTAATGTCAGCAGGCAAAAAATAAACACACAAGCATTGACACATTGAATAAGTCATGTGTCAACTGGCAATCAATTATGAGTGAAGACACACCTCACTCAGGCTAGTGAGTGTGACTGATCACTGAGTCATATATTGTATGATGTAATTTTATGCAACTCAGGGAGGCATACACTAGGCCAGCAACTAGTAGGCTACTACACCCATACTATTACCACCAAAAATAAACAGGGGAGATCAGAAAAAATTCAATTAGACTCACCATGATATCTAAAGTTACATCTTGCCCTTTTTCTGATCTTCTCCTTATGCTTGAAAGGTTTTGTGGTGTTCCCATCATCCACACAAGTATAAATTTGGCCCATGATGACCAAATCTAACACTGTATTTGACATTCCTTTATTGAAAGTCAGCTGACTGAAAAACAGAGTTCTGTCAAACTTGTTGATGCAGTCACACTTGCAACTGAAGCTAATAAGTTCATCAGACTCCACAGGATGAGTTGGTAAGCTGGCAGCTGGTGATTCAGAGTAATTAACTGGAGTAATATACGGGTGTGTAATAGTTAATCCTTCGGTAGGTTCAATATCGTCGTTTTCATCATTACTAAAATTGGGCATTCGAGCTTGCAGGTCATCGGTAACATAAAAATCTGGATCTCCAGACATTGTTTCTCCATATTCGGCATCGATTTCATAGAGCAATGTGCCAAGTTGATCAGATGCATCCAGATTAAAAAAGTTTTTCGAAGTTTTAAAATCTCTACGAGTCGCCATTTTCATGACGTCACGATTGCACAGCAACGGCAACGATAACAAAATTCGGCATAAGGAGCCAAAAAACCCACTTGTTGACTAAAGAAATAAATCCCTCATCCTCTAATTGGTTTAGGGAAAAGATAAACCAAATGGCCATGGGCTCCTCAAAAAACGTAATGCAAACTTCGAAGCTCCATTACTAACAATAGCGAACGCCGACTTTTGGTCGATTTTCACGCGAGAGGTCACATATGTTAGTGACTCTAATTTTTAACCTAGCAACGCATCTTCTAGTGCTTGGCAGCGCTCCAACTTTATTAGAAGAAATCAGAAATGGTTTGAAGTCCGTGTGCACAAGGCTCTGATTGCGGCAAACAAATTTTCCTCAAATTGGTATGTTATAGTGTTATGACGGAATGTGGGTAGACAATTACTGGATATAATAAAAGGATGAGAATTTTAAATGGAAGTGAACTGATCCACACTCCAGTATAACACAGACTTCTAATATAAGAACTCGTTTGCATCAGGAGTTTATTGGTTTATTAACTTATTCTTAACTCTGAGACAGTTATTATTATTGTTTTTAACTGAAGAAAATTTAATCGAAAAAATAATAAATAGAGCGATTATTACATGAATAAATCTATTATCAATTTCAAAGAAAATTAAAGTATACTTGTAGTCAGAATACCGATTTTGTAGTTAGCGCACTCTTCCTTGGATATACGCACCTGCCATGGCAAGCGTGGATTTTTTGTGTTGATGCAACCAGCAGCAAGCTCTCACGTCTAGTCACCAGGTCACCACCAAAAAGAGACAAAATCATTCATAGGAAGTTTGACCTCTCTGAGCACCGGAAGGGGTAGTCATAGTCAGTTACTGCGTACTATCAAGAATGGGGAATATTGGTAGAATGCCCTATCAAAAAAAGAAATTGACTGTTATACAGGACCCAGACCCGCTGACGTCATTCTTATAGCTAAGGACAAACCGTGCTACCAATGCGTCGATTCTAACAGCAATCACGATGTGTGACGGAAAAGTACTACTGCCGTAATAAAGTACGTGCGACACAAAAAACCTGATGGCTACGCATTGCTCTATGAACTATCAAAAACAAGATGACAACTCCCATTTTCAAGTGATAATTGAAAACTACCAAAATAATGTATAACAACAGCTAATAGAGTACAGATTTTTAAATACCTAATATCTTAATAATTTAGTTCCAGTTAATTTAGTCATGAAACCAGTGCCTTTTCTTTATACTGTATGCTTTTATTTCTGTTTTTCATTTCCACTTGTCATATCCCACTGCGTGTCCTGTCTATGGAAACGTTGAAACAAGTCGTCAGACTGTCGACTAATAAAGATGTTCTACATGATAGAACATTTCTCTATACATTTGGAAACCCATGATTTAACCCAAGGTTTTGCTGAAAATTTTGAAAACAATTAATGCTGCGAGATTAAACTCAAGATGGCAAGATTAAAATTTACCAAACCTGATAGCTTGACAAAACGAGTAGGATTCAAATCAATTCACTAATTTTATTTCACATACTTCCATACAGTTACTATATGCTTAATTGTTCGAATTTAGCTTTTGGCGGACAAAAAAAGCTTTCCTTGACCCATCCTTATCCGCTTCCAACTACGCAAGCTCAGTTTTTGTTCGTCAACTGAAGTTGGAGCACGCACTGTTTCACAGAATTCTCTCTCTTCAGTTTCCAGCTTTAAATATGGCAGGTACGTATCATGTTTGTCCCTCCTTGAGAGGGACAGCATACCCCTGGCCTTCCTGTCAAGGGGTAGTCGATGGACGAGTTCTTTTATACTCCGAAATCGACATTTTCTTACCTTGACTTGACTCGGTTGATTTGCACCCGTCCTAACCTTCGCCCTGTCCTTTCGGAAGGGGATACCCAGGTCGGAATCTCCTTGTCTCACCCTCTTTAGCTCGGAGCACATGTGTAAGCCTCCTTATGAGCTATCGGTGGGATATCTGTTATATCAGAAATACCTAACTGAAAGGTCTCTGTTTATAATGGATTGTCAGGGCTCTCCTTGATCAAGTTTCCGTACCGCTGTGTCTTGAAACTTGAGAAGGTGGTCGTTACTTTGTTGTTAACAAATATGTCAGGTCCTTCTCTTCTCTTGACAGACAATCAAGAAGCAGAAGACCAGCCTCAACCAGTGACCGTTGATGATGAAAACGGGACAGGGGAAGATGGCAAAGACATGTCCTTGAGGGAGCTGAAAAGGAAGATCTTTGAATTACTCCCGGATTCCATACTACCCCCTCCAGATCACAAAGTAAAGAGGTATGGTAGCTTCTATGTATATCTAGTTGATATTGGTTATATTCCATGTCGATATCATGATAGATATAGTGGTTACATTGTCTTATAGATGTACATGATATATATCTAGTGAATAGATATTTATGAGTACATAATGACATTTTCTGTTCTCATAGAGCCAAGACTATCGCCGAACAGATGCTATCTCAAGACAGACCACAAGACGATGACGAAACAGACTATAGTCTGCCCTTGTCTCAGGTCATGACTTCAGCCATAGAAGAGGTCAAACACCAGAAACAAGCCTTCACAGCGAAATATCCCAGAATAAGAGGGTTCCATGTTTCGAACTACCAAGTACAGGGGGAAACGCTCAAATCGTCTTACAGCCGCACTGACGAGGACGCTGCACTTCTGGGTAAGGCATCTAACAAGGCCCTCATTCCATGCAAATATATTGAGGAGATGGAAACCCTTACAAGGCAGTTGATGCTTGTTGCTAGCCATTCAGATTGGGTCCTTGGCAGCTCTGTTGCGCTTTTGCAACAGGGTGATACAGATGCAGTCATCAGATCGATTGAGAGCTTATGTCTTGCACAATCCCATACTGCTGCTTTGCTTGCACGCTTACTTGCTAATTTGGTGCATGTCAGGCGAGATCAGTTGGTCTCTACCTCTGCTCTTTCCTCTGCCACTAAGTCTTCTCTGCTAAAGCTTGCCATGCCGCTTAATGCACCACTGTTTGAAGGAAAGTTGGCTGATTTGACCTCACAGGATGCATCGACAGCATCCAACAGAGCGTTGATATCTATAGTCAAGCAGCAGAAATGGTCACTACAACCAGCTCAACCAAAATCGGAGAAAGAAGGTGACACTGGTAAAAAGTATAGTTTTCAAAGTAAAGGAAAGGCCTCACAGAAAGGCAAATCCTTCAAGATACCCAAGAAGACCGTCGAAAAAAAGTAGGCGGCTGTCTCACCAGTTACTGGCAGGTATGGAACAATCTGCCCAGTGCCTCTACTTGGCTAATAGATCTGTTAAAACACGGTTTGCGTTTAAACACAAAAGCCCCTTTAAATTATCCAGTACCACAAACACTCTCAGAGGACTTGGTATTGGAGCTAATGGTTTTAGAGTCCAAAGGTGCCGTAGAACCTGTCACAGGAGATCACAAGGGTTTCTACAGCCGAATATTCTCAGTACCGAAGACAAACGGGCAGTTGAGAATAATTATAGACTTATCCAGACTGAACAAGTGGCTCACTGCACCCAAATTCAAGATGGACAACATACAAACAGTACTAGCTGCTCTGGACAAATCGATGTGGATGGTAAAGCTGGACCTCACCGATGCCTTTTTCTATATACCCATTCACACAGACAGCAGGAAGTTTCTACGGTTTATGATGAACGAACGACCAATGCAGTTCAAGGTTCTACCGTTCGGGTTATCTATAAGCCCTCACACCTTCATGAAGGTCATCTCCACAGTAGCGGCTCACCTACGACAACGGGGTGTGACGCTGATAACATACCTAGACGACTGGCTGATCTACAGCAAATCAAGGGAGGTCTTACAGTCCCAGGTTTTGACCGCTTCCAACCTGCTACAGGACCTGGGATTCCATATCAATTACGAAAAGAGCATGCTAAATCCCACACAAGTATGCACATTCCTAGGCTTCAATCTAGACACCAAGAGAGGATTAGCTCACCCATCTCAGGAGAATATCCTAAGACTGACTACCATGTGTCGGGCGATAGCAAAGAAGAGGGAGATAACTGCTCAAAGTTTCTTAGCGATGCTTGGTCTGATGAACTTCTGTGCTACGACATCGTGGAGGGCAAGGCTTCGAATGAGGCCACTGCAGTTCCACCTACTGAGTCACTGGAGAATGTCCAGAGGCCACCTACAAGATCCTGTGCCTATAACCAACTACATGAAAGAGCACCTAGTCAGGTGGACCACAGAAAACCTTCAGATAGGCACTCAAATGAATCCACCTCAAGCGGATTGCGTGCTTCAATCAGACGCCTCTGCCTCAGGATGGGGAGGTATAGTCGGCGAGGAAACAGCTCAAGGAAGGTGGAGAGTCGAGGAAAGAAAACTCCACATAAACGTTCTCGAACTCCTGGCACTCTACAAGTGCCTTCAAACTTTTCAGAAGAGTTTGCTCGGAAAAGTGGTCTTGTGCCAGATAGACAACACAACAGTCGTAGCCTATGTAAAGAAACAAGGAGGGACCAGATCGCCACAGCTATGTACCCTAATCTGGGAAATCCTGCACTGGTGCGACGAGAAGAAGATCACACTGAAGGCATGTCATCTGCCCGGCAAACGGAATGTTATCGCAGACATGTTGAGTCGGGTGACTTCACCAACAGAGTGGTCTCTACACCCTCAGGTGGTCAAGAGGATTTTCAAACAATGGGGCACTCCAATGGTGGATCTGTTTGCAACCAAGTTGAACAACAAGCTACCGATATACTTCAGCCCTATGAAGGACCCTCAGGCAGCAGAAGTGGATGGACTGAGTCAACCATGGGACAGACTGTGGGGTTATGCGTATCCTCCCATAAACTTGCTTCCCCTGGTACTGAGGAAAATTCTCCATTCCCTAGATTGTCAGATCATAATTATAGCTCCAAACTGGCCCAGACGGAGTTGGTTCACAGGACTGTTAAACCTACTGGCATCCAGACCACTGGAACTTCCTACAATGGCGAAGCTCCTGAAACAGAACGGAGTATACCATCAGGGGACAGACAGACTGCAACTTCACGCCTGGATGCTGTCCAGCAGACAAGATGCAAGGAAGGCATTTCTCGAAAAGCAGCCTTTTATGCCACAAGATGCGTCAGGGAGTCTTCATCAGCCGTCTATGATGGGAAATGGAAAGTGTACTCTGATTGGTGTATTAGAGAGGAGAGAAATCCGCTCGAGCCCACTATCTATGATGTAACTGACTTCCTTATCTATCTGCTAGAGGAGAGAAAGCTGTCAGTGAGTACAATTAAAGGCTACAAGGCTGCACTGGTCAATACTCTAGGTAGATCTTTCCCGACAGGGGCCGAGGACATAATCAAGGAGATGCTGAGAGGCTTTGCCGCTTGCTCTCATAAAACCATCAGAAGACAACTACCAAAGTGGGATCTCACGGTCATCCTCCACCACCTCTCTAAGTCAAGCTCAGATTTGAGGTAATCCTAGTTGCCTTATACTCACTAATCCTGCTTGCTTGCTGCTTTCTATCAGCATGTTACAACGCTTGTTGTACTCACTACACACTAACACTGCTTGCTTGTTGCTTTCTATCAGCTTGTTAGAGCTCTTGTATTAACTTGGTGCTGACACAACAAGTTATAACTTGTATTATTTTTCAGGTCGCTATCCCTGAAATGCGTGTTTCTTCTAGCCCTGAGCACTGGGAGGAGGAGATCAGAGATTCATGCCCTCACTAGAGAGTCCATCAACATCTCTGAAGATACCATCCAACTCGGAGTTAATCGCGGCTTTATGGCCAAGACACAGAAAGCAAGCGATCCGGAACTGAAAATCCTCGTTAGAGCTAACCCAGGAAATCCAAACCTGTGTCCTTATCTGACATTACTAGAATATCTGACAGTTACTAATGATTTATGTGACAATAATGGTAATCTGTTTCTGTCTTACATCAGACCTCATAAACCCATCACTCAAGATTCTGTTTCAAGATGGATTTGTTGTGCTATTAGAGACTCTTATAAAGTTTTAGATATGTCTTCTCTACCAGAAACCAATGCCCATGAGGTTAGGGCTATAGCTGCCTCTATGTTCATTTCAGATGATAATAATGTTGATGAAATTTTAGCCACTGGCCTATGGTCAAGCAAGTGGTCCTTTCTGGGACACTATAAAAGAGATATACCGTGGGACCTGTCTCAATTTAAGTCACTGGTGGTTGTTAATAAAGTGTTGAAGCTCTAATCTACACCCTTATCACTTTATACCCAAGACCCCTACCATGATGATTGGGTCCTTTGATACATACTATCAGACACTCCACGAGTAGATAAATTCCTTGGGTGAGGAGTTTTCCCCTCCTATCACACCTTACGAAGAAAAGGGTTCGGGGTGATATCCTTTAGTATCCCCTCCTTTGACCCTTACATTTTAATCCGCTTAGTGAATTCCATACAAGACAACTCCTGCCCAGCCACCTGTGTCTGTGGGATTCTATTAAGCATATAGTAACTGTATGGAAGTATGTGAAATAAAATTCAAGATTTTTTATAGTAAAATCCAATTTTATGATCATACTTACCATACAGTTACTATAGACCCACCCTTCCTCCCCACGGGAGTTGCCTTCTCTCTGCGTGCAAGTTGACTCACAAAACTGAGCTTGCGTAGTTGGAAGCGGATAAGGATGGGTCAAGGAAAGCTTTTTTTGTCCGCCAAAAGCTAAATTCGAACAATTAAGCATATAGTAACTGTATGGTAAGTATGATCATAAAATTGGATTTTACTATAAAAAATCTTGAATTTACAGAGCTTGTTCCTGTCCTTATTTTATGCCAAGCTTTTTTGGCAGCATGCCAAATTCACTAGGAGAAGGTTGAATTTCAGTGCATACTCAAATTATCTTTTTCATGAGTAATATTTTAATTGCTAAAGTAAACCATAACCATGGTGCTTTTATAAAACATAGCTAGCAAAATCTTTTGAATCATTGATCTATGCCATTGAACCTGACTTTGAGATGCTGAAATTAAGCTTTCCACTTCAGTAGTCATGACTAGTGCTGGGCACGGGTAGTAATACTTGTTGAACTCGCGGGTTTATCTTCTCTCGAGTATCGTGTAATAGAGATTTCGGGTATTCTGGTCCTTCGGGTTCGAGGTTTGACTTTCGAGTTCGGATTTTGGTACACGGATCCGTCGGGTTGTGTGAACAAAAGCCCGGTCTATTGCGCCCTGCGCTCTTAGTCTGGGGCAACAGGGCATTTCTGTGTCATTTTTTGCTAAGTAGGTACAACATTGGGGTTTAACGAGCCTTTAATTTAAAAGATAGAATAACATATCTCATACCTTATTTGTCATACCTACTAAAGATATTGTAGTCAAACAGTGATTACTTGTCATTAAAAGGTGAGTAAAAATACCTAAATCAAATTTTATTTGCGCAATTAGCCAAATCGGCTTCGTAAACAAGTCTATGCCTTTTTTAATACGGCGGGAGCATGTTCGCTTTCACCGATAACACCGAGGTCCTTAGTCTGTTTCCGCTATCGCCTAGTTAGAAACTGTCATCAGCGTTGGTAGTAGCAGTGAATATTTAATGACTCGGTTTAAATTGATTACCACAGCTAGCTATTATGGATGACATAATTCATTATGGCCTTGGAGCACCATCTACAGAAGGTCAGAGAGTTCCATAGCAAACCAATTGAAGTCATCGTAGCAACTCAGTGTTTGTCATATCCAAATACCACATGCTTGACGAATGCTGAATGCTTGACGAAAATTGTTAGTGAGTTGAATAGCCAAGAGCTTCTCAAGTTGCAAATAATCTCAAACCCCTGAAAAAACTCACAGGAGATCATAGCAAAATCATTTACTTAATACTTCAATTAATAATATAAAGTCTTATCAATCAAAGATTAAATGCATTGCTTCATTGAAAATCTTGTGTTTCCTTCACCTAATTGTGCATTTTCTAAAACAAAGCTGCTTCTTGCTTGAGTATGGTTTGTTGGTATTTACTGTAGTCGGCTGGATCAATGAGTGATAGGTGTTGATTATAACGAATCATTGTCAAACTTCTCAGTCCATATTTTACATATTGGTTAAAAACTATACAATAAATTACTCTTTGCCGTATGTATTGTTGCTGTGTCTTTAGACACTCCGTGTTTCATACAATCAATGGCTTAAAGCAACTTGTTTAATTTGTTTAGGCTAAGACAGCAGCACTACATAACATTACATGTATTAGCTTGACTTATATTATTGGGCTTCACAAATAGAATACCTATTATATATTTTTGCAATAAACCAGTAATATTGGATTATTTGTTATATAGCATGCTTCTGATGATCGTTATTAAGACTTAGCTCGCCTATTTATAAAATCGGAGACTGTAATTCTTTTAGAAACGTCAAACCACTTTTAACACAGAGTGTAGTAACTTCATGCAATTGTATGTTTATTATTTGACTGATGGTTTGGCTAGTTTTAATTTATTATATTGTGTCATGCAGAACTTTTACTGTATTATTGTGTTATTACATTTGATTCTGGTGTATCGTATTATAATTACTGTATTGTATTGAACTGCATTGCATTGAATTGTGTCATAGGATTTCTGTGTTGCAATATGTTGTGCGATATTATTTATTGATACATATTTCACTGTATTTTAATTTATTGCATTATATTGTATTGTTATAGTGCTCACATGTCAATTATTACCTTAGAGAAGTATGTGACATACGTGTTAACTAAATATTGTTGCGGCAAGAGCCAAAGGGTGTCTATCTATTTTTTTCATGTAGGGCTATGCATATTGCCTACATATCTAAATCAGTCCCGTACCTCTTCCTATTTTTAAGAAAGTTTAAAATTTATAGCTACATGCTTTGATAGATTGGTTTTTCTGATAGGTTATGATGTATGCTTATTGCACCATAAACATAAGCTTTTCTATGTCCATATGACAATTTTGTATTTTGAACTCATTGTCTGTAATGGATGTGATTCTTGACTTTGTTGTCAGCTGCTAGGGACTCAATATGACAGACATTTCTCATCGTCAGCTTAGCCGCTGGTCTGCCAGGAACACTCTTCATACTTTTTACAATATGACCTGTACAGTTACTGATTGACCGGCTATACTGTATACTTCATTGGATACACTGGTTGTGACGCAGACCAACTAACAAATAATGTTTAAATTTTTAAAATAAATTATTACATTGCTTGGCAACATGTGACAAGCATAAAATATTTATTATGTTTCTTTTAGTACTTTCCATTAGTAGATGTTATTCACTTTTTATTTAACTGGCATTTACATGCCAAAAATTTTGCTTAGTTTTAGATTTATTGTACTGGTAGCGTCTTAAAATAATATGTCTGCAGTATGTTCGATGACAACTAACTTTCTGGATGATTTATTAATATTATAGAACTTTGTATGTGTATATTGGTACATTGTATGATTATTATATGATATAGCGTGTTTACCTAGGTGCGCAGTCTTTTTATCATGATACATCGAAAACGTTCAATTGATTCTAGAAAGCATAATTATTGCAAAGTATTTAATAAAGCTATTACATAATTATATTCTTGAAGCTCATCATCACTCTCTATCTGATTATCATCCTCAATCCCCTCGATCGTTTAATTGCTGCAGTCTACACAACCACATAGACTTGTACAAACTCTTTTTGCATGGGCAACTGGTCCATTATACAAACTGCCTGGGAATAGCTTTGTGCTCGCTAGGAAAGTATTGCACAGAATTCCCATGATCGTCTTTACTCTAGCTAGGGTTTGTGGGATCTGGTGACATGATTAATGGCTGAACTGCCCACTGCCATAATGCTGCTTGGTAATTGATCCTCATTAAATGCTGACGGAAAGAAGCCTCTTGGTGGAAGGGAATTCTCATAAGATGCCCTTGGTGAGAACAACCTGTATCTAGCATCGGCTAGACTTGTAGAATGAGGTTGGCCATAAACATGCAGTGTTGAGCGTTTTAGTTTGTTAAACAACTCTCTATCCATTAGACTGTGGTATTTGATGATAGTGAATTATACAATCCATGATAGATATCTTGGGAAATTGGTATAAATAGTGAAATACAGTTTTCGATTATTACTACCAACGCTGACGAGTCGCTCGGCTGACCGAAGACATACTACAAACCTAATTGCTGTCGGGGTAATTTAATAGCCCCGTACTACAACATGACGTAAATGTAGGTCTACGGCTCCGATTAGCTGGTAAGAATGATTGCACCCGGCGTAAGAAATATTTTATTTTTATGTTACAACTCAACGTTAAATGGCCAATTACTCCAAGCGTATCAACTAAAATAGCAGTAGGAGACCAGATTAATAATGACTAGGTTAAAAACATGCTCAAGTTTAAGCTACCATAGACCCTATCTTCTGCCACCTGTTGACACGAAAATGCCTTGTGGGCCCAGACTATCTTGACTGGTAACGCTGCGAGTACAAATGTCAGTCGATAAATTCTGTGAAAAATAATTAATAAATTGAAAAGAAATATAATTGCATTGTAAATTTGAAGATGTGTCTGTTTAAAAAAATTAAAACATAAAATCCATATCAACAAATCCGATACCCAAAAAACCCGTAGGCAAAGAAATACCCGAGCCTAGCACTAGTAGCTACCCGATACTCGAAAAACCTGAACAGAAGAGGGCGGGTCTAAACCCGTTGGCCAAGGAGTACTTGTGTCCAGCACTAGTCATGACTATTGCACTCGAAACTCTAATTTTTAATCTAACAAAACAACTTCTAGTTCTTGTCAGCGATTCAACCTTTACTAGAGGAAAGCTCAAATGGTTTTGAGTCAATGTGCACAGGGCTCTCATTGTGACGAACAACTTTTTCTTAAAGTGGCATGTTATACTGTTATGACTTGGAATGTTAGGTTCTCAATTATGGTGCACCCTTTAGATATGATTACCCTAATATACCATGTTTTCACCTTACAAACTAAAATATTGTGAGGTTTTACCTGAACATACACATTTTATTTCACCATAGTAATTGAAGAATTTCTTTTGACTTAGTAATAATTCTGCAGTCAGGGTACTTATTACATTTGTCGAAATAACAAAAACGCCGAAATGTGGTTTGCCAAAAAAATATTTTCATAACATTTTGATGAGACACAATGGCCAATCTCTCTCAGGTAAGAATTCCATTTTGGAATTTTTGTGAAAAGTACATAGGCGAGAGCAAATATTCATCTTTAGCGTTATAATCACTTTTGGTATAAACTTTCATTCAGCATACATATATAACTACAAGTATCTATATTTAATTTCTTAGCTATAGAAAATGAGACCGATACAAGGGTTACAGGATGAATGGAAGCACAGAGAAGAGCTTACGACTGATGGCTTGAGTGAGTTGAAAGCCATGCACAGGATCAGCATTCAAGAGGGCCAACAGTTTAGTAGTAACGAGGAAATAGAAGAGACAGAAAAGCCAACATTGAAATCAATGAACTATAAGTTGGTATGAAAACCTTACTAGGTACATTGAAAATAAACCTCCAGAAAAGGTTCTTACAGGCTGTGTTATGGACCATGTTTATAAAGGGGCATGAGCTCTTTTAGAGAAATTTAGAGGAGTCGTCAGAAACAGACTTCATTGGATAGATTTTCATCAAAAGTCAAGTGTCAAAATGCACAGATGATAACAACGAATCTAACATGATAGCTAAAGATGAAACCAAAGCTGAAGATATAATATTAGATATAGTTTTTTAAAAGTAGATTTTTATTTCAAGTGTTTAATTTACAGATTTGGACTAATATATAAAAACCATTCTATACATACATGTATAATGGATTTTAATATTGATCATCTTTGTGTGTCATGTTTTTCGTTTTAAAAAAAAGAGTATCTATATACATCCATCAACCGATAAATTAATTCAAAATAAGGCCGCGAAGGTTATGTAATATGATACCGATTCATGCGTTACAGGATGAAGGCAAAAATGATTTCCATGACAACAGAGTTGGATATCATAAACAGATAGGAAGAATGTGCCCGTATTACTAATATTACTAAGGAATATGGTCACAACCAATCAACAATTGCAACTATTATTAAAAACAAGAAATCCATTCAAGCATGCGCAGGGAAAAATTTACGATTGTTGACTCGAATGAGTTGAAAGCCTGCACGGGATGAGCATTCAAGAGGGCCAACAATTTAGTCGTAACGAGGAAATAGAAGAGACATAAAAGCCAACATCGAAATCAATGAACTATAAGTTGGTATGAAAACCTTACTAGGTACATCAAAAATAAACATCCATTAAAGGTTCTCATAGGCCGTGTCATGGACAACGTTAATGAAATGGGCATGAGCCATTTTAGAGAAATGTTGAGAAGTCGTCAAAAACAGACTTCATTGAAGAGATTTTTATCAAAAGTCAAGTGTCAAAAAGCACATATGATAACAATGAATCTAATATAAAAGCTAGAGATAAAACCAAAACTGAAGAAGTACTATTAGATCGAGTTTTTTAAAAATAATTTCCTATTTCAAGTGTTTAATTTACTGATGCAGACTGATTTATAAAAACCATACTATATAATGCATGTATACTGTACTTTAATATTGACCATCTTCGTGTCATATTTTTATGTTTTAATCAATTTGTTTTATGTTTTATTTATTTCATGTTTAATTACGTTCTTTTTATTTCATTTGAATTTTATTTCATTTTTAATCCATTTTTTATTTATTTCATTTAATTTTTTATTGTATTTCATGTTTCACCTTGTTTTTTTTCAGGCAGCCCGTTTCCTACTACGCAAATATAAATCATTGTATGTAACTCATATATAACTAGCTAATCAAGATACTTGGCGCATCCACATAACTTGCTAGAACTTGCTGAAGACCTGCCCTCTAGGGTATAAATACATACAAACTTCTATTTGTATGGTTTCATTGATTGTTGTGCACATTTCATGCAAAACAAACTACAACCTTTTTTGGATAACTTTATAAGCGTTAGCTGGCTACTATTTGTCTGCATATCACCAGCATTTACCGTGCACCAGTAAGCATCATCCTCAATAACTGATCAAGTTGAAGATGTTCTACATTTCACCAAGTTAGCTTGTTTTCTTCTAGCACTCTCTGCACTCGCAAAAAAATTGTGTATTTCAGGCTAATTCTGCTTTTCAGGACGCAACTTTTTCTTTTAAAGCAGGTAAAAAACTTTGGGTTGCAATTCCTTCGACAAAAATAGACAACTGTTTTTAGCGGATTAAAATAATTCCATTTCAATACAAATTAAATTTCCTCTCAAGTGTACAGTAACATAATTAGCATTGATACGTTTTTGCCTTCTCTGCGTTCTACTCGCTACATGTTCGCTCAAGTCATGTTAATACAAACATGTACATACTGTAGCAATAAAATTAATTTTTTTCTACGTTTATCAAATGGTCAGGTGGGCAAGATGTGCCTTTCAAGAACATAATCTCTCTGCTTTTCTTATCAAATTAGGTTGAAAAAGATTTCAACCTGACACACTAAAAATAGTCGTGAAAGCAAGGACAGAAACTTCTAAGTAATAAGCTTTTAATGATAAAAATGGAAATTCAATAAAATTGTTAAAAATGCATACTAAAACTTAACATAAAGTATGTTTTCACTAAGCTAAACTTATTTGAAGTGATTTACAAATTTATGTTGCGCATACATCTTCAAGGTAAAAATCCATTCCATGTGGACTGAGTTTGGGTATCACATTATATATAATGTTGCACTTTATTACATATTCTAACTACTAAATACCATACAGTTTTTGTAGACAATTGTAGATACAAAAGTTAACATATTACTTTATTATTAAATTTGAATATTTACAACATTTTATATCATTGTGACAGTTTTTACTAGGGAATGTTTACAATATATAATTACAATGGTCTCTATACCCTTATATACGATTTTGGCACTATACAATGCCAACCCTGGAACGGATCAACAATATATCTTGAAGTCGCTCTGTACTTTAGTTTATCATATAGTGCATGTTATTAACAACAATATAATATGAAGGAAAACACATACAATGAAATAAGACATGTAAAGTCATGGTCCGGCGTCTACCGCAAACCCATACAGTCGTTGGCAACTATGGCTACTAAAGTTTACATTTTACTTCGTTACTAATTTTCAATATTTGCAACAGCTTAAAACACTGTAACGATTTTTACTAGGGGATGTTTACAATGTATAAATACAGTGTTTTCTATACTCCTACATACCATTTTTAGCACCATATGTTACCAACCCTGGAACAGATCAACATTGTATCTTGAGGGTGCTTTTGTTGATTGGACAGTGCTTGTTATTAAGTTTCTCTTAAATTTCGTTACAAATAATTAAAATAAATCCATGTAAAAGTCACTGCTCTGCTATGAAAATTTAATTAGTATTAAATTCATGATTTTTTTAAAGAGTTATTGACTCATGTTGCTTATTGCTGTGGCTGGGGCATCATTCATTTCATTCTAGTAATTGCATACTAACTATGCAAAATAGCAAGATGATTCATAAAATGCCTTCAGATATCTTCCAATGTACCCCATCCCATTGTTCCCTGTCAGCCCTCAAAAGTCTTGAACTACTATTGTATAATATTTTTTACAAGTCAAGTTTAATATTATTGTGCCAAGCTGAAGTTCAGAATGGTTTTTATAAACTAACAATTCTCACTTGCCTGTATTTTTCATGCCTCATTAGCAAGTTCAACTCAGCTTAAAAATTAACTTTTAACAGAGAAAAGTGAGTAAGTACTCACCCACATTATATCATTCATGCAATGTGAGCAAATTTAATATGGCTGAGTAGAGATGTCATTTACTCATTCAAATTCATGCGAGTAGAAAGACAACTACACAAAGTGTTGACGCTGCAATTTTTGGCTGGTCCGATGCACCTTGTGTCGCAATACACTCCTGGCTCCCCTTCTTATTATGTGCAATACGCTCCTGGTTCACCTACTTATTATGTGCAATACACTCCTGGCTCCCCTACTTTGCTATGGTTTGCTATGGGCTGCTAGGATTCTTTAAGGTTAGTTGGAACACTTCAATAAATAAAATGTGCAAAAATTTGGCTAAAAAATGGTTAACATGATAATTGATTTCAACTAATGCTTTTAAATTGCAATGTTACATGTTTCTATGCTGTTGGTCTTTCTGTAATTAGTATGTATCGCATAGTCACACCTTTTGTTATCTGAGCATTTAACCCCAATCAACTTATGTTGATTTTAGTCTAGAAACATTCTAGACATCAGAATACTTGCAACATACAAAACCATAAAATTATTGAAAAATACTGATGATGTTTGGTACAATCTTTTGAAATTTAGTATAAGTTTACATGTAGGGATGTGACACTTTTTCTAGGCCAATTCCACTCCAGGCCAAATGATTATGAAACCAGCAATACACAACTATACACAATACACAAGTCAACAAACACTCATAGTTTTAACATTGTTCTTAGATCTTGAAATCATTTATTTTGAAGGTTAAACAAATTTCAACTGTAATTTCAAAATAATTAAAATAGTTTCAATTGAGCACTGTATTATTCATTCATTTACCTATTCCACCCCGTTTCCGTAATCTTATGGGTTGAGAGCGCAGTCTCAGCACCCCAAACCAGTGAACGCCCGTCAGATCTGAGTTTTCGAAAGGTTTTTTAAAAATTCATTTATTTATTTTAAAAACGGCACTAAAATTTTCAATTAATAATTTGAGGAGTTTTATAAGATATCACACTACTATTTTGAGGTTATAATAAGTCCATATAATACGCATGTGCAAAAAGAAAACATTGCTAGAATTTGATCGTTCTTTAGGGAAAGCTTATCATCATGAACGGACATGATATTTCAAGCGCTGCTAAAAAGATTTGTTTACAGGAAGATATCGACTGGTTTGAAAGTGAAGCAGAGGATTTTAGTGCAGAGGAATGTGAAGAAGACAATGAAAGTGAAAAAGAAATTCAACAGAGTGATTCGGAGTACGAAAGTGAGAGTGAAATGGCCGG